>NW_027103518.1:0-17015 GCF_902728285.1 Clytia hemisphaerica | reverse complement strand
GTTTTTCAGCCTTAAATGTCATGTTAATTAAAATCGAAACATGTATTCTCAGTAATTTCCTGCTCTGAGGTCAGTTCTTATAAATTATTGTTCTTAGGTTTTCGCCAAAATCAGCCTTGTATTCTTGAATTGTTCTTAAAAAAGGTAAGACAAGGCACGGATGTCACTCTAAGTAGATGTAATCACTCTCTTGACACATTTGTTAGCATTTAAGAATTTTGCCAGATGAGAGGTCACTTTAACAAAAATATGTGGGCTAAGCTTCCTTTGAACGGCAAATTCAACTATGGTTCGTTTTGCTGCGGTGGCACTTAATGAAAGTTAGGCTAGAATAAAAGTATTTTCAAGCGCCATAGTCTTAAATTTGTACCTTTTTGCGTGAAATCATTTTTTTATATTTTTATTAGTGAATTTCTACCCAAGACACGGCTACCCAAAAACAAGACTTATTGAGGAATGAATCATAATTGGATATTCTTCTTTCCCGGGTTTCGGAGTGAAATTTTCTTACGTTGAATACAAATGAAATCAAAGTCAATTTTCCACTTGGGTCGTAATTTTTATTTTTCCCAACGGAGGAAACATTTTGGTCAAATTTTCTAGTGGGTGGGGGTCCCACCGAGTCTGCGAAACAGGGGTGTAGATATCAAAGATCGTACTAAAAATTTATATTCACCCAGAAATAATATCCTTTTTTGTTATCCTGTAATAAATTTGATATATAACCCACACACCATATCATCTGTACCAAAGCCACTTTATTTGATTTGGTTAAAGCCAATTTTTGTAACCTTTTTGTGTCCTTTGTAACTGGAATATTGTATCTTATCCATAGCTGTTTAAAGTCCTTTCTGTATTGTCAAATAACTTTTATATTTAGCCAAAATTTATATCCTTTAGTTAGAACAAGGATTTATTATACACTGGATATACAAGTAACAGATTTTTGCCGATTTCTCGTGTACTAGCTATGTCCGCAGTAATAATATTATTGTTCACTCTCCTACCCTCATTAAATGATTTTTCGAAGCAGTTTTATTGCATTTCTTATCGAAAATCACTCATTCAATTCCCAAAAGACTTTCCTGTGAGAGTCAGATTCTTTCACTTAATTGCTAATTATAAGTCGTAATGACGTTTCAAGCTGTGAGAAAGATGCAAAAGACGTGTTGTGTATTCAGTTCTTTTGTTAAGCAACTTTAAGTTTGAAGTTATTATATGATACTTTTTAGTCAAGCATAAATTATAATTTTTGCTGCCATTCCGGTACGCTGGGGCGTGGTCAATAATCCCAAGATAATGTTGGTGTTGAACCGGCTTTTTTCAAACTCCAAACGTGTTTAGATAGTTCAGTAGATTTTTCTTTGGACTCATTTCTAAAATCATGGCGATAGTTGTACCAGCGATTTTTGAAAGTGCTCTCAGTGAGACCAATATAATGAACACCGTCGTCTTCTGGGTTTGCTTTTACGTGGAATTTGTAAATAACGCTTTTTTGGAGGCATTTTCCGTTGAGTGGGCAATCAATTTTTATTCGACAATTACAAGTTTTTGTTTTGATTGGTGCAGGATCTCCTAAAACCTTTTTATTGTGAGAAGAGATGATAGACGATATGTTGGGTGAGCAACTGTAGCTGACTTTCAGGGTGTTTCTGTTTAGGATTTTGTGGAATTTGTCAGCTTTTGGAAAGAAACGATTTGTAAGAAACGCTTTACGATCCTTTATTTATCCTGTAACTTAATTTGATATATAACCATTATTCCAGAGCTGTATATTTTCTGAATCAAAACTACTTCTCTTAAAGAGTCATATACTATATATTAAGCTTTTTGTAAAAATTTTGTAACCTTTTTGAGTGGAATTTTATAACCTTTTTGTATTTGTGAATATATTCATCATTTTAATCAATATACCGCCAAACTATTTACCCTCATGAGGGCCTCATCACGTTAATCACCTAAATTTGCCTTAATTTGCTCTTCAAAAAATCCCAAATCACACATCACCAATTTTTTTCCCTACCAGTGGATACCCCTTAAAACCTACAGAAAATATAGGTAGCCTATATCTGAAAATTTAAGATCTGTCAATAACAAGAGAAATTGAAAGCCTGAATCATTCAGACATGGGAATATAAAGTTTCTAGTGCCTCATTTCTGTCCCAAAAAACCTTTTTTCTATCAAAAGATTTTCCAAAATATCACAAAATAATGTCAGGTTTCAAATATCATATTTTAAGGGATAATTTTCAAAACAACGTATTAGGGAGGTCCAGCAGGTGCCTTTTCATAAATATATCATAAAATTTCGAAACTGGGTTATTTGATCGTATAAAGTAGTATAAAAGGGTTATCAATTTTTTTGAGAAATAAAACTTATGAGGTGCTCAGTCATCAAGTATGTAGAACAAAGAAGATATTATAATTATATGAATCGCATTGGATATTATAACCATTGAGTTTCAAGCCCGAAGGGCTAGAGGTCAATCTCTTTGTTAGGATTTGAAGCCAACAAATCCTACCAAAGTTGCGCGGCCTTGAGCGACCCGCCTGGTTTTTACACAAATGACAGATTGAAACTAAAATTTACCGCTTAATTTCGAAAAATATATCACTCGAAAACAAAGGAATTGCTAGATTCAATCCGTCATCAAAAATACGGCGCATATTTTAAGGCTTCAATTTTTCTTGCCTGAGAAAGGTTAGAGATTGACCTCTAGCCCTTCGGGCTTGAAACTCAATGATTATAACCCTCGTGATATAATATAAATTTATGTTGCTTTTCTGCGAGTAGAAAGTGTAAAATAAAATTTAAAAATATTATGTTGTGATAGAAATATTGAAAAATTAGTAGCAAATTATCAATTTAAGGTGATGGATTTTAATAAGGGGAGAAGAATCAATAGCCTGGGTATCCAGACTCAAAATTTCAGAAAAAAACACTCTTACCTCAAGTACCATATATGTGAAAGACCATCTGTGAAGAATCTGGTTGTTGAAGATTCCTTGGAATTGGAAATCAATTGTAAGCAACCTGAAATCAATATTGAATTCGATTCTTTTAATATCTCTAAATTGGGTCAATGTTTTAATAAAGTTTTACACAGCGAAGATCCGAACCACCAAACATGGTTGTCTTCAGACCAAAAGAGTTTTCTCTTAGATAAGGAAACCATTGGAGAGATTGTTTTAAGAATCAAGAAATATTCAGGATTGAATTTGTATGGTTTTGATATTTTGGTGGAAGAGCATACTGGGAATTATGCCTTGATTGATATCAACCAATTCCCCTCCTATAAAGGCATTGACTCTTCACATTTTGCAAATGATTTAGTAGAATTATTAAAAACTCTTTAGATTTCTGAAAATGATATATGTGTATGTTCTAGGAGTACTATGAAGATTCTAGGGGTTCTAGGGTTATTTCTATGAAGTTTGAAGAAAATTCGACGAGGAAGTCTATTAAAATCACGCGGGAAGCTGTAGATTTTGAGCCATTGACCGACCATTGATAACAGAATATGCAAGAAAAACCCACAAACTCAACATGTTTCGATAAACCAATTGACAGCTCGTCTCTCCAGGAGATTAATTGTATAAAGCAAAAAACCACAGATAACTTGAACATTATATCAAAAAAAATTATTCATCCCCCTTGAATTGCAATACTTTCTTTATTTAATCCAATCTTTGCAGTCTGAGTCTCCGCAGAGGTATGTCTCGATGTTGCAGTTGTTTTACAACAAAAATAATTCCTATCTGAATAAACCGAATTGCTTTATGTTTTCAACTTTGATGACTCAACAAGGGTAAAAAGAATTGGTGCAAATATAGTTACAAAATATTATAAAAACATGAAGCTCGTTTTCAGCTGAAACCTAAGAACAAATTAAGAACAATCAATCTTAGCCTTAGGTTTCAAAAATAGCTAAAAAATGAATTTTAAGGGAATGAAGTAAGCATACCAAGAACAAATTAAGAACATTTGAGACCGAAAATCATGCACAAATTCGGTAGCTGAAAATTGCTGATTCTTTTAAGAATAAAACATGTACCCTAGATATTCGTATGCTCTTCCTTCTATGAAAACAGTAATTGTTTTAAAGGCTCGATTGTTCTTATTTTTTAGCACTTATTATGTTCTTATTTTTGGAGCAAAATTTCTCAGCAATGTCAGACTTTGTATTCTTCTTAAACTATTCTTTTTTTGGGCATTTTTGAGCCTTTTTGTACTTATAAAAAGATTAAAATCTTTAAGCCGATTTTTCTTATAAAAAATTGTTTTCTTTAAATTAAGGGACAAGCTCCGTTTAGGTTTTTTACTGTGAGTATATATGTGTATATCAGTTACTAGGTTATATTTTGCTAGATTATAATAAATAAAATATTACTTGTAATGTATAAATTCATAGGGGGGGGTTTGTTCGTTTTTTTATGTCGCTCGATTGTTTTGGTCAAAGCACTTGTTATACATTTTTGGAAAGCTAAGGGGTAGGGTAATCAAAATAACTTAGGTTCCATTTTTGTGATTTTCGGAAAAATATGACGGTATCAGGCAAAAATCATAGGGTCAAAAATGAATGAAAATTTTAGATTAAGAAAACGGAGACTTGTTGTATATTTTTGGAAAGCTCTCAAAAAATTAAGATACTGTCTTTGTTATAAATTCTAATTTCTTTAAAGAGAAGAGAAAAAAAAACTAATAAAAAAGCGACATGGGAACATTACCATAGTCATTATAAAAACACTGGTCTGGAAGGCTTTTGTCTCTTTTTATTGTTAAAAGATGGAGCTTTCGTACCAAAATCGATTTATTTTGCAAACTTTTTGATCATGTGATTAGAAAATAGACCAATCCCAAGAGGAGATTTTGGTAACGTGATCAAAAAGTATGCAAACAGCAACTTGTCTTTTGTTTGTAACAAAAGAAAATTGAACAAAAAGCTAAAACAATACATTGCCAGACCGAAGAAACAAACAAAAGATGGAGAAAGAGAGAACAACCTAAGCGTCGAAGAGGAGAAAGGAAAAACCAACGCAGAGAACATTGAACCAGCTTCAAAGGGCGTGGTTTTCTTATTCTGTTTTATGTTATTCACTAAAGGAATCACAGCGTGTATTTTCCGGTCCACAAATTATTTCTTCATTCTCCACATCTTGGATGGGAAAGTGAAAACAGCAAATTATGCTCTTACAACTTTGTATACTGTTGAAGCTATTGTGAATTTTATTGGTGTCTTTGCGTGCGGAGTTCTAATAGATAGCCAAAAACTGAAACTTAAAACGATCATGCAGCTATTTACAATCATTCATACATTGGGCTTTGTCTTCATGTTTTTTCCGAATATTTATTTGTTGTTTTTTGGAAATTGTTGGCGAGAGTTTGGCGCGGGATACACAATAGTAGTCAAAGTCAAATTAACTTTCAGTAAAAAGCAATCATCAATGGCTTTAGTGTGTACTATATTCGTTAAGATAATGGGTATTATCATGGGGTCTTTATTAGCAATGTTTGTATTAACGAAAATCGAATTCAAAATTGGAGATTTTGATGTTTGGTACGGTAATTTTCCATGTTTCATTTCGTTCAGTTTATACTGTATAATTCTGATTCTATGCTCCTATCTTGTGACTGATCAGGACGACCTGATCCAAATCTTGAAGCGAATGAAAAAAAAGAAGAATGATAAAATCGATAATACGTTCATCCAACGCGTTTTCAAATTATGCCAAGATATAGCATATATGATCCTTCTTGCTTACAGCACTTATTTTTACACGGTGACAATATCATATGAAAACTATAGAGCTATCAATTATTTACAATGTTATGATTTTGGTGCGCAGTGGCTTGGTGCTATGTTACTGGTTGCTTACACTGCTAAATTATGTTTCATGCCGTTATTCAAGATTATCATTGACTATGCATACAAAATTGATATTATGATTGCGATGATGGTACCTTATATAGTATTCAGTTTGACACAAATATCGGTTAGTAGCATTGAGTTTCAAGCCCGAAGGGCTAGAGGTCAATCTCCTTGGTGGGATTTGAAGCCAACAAATCCTACCAAAGTTGCGCGGCCTTGAGCGACCCGCCTGGTTTTTACACAAATGACAGATTGAAACTAAAATTTACCGCTTCATTTTGAAAAATATATCACTCGAAAACAAAGGAAGTGCTAGATTCAATCCATCATCAAAAATACGGCGCATATTTTAAGGCTTCAATTTTTCTTGCCTGAGAAAGGTTAGAGATTGACCTCTAGCCCTTCGGGCTTGAAACTCAATGGTTAGTAGTCTATTTTGTGACTCCTTTCTCTTGAATGATATGTTTGTGAAGATTATTTTCACCGCCGGATATCAGATCCCGCCCGCACTCCTTAAAGGGCGGCTGGTGTCTCATGAAATGAAGGGTACCGCCCAATCACTTTGTTCCATATCCCAGAAACTAAGTGGAATTTTAATTTCTACTTTAGGAGCGATTTTTGTGAACAATCAAAATACTTTTGGTTACCATGGAAATATGGAAACGCCGTTTGTTTATCAATATTTAAGGAGAATCATCAACTCTGTTGAATTTTTCTGGACCATAATTATTGTAATTCGTGAGTTACTTTTCTCAAACGATTTTTAGAAAAAAAACTTGTATTGGACACAAAGGACGAATACAAAAGCCGCATGCTAATGCTAAAGATGTCCTTTTATTCATTTTTTTATTTTATTGTTTCCTTTACACGTTTTTTTATGAGAATAGCGCTCTGCAACACATACGTCATAATTATTATCTTTCACTTTTTTGACATTTGTACGAGTTGCAATCCCACAATTCAATGCGGCTCAATTAAAGATACGTGCAAGTTGTTATATATCTTTTGTTAAATGATGCAATTAACGTGCAAAAGTGATTAACGCAAAGGTTGAGGGGATTGGAACTCGTACAAACACATCGAGAGTAATGATTATGTCAAAAATAAAATCTATTTTTAGATTCCGCGCGGTGCGCTATAGTGCACTTTAGCCTGGATATCCAAGCTCAAAATTTTAGAAAAAATAAGTTTTACTTTAGCCAGACAAAGTTCTAAAATTATAGAGCTTGGTTCACCTAGAAATCAAGTGAACACCTGTTGACAGATTTTCCTGCATGAATCCCATGGCTGCAAATAAATATATGCACATAGTGACATGCATAATTTCAAGATGGTATCCCAGCAGTGATAAATCAATTTAGAATGGCAGCCTTGACCATAAATTATAGACAGTGTGGTGGAAAGTCTGTTAGACAGAGAAAGTGCAAAGTGAATTTTGGTGAAAAAAAATTATCAAAACAAAACTTCCGACCCAAGACAGCACTACAAAATTGGCAAACAGAAAAGAAGAATTGAAGCAAAATAAAAATATACCTTTAGTTTTTTACACGGTGCAACCATGTCATTAAGAAAATTAAAACAAGATATCTAAGCAAGTATGAAAAGAAAACAACCATGTTCTGAATCTAAAAATTCCCATGTTTTGATCTTCCCACTTCTTCCCTACCATTATTTTTATTTTTACTGGATGCGTGGTCAAACACCCAAGGGAGATAATTCTATTGTTATTTGCTTCGAAGAAGAAAAATCAGGGAGATTTGCAAAGCAGCATACATGCCTTGCTGATCGCCCGCGCGATCCATCCAAATACTTAGGCGGACACTTCAAGTCGGCTCGCATAATTTCTTATACGTGCGCCACCATTCAGATCTCTGATTCGCTTAGACCCAACCAATCAGAATATCCGCATAATCATCCTCAGATCAGAATGCAGACGATCTAGGTAAACCAGACCGTAAACATAAGAAATAACAAAATCAAAAAAAGTTTACGGGCTGGATATCCAGGCTAAGTGCACTTTAGATGAAGGTCAAGTATTCTTAAGAGATTGCCAAAGTTTGGGGTCAAATGTTCTTAACGTATTCTTACTTTTTTAGACTTGACATTTATATAAACACAAGAATTGATCAATTTGAGAGTTTCAGACTTTTGAGTGCACATCGAGAGCTAAAATTATATTTCTGTCTCAAAGCTTCAATTTAAGTCTCACAAAAAAACCAGGTTGTTGTCAGTAAACCAAATACAAAATGACAGTTGTTTTGTTATCAAAATCTGTGAAACTAACCCTAGAGGGTATTCTTATGACATTCTTACGATTTGGCCAATTTTCAAAGATATTTTTAGTATATGATAACGAGTGCAATTCGAGAATAATTGCACGAGTGATTTTTTTGTTATTAATTTTCCGAGTCCGAAAGGACGAAGAAAATTTAACACAAAAAATTCACTCGTGCAATTTTCAAACTGCACGAGTTATCATGTGATTACGAGCTAATTGCACAATGGATTTTGCTACTTTTTTCCGCCGTTCTGAATGGAAATTACAATGAAAGTATTTCTTTTTCGCTATCTCTATGTTTTTCTTTTTTGTTGTTCATAGTTTTTCTTTCTCACAGAATGAACTTCAAATGAAATTAAAGCATTCGATACAAAAACGAAAGAAAGAACATTAAACTTTATTTTGTAAACATTGGCGCTTCATTAGAGAGTGTAATTAACGACTAATTGTTCTCTTTGAAGGCACGCCAAATGAGAAAAAATTATTTTAAAAAACGTGTATTGGTTTTTGAATAGCAACCATATTTTGTTTTTGCCCAACCTATACACATCCTCGTAAAAATAACATGCAACAACCTTCTCACAAATAATTAAAATGAAATAGCATACCGCAGTGATTGACAATACAGGTAGTAATACAAATCAAGATGAAAATAATGGCTGCGTTTAGACCAGCCTGGCATTTGTAATTGCTTGCAGTATTCTTTTGAATTCTATTGTTCCGCGCAATTGTTCGGTTTGCCAAATGCCTAATGATACCAGCGTGTTGGCATTTCGTTGGCATTTGAAATGCCATTTTGAGCAAAGGAATCCCCTTTTCTGGCATTTCAAATCAAACAAAAGAACCAAAACATAGAGAAAAAATGACATTTTTGATTTTTTTAAAGTATTAGCACGTTTTTTATTCAGTTCATTCTATAGATTGTAAAATTTGCAAGATTTGCCATAGCCTATCCCTACGGCAAAAAGTTTCAGTCTTAATGACTGCAGTTTTTGTGAAATTCCATGCTTTTCATTGTTTGATCTGTCAAAGTTGAACTTGAGGGAATCACCTTTTCAGTAATGACTCTAAAAAGACGATTCCTTAAATGCCATGACAGAAAGTACAATTAAAAAACTATTAAAATCGAATCCCTCATGAGCAAATGCCAAATTACAAATGCCAGTTGGTCTAAACGCAGCCAATTGTGAGATTGAATTTCGGGCAAATGTCAAAAATAATAATCATGACGTTTGCATAGTTGTGTGTACTACTTGCAGAGCAATTAGTGCCATAGAAATCACACTTTTCTCATCTCATCTCCATACATACACTTTTTTTGTAGGAACCAGTAAATTTTTGATGAGGCTCGGCTGTTTTTAATTTTTTGGCACTTTGAACCTTAAATTATCCTGTTTTTACCAATTAGTTGAAATTGAAGTATTTTTGGATTTAACCCTATTAGCCCCAAGCTTTTTTGACTTTTGTATCCCCAGGGGGGGGGTAGAATCTACCACCCTCGATTATTTTCGATCTAGAAGAGCTATGGCCATGAAATTTGGTACAGATGTTCTCCATCATGATACAATTTTCCAGGAAGAAAAAAAAATTTGATGACGTCATTCAAAAACTGATGACGTCATCACAAAATTTCCACCTGTCGGAAAAAAGCCCATATATATGGTTTACAAAAATGTCTATTACAGTCGAACCAATAAAGATATTTCAATTCTGTTTGAAGATTCTGAAAGGTAAAAGACTGTTCTTTAACATAATGGCAGGTTTTGCAATTTCCATAAAATTGCAGGTTTTGCAATTTCCATAAAGGGTTTTTCTTAAAATCTATGCTGAAGATGAGTAAAATTTTCAAAATTTGATGACGTCATATATTCATATCATTTTCAAAAATTTTCTTTTAATTTTTTAAATTTGTATTATCAATGCCTATCACGTGTCAAAATTTGAAAATGATTGAATAAATAGTTTAGAAGTTATCAGCACTTTAAATTTTGAGTTTTAAGCGATTTTAGCTGGGTTTAATGTCATGTTTCACAATAAAGTCATAAAACCTGATCTGGACAACCTATGACCCTAAAATTTTGCACAAGTACTCTTAATAAGATTTTATTAAAAGTCAGAAAGTTTCAAGTCGTTTAAAAAATTTTTCTCCGAGATATAAACAAAAGAACTCCAGCGTGGTAGATTCTACCCCCCCCCCTGGGGCTAATAGGGTTAAAACCGATTTTTACTGCTTTAACCACTAAATTTCTGAAAATTGAGTAATTCCAGCCTCAGCATTGTTCTTAAATTATTCTTATTTTTTGGTAGTTTTGAGCCTCATTATTTTCATAACACTGTTGTTATAAAAGAAAAAAAGTGTAATGCATTCCACAAAAATTAGTCTGTCATTAGTTTTTCACTGACATTTTTTTCATTGTCTATAAAGAGCCTTCTCCTCCCAGCGGACCTTCAATTCACACATTCACGCATCCCACCCCCAAATTCACTCATTCATGAAATGTTTTTTCGCAATTCACGCAAAGCTTTCCAATTCACACACATTCACGCAATAGTTTTTAAATTTTCACTCATTCAAAAAAGTGAAAAATCCCATTCACGTAAACCGCTGGGAGCCCTATAAAATTCTTCAGATATTTGATTTAATAAAAGACAACTTCATTCCTTTATAATGTATGCTGGCCATTCTGTACCAATATTTAATCTTTTGAATATGATTTAACAAAAAAATGTAAGGAAAGAACCCAATGAAAATCTGGAAAAAGAGCGATTTCCAGCATATTTCCGGCCGGTAAAAAAATATTATCAAAAATCGGCCACATTTGGTTCATCGCTAATAAGCATCTTTGTGCAAAAAATTTGGAAAAACTAATGATGAAATATCGAGAAAATGCACAAAAAACGGTTTTTTCCGGAATATTTCAGGCATTTCAGGCCGGAATTTCTTTTCTTAAATCGGGCTCTTTCTTTATTGGGCATTACCATTTTGCATCACTGTGCAAAAAATCAGAAGAAACTAATGAGTCAATCCCGAGAAAAGCTGGTAACAGACGAACAGACGAACATCGGTTAATTCAAAGGACCTCCGAAGTAGGTCCAATAAAAAACATCACAAATGTATCTGAAAATGGACTGTGTCCGAATTATGGCCCAGGACCTACAATCCATGCCATAATATATTGGCACTTTTGGCTAATTTACCATTTTTCGAAAATTGAAGTTCGATTTCATCGATTATTTCGATCTGGGAGCGATTTATTGGTTTCTAGGCTATATTTCAAGCCTTACTGGACCATTTTTGAACTTTTGGATCCTCAGATCCTAAGTTCCTATGTCTGACGTCTCATGTTAAAACTCAGAGTTAAAACTCTACCCTTCCAACCTACTTGAGAGCACTTAAAAATCGATTGTGGTTTCAAAACGTCCCGGTGAATTTCCCTTTTGTGTCAAGTATTTTGTCACTGATTGTATTTTGGTCTACAAACTTTGTCGCGTGTCAGTATTTTTGAGATAAATATAACCGAAAACTTAATGTACTTAACCTTAAATCTTAAGTTCAAAGCCTCCTTTGCGAACCGGAACAAAGTTACGATGCTTGCTAGTGAGTTATAACTGCTTTTAAATATTAAAATTCAGTATTTATAATCAAAGATTATATACAAGAGAGAAAATAATGCTACTCATTTACATTATAATAGACGTAATTCCAAATATGGTTATCGAAGATAATTTTAACGGTAGAACAATATATTTCAACGCCCTAAAATCTGTCTTCACTGCGTCGAAACAAAAGCCATTGTTAAGTTTGGTCCTTTCGTGTCATTTCGAAATGGTAAGGTAGTGACGTTTTTGGAGGAGCTCAATGTATGCTAATTCTCCAGGGTTATGTTTAGATAAGTACTAAATTTGTGAAATTCTAATGTATACTAAATCCCCATGGAAATGTTTAAATAAGTACTAAATTTATAAAATTCTAATGTGTGTTAAATCCCCATGGTTACGTTTGCGTTTTAAGAGCTGTCTTAATATAGAGCCCGAACGGTTAGCGCACGACAACTTCATCCGTGACCCATAACTCTGTCCATTTTCAGTTTTCAGATGCACATTGTGATAAGCTTAAGCAAAAGCATATTACCGTATACTAACGGACCACCTAATCGCACCATCCAGTCTATAAAAAAGTTTTAAATGGACCCCGGCTAGAATCCATGATGAAATGGAAAAGCACCATTCTTATAAAAGAAAGCGCGTATTAGCTTAACTGTAAAAAAGTTCGGTGTAAACATACCCGCCTTTGCCGGAAACTTTTCGTATTATCAAGGCTATAAAAATACTTTGTTATCAAAGGCAAAAATAATGGGTGCATTTACACTAGAAGCAGTTTAATTAAATCCATCAAAGTCAAACAAAGAGATTTATGATGGCTAATTACACTGCGGTTTATTACAATTGTTGGTAGGCTCAGGAGTTTTATTATAACATGTTCATTGATTCTACTTAAGGGTTCTCATTGGTAGATTTTCAATTGATATTTCTAAGATCGCCTGTGATTGGTTGATATTGATATCCAAACATCATTCAAAATCTGTAAACATATTTGTTGTAATTGTTGTACATACTCAATAAAAGCATTCGATTTACACATCAGCAACGCTGCTTGCACTGTTTCGAGATTTTGCGTGTATTCACACTAAAAGTTTCAAGCTACAAGAAAAAGCTGAAAAGTATCAAGTCGTGCCACTTCTATAGAAAGAAAGTTCGTGCGTGTGTTTCACTAAATTTGCAAAAACGAAAAGGAAAACCCAAACATGGAAGCGACCAAAAAGCAAACAAAATACGATGAAGGAGAAAACAACCAAGATTTCGAAAAGGAGAAAGAAAAAACAAACGGAGAAGACATTGAACCAGCTTCAAAGGGTGTGGTTTTCTTATTCTGTTTTATGTTATTCACTAAAGGACTCACAGCGTGTATTTTCCGGTCCACAAATTATTTCTTCATTCTCCACATCTTGGATGGGAACGTGAAAACAGCAAATTATGCTCTTACAACTTTGTATACTGTTGAAGCTATTGTGAATTTTATTGGTGTCTTTGCGTGCGGAGTTCTAATAGATAGCCAAAAACTGAAACTTAAAACGATCATGCAGCTATTTACAATCATTCATACATTGGGCTTTGTCTTCATGTTTTTTCCGAATATTTATTTGTTGTTTTTTGGAAATTGTTGTCGAGAGTTTGGCGCAGGATACACAATAGTAGTCAAAGTCAAATTAACTTTCAGTAAAAAGCAATCCTCAATGGCTTTAGTGTGTACGGTATTCGCTAAGATCATGGGTATTATCGTCGGGTCTTTATTAGCAATGTTTGTATTAACGAAAATCGAATTCAAAATTGGAGATTTGGATGTTTGGTACGGTAATTTTCCATGTTTCATTTCGTTCAGTTTATACTGTATAATTCTGATTCTATGCTCCTATCTTGTGACTGATGAGGACGACCCGATCCAAATCTTGAAGCGAATGAAAAAGAAGAAGAATGATAAAATCGACAATACGTTCATCCAACGCGTTTTCGAATTATGCCAAGATATAGCATACATGATCCTGCTTGCTTACAGCACTTATTTCTACACGGTGACAACATCATATGAAAACTATAGAGCTATCAATTATTCACAATGTTATGATTTCGGTGCGCAGTGGCTTGGTGCTATGTTACTGGTTGCTTACACTGCTAAATTATGTTTCATGCCGTTATTCAAGATTATCATTGACTATGCATACAAAATTGATATAATGATTGCGATGATGGTACCTTATATAGTATTCAGTTTGACACAAATATCGGTTAGCAGTCTATTTTGTGACTCCTTTCTCTTGAATGATATGTTTGTGAAGATTATTTTCACTGCCGGATATCAGATCCCGCCCACTATACTCATAGGGCGGCTGGTGTCTCATGAAATGAAGGGTACCGCCCAATCACTTTGTACCATATCCCAAAAACTAAGTGGAATTTTAATCTCGACTTTAGGAGCGATTTTTGTGAACAATCAAAAACCTTTTTGGATTGGACAAATGGTGATTGGTTTATTTTTGGTTACCATGGCAATATGGAAACGGCGTTTGTTTATCAATATTTGAGAGAGAATCTTCAATACTGGTCAATTTTTCTAGACTATAGCTAGCCTTTTTTTCTAGGTATTGAGTGACTCTTGATGAAGCCCTCTAAATAGACCATTACTAATTTAGTAATACAGGGTGTCCCTAATTAAAGTATCAAGTTTGAACATGCGATTGAGTAGAAAAGTTTGTGTGTGTTATCGCTAAAATATAAGAACGTTCTCCATCACACAGGCTTATTACAAAAGGTAGCTACAACGTATAAATTAATCGTAATGACAAAAAAAAAAGAGGGAGAGCTTAAAATACAATTTTGTGAACACGCACATAAAACTTTCTACTCATAGTTGTGTTTCGACTCGATACTTTAATTAGGGACACCCTGTACTATAGTTTTCTGTTTGTATAATCATGGAGGTAATAAAGATATAGATGGAGAGAAAACGTCTCGGTAATGATCTAAATGGATGTGAAATCTTTTATAAATCTATTCAAAGCGGCTTTTCTTTGATATACCATCATTGGAAGCAAAAAACATCAATTTATAACTTTATAAGAACAGAAAGAGACTGTTTGGTTGATTTTGAAAAACTTAATCTTGCCGAAAATCCTTGTTAAAATGCGATTCGAAATAGTTTCAACTGATACAAGACTAAAAGAGTATATTAATTTCATAAGGACATTTTGTTCACATTGAGAGTTGCATCACATTATCAATGAAATCGTAACACGTAATTATTTTTTAAATCTATCGATGGCTTTATGGGCAGCTTCCCCTAGAAGTTTGGAGTATTGTGCTTATTATGTGAAGTTTTTTTCAATTTTTCATGACATGACATTTTAATTTCAATATACTTGTTAAAAATGTAATGTCTTTTCATTCATCTTAAATATTCCCACGAGTATACCCAAAATTAATCATCTAATCGCACGATGGGTTATTTCTTCTTATTCGGCGCGCCGTCAAAGAGAGCAATTAATCGTTAATTGCATCCTGTAGAGAGCAATTAATCATTAATCACACTCTTCGATGACGTGCCGATGTTTACTGAATTGATTTTATTGTTTTTTTCTTACACTTTTTCTACATCGAACGTTTTGATTGCATTCGAAATTCATTTTGTGAGAAAGAAAATCTATAAACAACAAAAGAAAAACATAGAAAGAAGAGAAAAATATAAAACTCTCAGTGTAATTTCTGTAATTTACTTTCCTAACTGGGAAAAAGTAGTGAAAGCCATTGTGCGATTAGCTCGTAATCACATAATAACTCGTACAATTCGAAAATCGCACTTGTGATTTTTTTGTTTCGAATTTCCCTCGTCCTTTCGGACTCGGAAAATTAATAACAAAAAAATCACTCGTGCAATTATATTCGAATTGCACTCGTTATCATGTGATTAGTACTAGTAATCGTATGGTTTGGAGTGCAATTAACGATTAATCACGAGTAACAAAGGAGAAAATAGTAATTTGCACGAGTCCGAAGGACGAGTGCAAATTACGGTATTTTCTCCTTTGTTACGAGTGATTAATCGTTAATTGCACGACAAAACATACGATTCCGAGGTAATCGTCAGTAAATAGTTTTGAAAAAGAATCTTTTTCTAACTTTTATATTTTTGTAAACATTCGAAAACCTCCTTTTTTTCTTTTGTTTAAAAAGAAAACATTGCAGAGTAATTTTTCTTTGTTTTCAATTAAAAGAAGCTATTGTAGCGTAAAATTTCGTTGTTCTTTTTTATATTGAAGAAAAAAAATGTCTTTGTTTTTTATTATATAGTAAAAAAAAGTCTCTGACACAGGACTTGGGAGAGAAAAGAATAAGGGGACAAAAGTGTCCCCCCGCCGAAGAGTGCAAAAAGTGGTAATAGTGCAATTAACGATTAATCGCACTCCTCTAAACCAATCAGATTCGAGTAATTTTGCACGGCTGACGATTACATATACTTATTCCCAAAGCAACCGAACAGCTATTTGCTTCCGATAATAAATCAGAATAGAACAAAATGCATTGACTCTCCATCTACATTTATTACCTCTATGGTATAATTATTGGCTTTTTTTAATTTTGGCGGGAACTAATTTTGGCGAATGACAGCATAAATCTGTTCTATTTTGCCTCATTTTGATGAATTTCAGGGGTTATTTAGGCAACGGAACAAAAAGCGAGAATTTTGGCGGGAACTAATTATGGCGAGCGGCGAAAATCTTGAAATATTTTAATTTTGGCGGGAACTTATTTTGGAGAATAGAGAATTTTTTTAATTTTGGTGGGAACTAATTTTGGCGAATGACAGCATAAATCTGTTCTATTATGCCTTATTTTGAGCAATTTTGATGAATTTCAGGGGTTATTTAGGCAAGGGAACAATATTTAGTTTAATGTTTTTACCTTTCGTTTTTTCTTTATTGAACGTTTTAATATCATTCGAAATTCATTATTATGTGAGAAAGAAAAACTATGAACAAAAAAGAAAAACATAAAGGGAAGAGAAAAATAATACTTTCAGTGTAACTTCTTTCAAAACAGAAAAAAAGTAGAGAAACTCTTGGTAGAGGGACTTGTTTTGTTGGTGCAACTCTTCCTTTGGCTGATACAAAGCTAACTGTGTGATTGGCTCGTAATCACCGTAATCACACGATAGTACGATAGCTCGTGCAGTACAAAAATTACGCTCGTTATTTTTTTGTCTCGAATTTTCACTAAAAATAAAAAAATCACTGGAATTGCACTCGTCATCATGT
>NW_027103517.1:0-20711 GCF_902728285.1 Clytia hemisphaerica | reverse complement strand
GTCATCTGGGGTAATAACGGGACACTTAAAATGACGGGGTAAAAACGGGACACCCAAAATAAAGAACAAAGACTTAAAAGGATGAACTCAAATTTATGCCCCTTAAAAGATCATTTATAAGGCTGTAAAAAAAATCCATACTTTGATCAGCTTCATTCCTCTACATCAGAATACACCACGATGTTTCTTGGTGGTTGAAAACGTCGATTTTTCATTTCTAGAACGCTTTTTTCTCGACTTAGAATAAACGCCGTACTAAATGCAGGCGCTACATGTTTGGGTCATCGAGACTAGTAAACAACCCTATTTTGACCTGCCCAAAGTCGCAAGTTTGTACAGGGCGCCGTTTTTGAAAAAAAGGTGTCCCGTATTTACCCCGTGAAGATTTTTTCTATGTTGGGGTAATAACGGGACGCGTCCCGTATTTACCCCAGTCTATATTTGGCGCGCTGGGGTAATCACGGGACGCCGTTTCACGCATGTCTAAGCCTCGTTTTGGTAGAGAGCATGTGTGTGGTCTGAAAATACGATGTCTGTCATTTCTTTCAGAAGATTGTGGTTGAAGAAGAGGGGGAACTTTGTGTGTCAAAAAGTTGAAATAATTGCTTATCTAAACCTTCTCTCTTTTTCCTAGCAATAAAAAGTAATACAAAAAGTAAAAGTACATAGATACAAATGCCGCGGAATCCAAAACCTCGCCCGAATCGCCACGAGAAGGCATTGGAAGATGCTATTGCCGAGAGGAAGACACTTGGCACATCTTATCGGGATTTGGCCAATAAGTATAATGTGCCGAAATCAACGATCGAAAGGCACATTAATAGTAATATTGGAAATCGAGGAAGGAAACCTGTAAGTCAATGTTTTTTTAACTGATTCACTACATACCTTAAGTTAATACCTACCTCGGCCTTTTTGGTGATTAATTTTTATGATTGCTAGTCGTGACAAGCTGTGTTTTTATCTCGATTCTCAGGTTTTTGATGTAAAAGAAACAGCGGACTTGGTCGAAACAATTGTTACCTTTGCCGACATTGGCTTCGGAATGACCTCCAAAGACATTGGCGAGCTAGTATGTTCTTACGTGGATTACAACGACCACGTAAGAGGGAAAAAGGCATTTAACTTCAAAGGACGGAAAGGCTACCCTGGCCCCGATTGGCTCGAAAATTTTGTGAAAGCAAATAACCTCTCGGCGAAGCAAGCCACAACATTGAGCACAGCACGCTACAATGCGACAAAAAATCCGTTTGTGATCAACCATTTTTATGACTTATTGGAAGACACCATAAAAAAGCTTAAGATCGAGGACAAGCCTCACTTGATCTGGAACTGTGATGAATCCGGTCTCCCCCATGAGCCAAGCAAATTGAAAATCATCTCAAGAAAAGGTCAAAAGACATTACTGGTGAGAGGTTCTCTTATTTCAAACATATACATATTTCAATACAAAATTAAAACTCTATATAATTTTTAAGATATGTAATGCTTGAAAACACATGAATCTTTTGTTCGGCCTCGAGAATTTCGACGTCTTTTCGTGTGCGACGCTGCTCCTGCTTCTGCTTCTGGTTCTCTGAAAAGGAAATAAAAACAAAAATTTAATAAAAAATATTTCTTTATAGGTGAATCCTGGAGCTGACCGTGAAAACACAACCGTAATGGCTGCAGTTTCAGCGACTGGACAAAAACTGCCCCCGATGATCGTGTTTGAAGGTGTCCACGTTCAAACTACTTGGCGACCGACCGAATCTTCCCAAGGATCATGAAAATTATCCTTGGCTCTACGCCAACAAATCAGGCTGGATGGACTCGAGTACGTTCTATCGCTGGTTTGAGGAATGGGAATCGAAAACCCGCACTTATGATGAAGATGGTAATTTGGAGCCACGTTTGCTAATATATGATGGCCACCTATCTCACATCTGGTACGGAACGATCGAGTTGGCGCGTAACAAAAATGTTTCGATTATCAAACTACCAGCCCATACAACCGACTTGCTTCAACCACTTGACGTGTCAGTTTTCAAGTCCCTGAAGAACCACTGGGCCGACATGCTGTTCAGTCGACTTAAAACCACAAGAAATCGCTTATCCAAAGCCGAGTTCTCAAATGCCCTTTGTGATTTGGATTGTTGGAGCAAAGCATTTTCAAAGTCGAATATCACAAACGGCTTTCGAGGATGTGGTATCTTCCCTCCTAACCGAGAGCAGTACCCAACCAATCGCTTTCACCCTCACCTGAAATCTCGATACGATCTGTGGGTTGCGGAAGGTAAACCTGAATTATCAGCGGAAGAACTGGATGCACTACTAAATGTCGCAAAGAAAGACGACGAAATGAAAGAACAAGAAGAAAACGAATCAACGCCAAACACACCAACGGCACCAGCAGAACTCAATCGTAATGGCGTCAAAGGAAAAATCATTTCGTTCTTTGTTCCTGACGAAGACCCAACAGCCATGGAGCGTATCGACACCCCACCTTCATCGTCTCAAACGAACACACCCGACTCTAACAAGAAATCGTTCAAAGAAGTTGCGTTAAAGGGGGTAGAAGCTATGCAAAACAACACGCCGAAGTCTTCCAAAGCTCCCGAAACCGTAAAACGTAAGCGAGTCAACCCGATGAGTGAGTTAGTAACTAGCGATGAAAATTTCCAAAAAATCATTGATGAAGAGAATGCAAAAGAGGCAAAAAAGAACGCTAAAGAGGCGAAGAAGAAGAAGGAAAAGGAGGAAAAGAAGATCGAAG
The DNA here is from genome assembly GCF_902728285.1 of Clytia hemisphaerica. NCBI lineage: Eukaryota > Metazoa > Cnidaria > Hydrozoa > Leptothecata > Clytiidae > Clytia > Clytia hemisphaerica. Next base: position 17,956 of record NW_027103517.1, on the reverse strand, counting down.
CTAACAAAGAAAACGCAAAGACGAAGAAAAGAAGTGCAGCCAAACGTAAATTAAGTTCGAGCGAGTCAGAAGGTGAGTGGATTGACCAAGACACCGACGACGACGACGAGAGTGATTCTGAAAACCGACCCGAGCACAATGATCAATGCCTTTTCCCACCATCAAACGATCTCGATGGATATCGTTATTTGAAGGATGTATGGGAAGATTTTAATCCTCCTAACGAGGAAAAGGAGCTTCTCGGGAAAGTGGTCGCCTTTATCTTCTACGATATCAAACAGAAACCGCATCTGTTTGTAGGAAAGATCATTCGACGTTTTATGGTAGATGATAAAGGTCCAGTGAATCACATTGAAATTGTTAGTTTTAAGAAAGCCGCTACATCTACGTCCACGATCCTGGAGGAAACCCCTGACCACCTTCAAAAAGATCAGGAACTATGTAAGATACATAACATTATCTCTGCCCCTCTAGAGGCTAAAATCATGTCTGGACCGACCGGGCGCGGATCAGGGAAATGGAATATACCAACTTATCCATTAGTTGTAAAAACCTTCCAAATGGTCAAAGATTTAAAACGACAGGAGGAATATGAACGATTGTTTCCAATTACCACCTCTAAATAATAAGATGACTGACTACTTGTTCTTTTTGAGCTTCTATTGCACGAGATGAAATAGTTACTTACCAAGAAACTTTGATGTATATATCGATAGCTCATAAACTTTCTTTATCTTTTTTCCTGAAGCAAAAAAAAAAACAAAAAAAAAACAAATTAGCATTATGATATACTGGTGGTCTTTTAATATCTTCCCGATCCCGATCCCGATCTTAAGTCAAATGCCTGATTCCGCCTAAACTGCTTAAGAATTCTCTTTTCTAGGCGATCCTTATATCTAATATATGCATTAAAGACCCTCATTTGTGACATTAAGAAAGTGTTAAGACGTATTTTAGATACCTATCAGCATTTAATCAAAGTTTAGTTCATGTCCCGTTTTTACCCCACTGGGCAGAAAACAACGAGGGGTAAATACGGGACGCGTCCCGTTTTTACCCCGGGGGTGTCCCGTTTTTACCCCAAAATCCGGGGTAATTACGGGACGCATATCCGTGAATATTTTGCGAAAACTAAAAGTCATAAGTTTAAACCATTAAGAGGGTTGATAGATGACCATTAGAGGGAGTTGCTGGCCAAAAATCATGATTGTAGCTTTTGAAGTTCCTGAGATATGGAAAGGTTCGTCGATTTCGTCCCGTTTTTTACCCCAGATGACTATAAAAAAGTAGTATTGTTTCATTAAGATAATGTTTTTTGGAAAGTAGATCGTTTAAAAAGATAGTGTAAAAAAATAATGTCGTTTTAATAAAGATAGATTCAAAATAAAAGATAGCGCTAAATGAATTGCAAAGTGAAAGATAGTGTCGTGAAATGATGAAAGGTAGTGTCGCGAAATGAGAGATAGTATTTATTTCCGCTTTGGCGACGTGCCATAGAGCTGCGTATTGTGCGTAGTTGTTTTAATGACCAGCAAGTTAACCGATCCCACGGTAGCTATGAGTAATCCATCGATCACATATCTATCCGTCATCGATCCGTTCCGTTCCGATCCTATCGAGCGCGGACGTCTGGTCTATCAAAATTTTGCTCCTGCTTAAGCAATCTCTGCCCCCGACCCGATCGAGATCTCAATGATTTCTGCCATACTCTGCAATGATGATGTTTAGGATTTAATGATGCTTATTTTCTTGTAAATTTTAGCCTCAGTAGATACTTGCTTGAGTTGACTTGCTTGTGCACAAAAAAAGAGTGTGTATAGCTACGTGTAGCAGGATAGCTCTACAATACAACTACACAGACTACAAACCAGCTACAAACAGATATAAAAAAAAAACAGACCTAAAAAATCAAAATCCAGATCAGAATCCTTTTAGTCCTGAGCGTGAGGAGAATCAGAAGTACAAACAAAGTATTGTAGCTGGATGATGGGTATTTCAAAATCATCAGAGGGTCCCATGCCATATCCAAGCTCAAAGATTTGACCAGATTTTCTAGCACCGCCTACAACTTAATAGTGTAAAAGGACCTTAAGCTCGTTTAGACGTGTGATGGGGCCCTTAGGAAAGCTACGGCTGCCGAAAAAAAGTAATCGTCAATTCTGGGAATTTAGATTTAAGCTCCTCTGATTGGTCAAAGCAAAAACATGTTACTATTTTTGGCAAGCATGACGTAATGTCTTGTCCATCGCGTACTTTCCCCTTTCTCAAATTTTCATGGAATCACTGACAGTTGAGTATTTTTTTGTGGAAGGGATGAGTAACACTTTCTTTGAATGTTGCATTTTGATTTTCGTAATACTATCATTGCCCTACTGTTTCACCATGTCACAGTATCAACAAAATCCAGACTTCATTAAAGAAATCACAGGCATCAAAGATGTAAGTTTTGTTTTAATTTTTTTTACTGCTAGCTATTAACATATAGCATAGCTACTGTAAGGGACTAAATGAAACTAATCTTCTATTATATTATGCAAGCGTGTGTTACTCTTGCAAAAGTAATACAATCTGTTTTTTTCCATCAGAATGGAGTTTGCTGGAGTTTTTAATTATTCCACATAGGCATTGTTGTGATTAGCAAAAGGTACTATATTCTTACTCAATTACAATTGGGCCATTCCAGAATTTGTCTGTAACAGGATTTCGGAGGTCAAAAGTTTTCACCAAAATTCGAAATCTCCAAGGTGAGAGAAGAAAATGTATGAATTTCCAAGGCAAATTGAATTAAAAAAGGGTGGATTTTCCGATGCATTTTGCAAAAGTACATGGATTTTCATCGGAATTTCCGAACACCACTGGAAAAGAAATTATTTCTGAGGCTATAAAAAATTAAAAAATGCACGTCATCCGACGGGGGGTTGCAAATATTTTCTGGGATGGCCCATTTTATATTGGGTCACGAGGTTCTAATGAGGCTCTAAATAGACCTTTTTTTAAAGAGGCAGCCATGTTGAATAATTATGTACTCCAGAGCATAAAAACAATGATACAGCCGTGCATAGTAGTATATCATGCATATTTTAAAAATTATGCATGGCTGTATCATTGTTTTTATGCTGGAGTACATAATTATTCAACATGGCTGCCTCTTTAAAAAAAGGTCTATTTCGTGGGTTTTTCTAATGTCCACATCCCTCTTCTAATTTGGACACCCTTTTAGAGATAGGAATGATAGGAATGTCTAGATCTGCCCCTAAAATCCAGAAAAAAAAAAGCCAGAAAAACAGGTAAATATGGCCAGTTTTAAATGATTTTGTCCCTGAACTGTAGATATTATCAAAATTTTGCCCCTGTTCTTGAAAAGTGGGCAATCTCTGCCCTCGAGATCTCAATGATTTCTTCCATACTCTGAAAAACTGGTCACTAAGCAAAGAAAAGTTGTTTCCATCATAAGTCCTTGGATTTCACGATACAGCCCCTCTTTTTTTAAATGCAGTATCTCTGTTTTTATGACAAGGGAGATTATAGCATGCACATAGGAAAGGTTTGGATATTATCCCAGCTATATTTTTAAATTGAATTCTTGTGCGATCAAAATTGAAATAAAGATGGCGGGTGAGGCCAAGGATGGAATTGGATAAAATTCCTACAATCTTGCAACTTTCTGACTCAAAAGATTTGGAAAAGTTAAGCAGTCAGTTGGACGACTTTTGAAAAAATACCCACTATTTTGTTTTGATGACTGTTTTTAAAAACTACAATGTTTTAGCCTGTTTTAGCAAGCTCAACATTTACTTCATAGCAATCCAGTCCTCACTTTTTATTCTGTCATAAGATTCACTCAGTCTGTCTGTGTCAGTCTCGAGTGAGTTAGGACTTGTCTCAAAAACATAGCAATTACCCAAACTTTTTGAGACCTATAAAAGTCATATAGACTTTTTTTGTAGGGCGCAATATCATATCTTATAATTAAAAGCTCTGGCATCAACAATCTGGAAACAAGGTAATATGACATACTGGATATCCTTGCCATAGCCTAATCAAGTTTTTGAAATTGAATCTTTATGCTAGATACATCTGCCACATATGCCTTGTTTTCCAAACTGGTCCACAGCATGTGAAAAGCAGAATTAGTAAACACAGGGGAGTTTAATTAGTACTAGTAATAACATGGTTTAGAGGGTGATTTGGGATTAATAACCCCGAGGTATGAAAACATTTCAAAATATTTTGAAGTGTTTTCAATGAAACGAGGGGTTATTAATCCAAAATCACCCGAGAATACCATGTTATTCCGCGTTAATTATATGGTCAAAAAAAGAATTCGACTGACACTCTTATTTTGATTGGCTTAAAAATTTTGTACGATATTTTGTTAACCAATCAAAATATTGTATGATACTTTTCATTCAACCAATAGAAATTTTTGTTTACATCAGGGCGATTACAAATAAGCGGGGTTATTACGGATTTATCGCCCGCTCGTCCTTTACAAATCTAAGCTAAATGTAATCATCCATATAATTAATTAATTAATCATTATTTTGATGCTAGAGTGTAATAATGATATTCAACATGACGTTGACTTAAGATTATGGGTAATGCAAATTATGTTTGACCCTGTGCTTTTTAAAATCCTCTTGTTAATACAAAAATATGTTTGAGACTTGACTTTTTAACTCCCCTGAGTACATTATTTATTATTTTTCCAACCAGAACATTATGTACTTGTTATTAGCCTCAGGAGGTTAAAAAGGAATGACACTCACTCCAATATTGCAATGAATCACAATTAGGGAATTTTCTTACTGGAATATTAAATTTTGATAAAATTCCATTTACCTGGAACTCCAATCTATTATAATTGGGTTGGATTTCAGAAAATTTAATTTTTTAAGTGAGTTTGTGTCTTTTTCATGAAAATAAATCCCTCAAAGTCATGTAAAATTACATAGCAAATACCAATAGAATTTCTAGCAAAAAGGCTTTCAGCTGGTAAAACCATGTTATTGGCAAAATTGAATTCATACAAAATTTGACTAGCAAATCCAGAAAGTTTAATGATTCTTCTAAATAAAATATTTTGCACAAATTTACTTTTAGAAAATTATTTCATGGAGAANGTCTTCTTAATGACTTGGTTGCATCGTGTAAAGAACTAAAGGTATATCTTTATTTTGCTTCAATTCTTCTTTTGTGTATTGCTGTTTTGGGTCGGATTTTGAAAAAAAAAATTCTCCAAAAATCACTTTGCACTTTGTCTTTCTGTCTAACAGACTTTCCACCACACTGTCTATATTTTATGGTCAAGGCTGCCATTCTAAATTGATTTATCACTGCTGGGGTACCATCTTGAAATTATGCATGTACATATATTTATTTGCAGCCATGGGATTCATGCAGGAAAATCTGTCAACAGGGGTTCACCTGATTTCTAGGTGAACCAAGCTCTATAATTTTAGAACTTTGTCTGGCTGAGGTAAAACTTATTATTTCTAAAATTTTGAGATATCCAGGCTAATCTAGATCCAAAAACGTTGCATGTGTTCCATGATGTTCAACTTTCAACTGTACCTCTTCCGGATTGATATCATTATAACATGAGAAAAAATCATCTCTATCATTAATAGCGCAAAGGTCATCAATAAATCTACCAACTGGATTAAAATTGTATGCTCTAGGAGAACTAGTAGATATCAAATTTTGTACATATTTAGATTCGTGATAATAAAGAAAAGCCCAAAATGGAGCTGGATCTATTCCCATCGGGATACCGATGTTTTGTCTGAGTATATGATTACTAACTTTGAAATAGCAATTCTTGATTAAAAATTCAACACACTCTGATATAGACTGGAGATCCATGCTATGATTTCTAATTCTATATACTGATGGCAAAATGTATAGCATGGTCAGAGCTGCCAGTTTGAATTTCCCACCACTAAAATGACAGTTGAAAAACAGCCAATTGCTTTTCTCCCTATTGTTTTGAGATTATGCAAAAAATTGTAATTAATGCGAAAATCCGTAATTTATGCATCAAACAAAGTCACTTTAAAAATGGCAGCCATAAAAACATGTAAAAAGTGTGGTGGAAAAAAAGCTCAAAAAGGTAGAAACTGAGAGAGAAAAAACAGAAAACTACCCAGAATTTTACAATAAAAGTGGTCAAAAATCAAACAGTAGAAAAGAGCCTTAAATATATCCTTATAATACGAGGAAAGTCGACAAAATTTAGTAGAAAACAACATAAATGACTCACTCATCGACGACCGTAAACAGTGAAAATTAGCGCCTGTATCTCTTCTTCGTCTTTTCTACAGCAAATCCTCCATTATGAATCCCTTTGCTTCCCCTCCAAAACAGATTTGTTTACATACACTTGGCCTAACTCCTAGTTAACTCTTCAAGAACAATTATAGCAAGATTTTAACATATTCTGATAATATAGTGTGGCCAAGGAAACATTGTTTCAAGGAGTTTCTTTTAGTCAATAAAGAGCAAAATAGAGGTTAAGATATCCTCCTGATCAATTTAGACTCTATTTGATCGACAAATCCAGAAAAAAATTGGTTCATTAAAAAGCACTTAAGCTATTTAACCCAAATTAAGACAGTAATGAGGAAAGACAAGTTTTAAATATCCTAATTCAATCCAAATTTTTCGACTCTGACTACCATGACGATAGATGAATAAGGTGCGAATGTTTCGAAGAAATAAAAAACGAAAGTGAAAGTGATGTAATGAGAAAAAGATTTTCCACTGAGAATTATTTTGGCGCGTAACAATGGCGTACGAGCCTCATTGTAGGATTTGTAAAACGAAATATAAAAAAGGTACAAAAGATACATAAAATAAAGAGAATGACATTAATGCCTCTAATAATGCTAATGACAAGACAGACAAGAAGAAAAAAGGAAATCGAAGCACGAGGTATAATCTATTCAAAAATAAAAATAAAAATAAAAATGAAAATTCTGCAGCAGAAAAAACGTTAGCTGAAAGTCTAAATGAATTTGGTATTGAAATAAACGTGACCAAGAATCCCCATGAAATCATCTCGGACACTATTTGTAAATCGTGCAAGCATAAAATAGACGCTCTGAAAAAAGCTGAGCAGATTAAAAATGAATGGAATGATCTTCTTCAAAAAGAAAGGCATGGAGTGAAAAGAAAATCAACTGAAAGTTTTGAAAATGTAGCGAAAAAGTCGGCGAGGGACAATACTGAGACAATGCAATGGAAGTAGAAGAAAGTAAAAATCAAGGTGATGGCGTAATTGAACATGTTGAAGATCAAAGTACTACTGATGGTGAAATGAAACAAGTTGAAAATGATGTCATTACCTATCTGTTTTATGAGGTATATTTTTTGAAAGCTTTCTATCAATTCTGTGGTGCTTAATTTATAGGGGTACTCTTTTGTGCTTAATTGTAGCGGGTGTAATTAAATTTTAATTTGATTTTTACTTTATTTAACGTTGGAAAATTATAAAAATAGTAACTTAATACTAATACAATCCAACAAACTCTAATTAAAATGTATAAAAAATTCTATAAGATATATATAATATATATTAAAAAAGAAAGAAAAAAGACTACACTAGATTATGGGTAGAAGAGGAGATTCGTCTGCAATAGTTACATCTACATGAGATGGTAGTCTCATCTAGTTTATTTTTAAAATCCAAGAGAGTTTCGACGCTTTTGATAACACTCGGAATTTCATTCCAAGTCATTGTGGCGCGAAAGTCAAAAGAATCGGTGTAAGCATAGTTTGGAATTTCAAGCAAACCTCCTGATCTTAGAGCATATGGTATATTCTTTGTTTCAAAAATGTCATGCTAAATTTTAGGGCCCACTTTTTTTTGAGATTTGAAAACTTCGCAAAGCATAAGTTTAATATTTCGGTCATGAATTTCAATCGAATAGATCTAACAAGAAGTTTTTCAAAGGACTCGGTAAAGTTTGAAAATCTTGCTTTAAGGGCTCTGTAATATGTTTTATTGGTTAATGCATGTGCAGTTTTAGAACAAAACATCCATATGAGTGGACAATAATTGAAAATTGACATAATAAAAGGGAAATATAAGATGTCACGTTTTTCTTGGGACAAAATAGTCCTTATCCTCATTAAGGCTTTAATTTTGTTGTTTGCATTAGACGTAATGTCTAATAGATGAGGATAAAAACAGAGTTTGTCATCAATCAAAACTCCTAAAAGTTTTACAATTTCAGAACTATCAATAATACTGCCATTAATGATCAGAGAAATATTACATTTTGGACTACCTGGTAAGATGACTTGAAACTTTGCTGAGTTTGCCACCAATGAATTTTGTGCATACCAATCTAACATTAGTTTTGCTTTTTTGGAGAGCATAGTGTAAACAATTTCAAGCGTTTTTCCTGTCACCGAAAGAGTGTTATCGTCAGCAAAGTTACAGATGTCATCTTCATTAAATATGATAAACATATCATTAATGAAAACATTAAATAAAATAGGTCCTAATACTGAGCCTTGAGGAACCCTAGATTTAGCAGTTAGCCACTCACTAAATATTGAAGATATGTAGACTCGATGATTTCGATTGAAAAGATAACTTTGAATTATATTTAAAGATGGAGACTCGAAACCGTAAGCCTGAAGCTTAGCCAACAGAATATTATGTGGAAGAACATCAAATGCCTTGGATAAATCCATAAGCAAGGCACCTACTTTATCTCCTGAGCTTAGATGATTTTGCCACCTTCGAAATAAGTTTATTAAGGCGTGTTGTGTGGAAAGTGTCTAAGAAAGGCAGCATTTGATTTACCATGAGTCTTTCAAAGACTTTAGATATTGTAGGTAACAAGTTTATGGGTCTATAGTTTGACTTTTCCAAGGCGCTATCTTTTTTATGACATGGAATGATATCTGCAAGCTTAAGTTCATGGGGAAAGACCCCAGTATTAATTGCTGAATTAAAAAGAGTGGCTAGAATTGGAGAACAACGTTCAACTCCAAGTTTTAGCAATTTAACAGGTAACAGTCCACCGACAGACTTGGAATGATCAAGGGATAAGATGATTGTTGAGACTTTTTTAGAGCTAACTTCCTTGAATTTAAATGTAGCCAGAGGGGATACCTGTTTAATTTCTACTATACTTGGATGGAAATAGGGGGGGGGGGTCGAACAAAATTTTTTCTAGGGTAGTAGGAGGGGTAATCAATGGCTTAAAGTGTTGCTTTCACCGAAGGTGTTTCAAAACCGTTGAGTTTTCACCGGGGGGGGGGGGTACTAGGTTTGCGAGGTGACGGGTATGTCCAAGCCGAAAATCGAAAATCGACCCTTTGAGAGACAAAATTTTGATGATTTTGGGACCCTTTGAGAGACTTTTTCCTAAATTTTGGTCCATTTTTTCCAAATCTTGGTTTGATTTTCACCAATTTTTGGTCAAAATTTTTGGAAATCGTGACCCTTTGAGAGAGAAATTTTTGATTTTCGTGTTTTTGGGACCCTTTCAGAGACTAACTTTTGAATTTGTACCCCTTTGAGAGACTTTTGAGGAATGAGAAAAGGTACCCTTAGGGCTCGCACATACATGACACCCATTTTGCCTAAGTAAACCCTCCCCCCCGGGAGTTTTCAACAAGTTTTCAAACATTCTTTGAAATAGAACACTTTTTGGTCAAAAAATGGTCAATATTTGTTAAAAAATTTTCAAAAATTTTGGATGACGTCACTCTCTGCTGATAAAATTTGAAATACGTCAAACATTGCTGACGTCATCAAAATATTTTGAAATTTTTTTAATCAACATTTTCAGAATTGTTAATCTGCATCACCAGTCAAAATTTTGTGTTGATTGCATTGTGTTGATTGAGTGCCCGGGGGGGGGGGGGGGGTCACTGGGTTTGCGGACTGCCGGTATGTGCGAGCCAAAAATTAGCTTTTAAAATTGCACCCTTATAGTGCAGCAAAAATCAGTGAAAATCATACCCTTAGAGTGCATTTTCCCCAAAATTTTTGATTCCTTTCGTGCAAAAAATTGTCAAAATTCTAGCATTATTGGTCAAAATATCTAGATTTTTCAGGAATTTTCTGAAATTTCTACCCTTACAGTGCATTTTAAACATATTGGAAAAGGTACCCTTAGGACCCGCACATACTTTTGCATACCTGTCCACCCCCAGGAATTTAAGTTATCGTCATTTTTCGATAGTGACGTTATTGAAACCGACTTTGTGACGTGTTTTTTTCGACGGATTTCATAACCTCAAAATCAGATTTTGGCCGATAATTTGAGATATCGTAAATTTTTGGCCCAGCACTTTCCGTAATCCTCTCGTTAATACACTTCTTTAAAGCTATAAATGACTTTGCAAAAACGGTGGCAAGCGGTGCGAGTCAGCAAAGTATGTTAAGGACTTGTCTTAACTCACCCGAGCTTGTACTGCTAAGCTCATGCCCAGTCTCTTTCAAACTTTATGGGTTGATAAGTGTATTGACCATCACTGATTATTATAGAGTAGGTTATTCTTTTTTAAAGCATCCAGCTAATGAATATGGACAAGAGATCAAAAGGGCCTGTTATCTCGAAATGCAAAGTGTTGAGAGAAATTCGAATATGAAAAGTACGAAAGTCAAGGACATCATGGAGTTTGATGACATCAAGTTTTGCGAGGATATCGACAAACTTTGCCCAGTTTTATCCGAATAGTTAAAAGGAGCACAGGGCTCTATACACGAAGACTCTTTGAGAGCAAAAATTTGTCGAACGACGGTTTATGGAGCACTGTTTAAAACAAGGTTAGTTGACTTTTCGCTTTGCCTCGATTATTTCGAACAAAAGCCGACAAAGTTGATGTCTAAATTAGAGCTTAAACGGTAATAGGTGCATACTGTTAAAAAATTTCATTTAATTCAATAAAACATCACTACAACGTTTAAATAATCGAGAACCAACCGCAATACAAGGAATTATAGTCTAGGTGCTAAACTTCAGAAATTTCCAAAGAAAGTGATGGCTAAGACAAACCTAGGTGGAAAAATGAAATTTATTTATTATTGCTTTTCCTTATGATTACATATGCTGAAGGTGGTCGATGCTGTATTGTCTCTTCCAGAAACGACCAACTTTGAATAGCAGCCGGAATGAAAAAGAGGGCTTTTGCTTGGTTCAACCGGATGGGCTTGACTAACTGTTATGGGGCCGTTGATCGAAATAACGAGTTTGCTAAATAAAGACCATGACAAAGATACAAAAGAGTGGAGGGATGAAATAGTGAAGGCCATTCTTAGAGATGAAGAAATCTTGAATCAGTTGCTATTATTTCAGGTATTTCTATGGTCACAAATTCTTGTTTATTCAAATGATATTTAGGCCATATTTTAATTCCTAAGTTGATTTAATGAGTGTCCAAGAAACTAATTTAACAATTTCACAAGGAATGAAACATGAATTTAAAAATACTTTATTTCCATATTTTGGACACACTGTACAAACTCAACTCAAAATGTAATTTGTTTTTTTTCATGTAGATCATAGGTGACAACCTCGACTTTGAAATTACAGTGAGACACCAAAGTCGGGAAAATCGAAACAAATCAATTCATTGGTTTCATTCCATGGCTGTCCGCTATCGACAAACACTATCTCAAGGTAAAATATTGCGAAAAATTTTAAGACCTTTATTGCATATTAAAAATAGAAATAAAAATATAGAGATTGAATCGCTATAAACCCTATTTTCCTTTTGTGAACAGACTCTGGCAGAGAATTTAATTAGTTAATTTTTATTTTTTTTGACAGTTAACAGATCCATCGAAGACTATCAGAAGTTTGAAATTCCGCCTCTGAGGATAAGTTACTAGGTAGCAAGAATCATTGTTGCAACACTGCCAGCCTTCAAGTTTTTGAAAGCATAAGTGTGTGGACATATCCCTCACTCGTTTGCCAAAGAAATGAGTCAAAAATTACAAGTAGTAAGGAAACATTCATCATTTCTATTTTTGTGTTTTTTTTCTTAAATGCTAGCTTGGTATAGATGTATTAAATCAATTTCAGATATGTACCATCTCCAAGAAGATCTTGATAAACTGCAAACTTGGGAACGAAACTGGGACATGGAATTCCATCCTCAAAAGTGTAAATTGTTATCAATCACAAACAAACTGAAGCCCATTTCAACCTCGTACACAATTCACGGTGAGGAGCTTGAATCCGTCGAATCGGCAAAGTATTTTGGTCTTACACTCCACAAAAAGTTGAGGTGGAACAAGCACGTTTCATCAATATGTACCAAAGCTCACCAGAAGAGATGTTTCTTACAGCGAGCACTTCGTCGTTGTTCAAAGAAAGCAAAAATTCAAGCTTACAAGACGTATGTTCTGCCAATGATACGCATCCAGTGTATGGAATCCTACAGGTCCATCCAATTCTGGTCTGCGAGAGGAGCTTGAATCAGTCCAAAGAAAAGCAGCTCGTTTTGTGAATAGTGATTGGTCCTACGAGTCCAGCCCTACAGCAATGATAAAAAAACTTGAATGGATATCAACTGAACAACATCGCAAAATTGCCAGCATTATGATGCTTCACAAAATTATCAACAAAAACATTGCAATTCCTATGACAATTTTGCCAAAGCATTCAAGAGATGGAAACAATTTCCAACAAAAATTAGGGAGAATTCTTGCTTACTCAAACTGGAATAAATTACCAAAACAAATTCGAACTATAACATCTGAAGATTCATTTAAAACAAAATTGTTAGAAGAGTTGTTGAAAAATAAACTTTGATTGTATAATGCTAAAAATAAATTATTTAATATTTCTAATAACATTAATTAATGAAGATACATTATAATATTTTATAGTATTTTATCATTACCCACCTAAAATTCACAACTATATTACTTCTTAGCATTCAATTCAACCAAACTCATAAATAATCTCATAACTTTAATCTCTTAGTCTTAAGTCTTACACTTTCCAAGCTTGGACACACTTATCACGCTCTTTTCTTGTTAGCCCCTTGACTTTTAGAATGATTTTAATATTTATTGATATTTATGAATAAAATTATTTTATTAAACAATCTTGTATTTTATATGTAGCGAAAATGGGCCTACGGGCCTAATGTTACTTAAATATATAGATAGATAGATAGATAATAGCTACAAAATAAAACGTTTATAACAAGTAAAAATCATATCTCCTCTCAAATACAAGAATATGAGGTATTATATACACAATGCAAATAAAAAACGAATTGAGTGTTTTACTTTATTGTTTCTCTTTTAGGAACCTCTTGGTCTTTTGTTTAAGAATGAAAACACCACAGGAGAAATCATTGAAATACTCCAAGAGCTTCAGGACAAATACGTTCCCTGCGACAAAAAAGACGAATTTAACAAGGTTTACTTAAATTAATACTAACATCACATTTAGTTATGTAAAATGGCAGCCAGAATGGCAAGGTTATTAGAAAATATAAATCATTTTTCAAGCTATGTACTCTTTTGTGCTTAAAATTGTAGGGGTGGAATAAGCAGGGGGTTGGTACTTCGAGGAAACATCCATAAGGGGGGTCATTATAAAGTGAAATAACAATTAAGCACAAAAGAGTTTGTCTAATCAATAAAATTTCAATTTAGATTCTAGTACGTATCCTATTTGGTGGCGACCTGCTCACAGAAGAACGTGTCTGGAATGCCATAAAAGCATTTTTGGATGGCAAAAACCTGTACGTCAAATTGCAAGAACTGATACCTAAATTTGAGGATTGGCACTGCAAGAGAACATCCCAGCCGGCAAAAAAACGTTTAAAAAACGTTTTTCACAACGTTTTTCACAACGTTTAGAAAACGTTTTTTTTAGGTTGTATTTGTCGCACTTTACAACGTTTTTTCATAACGTCAAAAACACGTTTTTCAAACGTTTATAGATAACGTTTTTGCAAGACGTTTTAAAAACGTTATTTCTACGTTTTCTTCTAGAGTTGGTTATTATTATACGTTTATAAAACGTTTTTATACGTTTCTGTAAGGTTTATAATTATTTTAAGAATAACGTCATATTTCAAATTAAAAAGAAACAATTATGACTGTTTCACAAAGTGACCGAAATTTGATTTACAACGTTTTTTCAAAACGTCAAAAAAACGTTTTTCGAACGTTTATAGATAACGTTTTTGCAAGACGTTTTAAAAACGTTTTTTTGACGTTTTCTTCTAGAGTTGGTTATTATTTTACGTTTATATAACGTTTTTTATACGTTTCTGTAAAGTTTATAAATTTTTTAAGAATATCCTCATTTCAAATTAAATAGAAACAATTATAACTGTTTCACAAAGTGACCGAAACAATTTGATTCTAGTGTTAGTTATGTTTTGTATTCATTAAACGTCTTTTAAACGTTTCTGTAAAGTTCATGAGATTTTTAAGAATCTTCACATTTCAAATTAAAGAAATATAATGTTGACCGTTTAACAAAGTGACCGAGACAATTTGATTACGAATTGAAGTATCAATTTTAATTCTTAATAACAATAATTACATAATAATATCAGATATCATAATTACAATCGAGTTTTGTACAAATATTGATATTTTAGTCTATATATTAATAGCGGTGCTTTGTGTGTCTGTATGTCACCACTTTCGTTTTCGCTTTGTTTGTGTTTTAAAATTATGACTTTTAGTCTCTTGCTCCACAAATTTGTTCCATTGGATTCGCGCCATTTGCAAAAGATCGGATAGAGCTTGGTTTATACTTTATTCAGCCTTTGTTTTGAAATTTAAGGCCCATCTACATTTTAGTAATTTTAATTTCTGACCAGAGTTGTCTTTTTATCTCTTCTTTTGCTTTAAAAGTTTTCGAATGTATTTAACGATCGTATTTATTAATGACATTCGAATTCTTTTCAAAACAAAACAATTTCATTTCATAGAAAAGAATATTTCAAAAGTAAATCAAAACATAAAAATCAAAAAGTTTGTGGACAACAACAGCATTAATAGAAAGATATCAAGCATAAGAAAAAATTAGTTTACTTCTATTTCTTCTTATAAGAATATTCAAGTCGTCTGTCATTTTTTATGTTTAAATTCGAAAAATTATGCCAAGGATTTAAAACAGCAACTTTAAATTGTCTTTTTTTTTCGATCTAATAAAAAACAAAGAGCAAAAAGAGTTGCACTATTCTTTGTGACCTTCCCACTTTTTCCTGAAAAATTGTCATTTAAACTGGACGGCATATTTAACGCGAGCGAAGCGAGAAAAATAACTACCTGCAGAGTCGTTTCAAACGACACTGGTACAGTAAACGATGTTCTTTCTGATAACTTTTGACTTAAACAAAAAATTATGTCACGGGGGGACAGTACACGATATGGTTAAAAGATAAGACACCCGGGGAAGGTTAGAGTTAAACGTTACAGCAAAAACTTTCTTGGTTGTAGAGATTTCTTCTTTTTTTTTGATCGCTTTTTTAAGCCAGCTTCAACATCCAAAGGACTTTTAGTGCGTTCAGCTACAGCTTAACCGGCGTGCGACGCCGGGTACCGGCTAGTTTAAATTATTATAACAGAGTTTTAGAAAATAAAGAATTATTAAAGAAATTTTGAAATATTAAACAGATATGGTACAAGAAAAGTATTGGGTGAAAATTAATACAATTACATAATATAAATTTTACACTTTGATCAATTAAACTATTTTCATCTGCAATCTAATGATTTATTGTGACACAATAATGAATAATTAGGGGGGTACAAGTATAAATAGAAGAATAACTCTACATGTTGTGAATTATAAAACCATGCTAATCCTATTGGAAAGACAAAAGAAATCAATAATGTAAAGCCATATTCATGTGTAAAATTCTTATTTCTCTCACGTGTAGACAATTGGCCTTGCTATCTGTGTAGAAAATTGCATTAGAGAAAATTAGTTACAGTTTGACCCAAAATCGATCAATTATGATACCGTTTTCTAAATTATTTTACTTTTCGTTTCACTAAATGGAAACGGATGAATCGACCCTGGTGCAAAGTAGGCATAAAAATTAAATAAAAACTACTTTTTAAGTTTTCCAGTGCCACCTTTTCTGAAAGGTGCATTCTTCAAATGATCACCCACTGATTTTCTTATTGATTTGTCATCGGCGTCCTTAAATACGGCCTTGACTGCGGCTAAAGGAAAATTTTAAGGAATATATAATTTACATTCGGAAATTTTCAGAGCATATGCAATTTTAAGTTATGCAGAGTCTAAAAAATCATAACATATACAGGACTATTATGAAAATTTTAAGCTAAAATGTCTCGAAGTGTAACATATGACGTCTCATAAAAATAAAACTAGTGTCTGATCCCAAAAATGTATTTATACCCCAGAACGCAGGTTTACCAAAAAGCTACTGCTGGATGCTTTTAAATTGCAATAAATTGCTTTAGAGGAATTCTAAGAATAGTATGTAGGAACTGAGGTTTAACCTTAAAAAATTATACAGGCTGAAATTTGGGGCCTCAAGAGTCACTAGAAAAAAAAGTACATCAATTAGATAAAGATTTGGATCTTTTCTTGGTCAATTTTGCCAATAGTGCTATGCTAATACCAATTTTTGTTCTATTCTTCAGGTGTAATTCGTGATGTTACATTGACTGACTGTTTCAGTCTATGTGGCCTTGTCACTGAACGCTGGTGTGAAACAGCCTCCCAAAGTAATTATCGAACTATCAGTGTCAGAATGCTCGGTAGCTTCCCATGCACTTGAGTTTCTCTATCCATCGTATGGTATTGTGAAAATTCAGGAGTCGAGCAAACATTGTCCTCTGTATTATTTTTGAGGTTAATTTATACTACTAAGTAACTGTATAGGAGGTCTATTTGGGATAAAATGGACTGACGTCGGACTAAAATGGAACGAACACAGTGAGGTCCATTACACAAATGGAACGACTAAGCAGTTGCAGTTTCTTAGTAATTTATTATCCGATTGAGCACTTTTTTTTGCCATATTTCGACTTTTCTTTGCAACCGGTCCATTCTATGTCAAATGGACCGGCTCTTAGCCAATCAGAATGCGTTATTTAGCGGATAATAATGCAATACTGTAAGTATTCTCATGACTTAGCCATCTTTGGGTTTTGGACTCTCGTGTGCTTAATTATAGGGGGTTAAAAATGCTATGGGAGTGATTTTCATTAAATGGGGTCGAAGGTCCCACTTTGAACATATGGTCATAAAAACGAGTAATTGTAACAATTATAACATTTTTTTCTACTTTATTGTTAATTATTGTTAAATAGACTTATTTACATTTCCTTTCAAGCTTTTGGAAAATCTTTGCGTACGTACTTTTAGACGGCTCCCTACGATAAATCTCTCAATCGTCAATGCAAAGCTTAAAACGGGAAAACATTTTGGAGTTTTTATAAGATTTCAACTTTACTGATCAGAACAAAAGACAAGAAAGAAGGAAAACACCAACACCAAAAGTATTGATAGAGTATATCTTTTATATGTACACAAACAAAAAAAAACCAAAGATGTGTCTCTGACAAGTTCATTCTCTAACTGTCTTCCTCTTCCACTGCACACTTTTTGAGGTGTTCCCTCAAATGGCAAGGCCTTGCGAAGGTTTACAACATTTTGAACATTTATTCTTATCATAGGGCTCTTCGGAATGTACATGCGAAACATGTTCTCTCCTCCCACACTCAGTAGAGAAGGTTTTTTCGCAAACAGAACAGCCCCACTTCTTCTTCCCTTGGTTATGTTTGTTTTCCTTATGTCTTTTAAGGCTATAAACGCTGGCAAAGATACGTCTTGGAGTACATTCGTGGAAGGTCCGTACCTTTGACTTATGATGTTGATTTCTCTCCTTCTCCATTTCCTTATATTGATCGACAACGTTTCCCTTTGTGACTGTTGCTTCACCCTCCTGCATAAAATTGTAAAAGTACAAT
>NW_027103516.1:0-2454 GCF_902728285.1 Clytia hemisphaerica | reverse complement strand
TTATTTTCTGAGAGATAACAAAAGTATATTTTAAGATTTTACTTATTTATTTTAAGTATTTTTGAGCCCGAATTTAAATATCTGGTTAAATAACAAACCAATGATAGCAGTTCTGTTGTTCCTCAAACCCCCGTGAAAAGCTTTTTTGCCAACTTAGCTATTTTACAAATTTTGGAAAAGAACTCCCATAGGAATTCCGATACATAACCCGATTGGTTCATTTCGAAACGGCTTCAAGAAAGTCATAATGGCAGATAATTTTAAAAGTTTTTGAGTAAATGTGTGTAATTTATCGATGTTGATGGTTTGTTGATTCTTTAAAGAAAAAAGATAACAGGTATAGCTTTTTCTAATCCTGGAATATCGAGGTTCCAGCTACACTGTTTAGTGCTTCTCTATTAAATCTAGTCTCAAGCACAATCTATCACAGTACGCAGGGCTGCATGCTTGGTTTTCCACTTATACTATTCATTCTTTTCTCGTTACCAAGCATTAATTAAAATTCTAAAATATTTTATTGCTCTTAACATTTCATTTATTTATTTTATTTCAGTAACAAACAAATGTACGGATAATGGGTTCTGGACCTTTTAGTATGAAATATATAGATAGATAGATAGTGGGTGTTATGATAAAAAGTATGGCCGAAAACGGCAATTTGTTTTACCGATGAAATGCTATGAATCAGCAAAATGTGTTTCCTTTTTAAGCAAGATGTCAGCGGGGGGGAAAACAGTATAAAATTGGCATGGAGAAAAAGGGGTTCGGATTTAAAAGAATTTTCAATTTTCGTTGCTCAATAACATGAAAAGTTCTAAAATAATAGGGAAAAATCAATGCCGAAACACAGGCAGAAGAGATAAGAAAACCCCGGGGTAAAGGGACATACATATGATCGAGGTTGCGAGCTGCATTTCCAACAAAAACCAGTTGAAACAATAACGAGGCACAGGGGCCGACTTAGGCAGGGGGCAAATACCACGTGTTCAATAAAATCAACGGGGATTCCAATACAACGGCAAGAGCCAGAAAACGGCAAGCATTTTTTACTTGGATTTTCTCTGATTCGCAGAAAAGAGCAATAATGCAGTTTAAATAAAAACACCGGACTGGGATATAGCTAATCTAAGTTCGGGGATTCCAGGAGGTCACTGAAAGCGGGTTTTTTCTTTCGTTTCTTTGTTCTTGGCACCAGATTCCCTGACAAAGTTTAGTTGTTCGGTTTTTGCAGAGCGTCCTTGCTTATATGCAAACCGCTAACAGTCTTGATTGCAGATTTGTCTAGTTCAACTGATATAGGAGTTTAGACTGCCTGGTCTTTTGGACCTTTCCAGAATTTGTCTGTAACAGGGGGGCAGACTGCACAGGATTTCTGAGAGAAAAATTCAAAATTTCCAAGGTAAGAGACAGTTACATCAAAATGCCTCGAAAATGTCAATATGAAAATTGCGTAATCAGAGAACGTATGTCCCGCTCAGATAAAAAGCTGACACAAACTTTGAATATTGGATTAACATCGAGTTAAGTCTCGTTTGTTAAGTCACCAGGGGGTAAAATAAAACAGACTGGATACATTTATCGTTCGTTTCAACTTGACGATTCGTTTAAAACTCAGCCTCCTAAATATTTGGGGTAGGTAAAATATGTACAAAGAAATTCATACTTTTCCAACCCGGCGAATCTTTAAAAAAGAAGGGAACAATAAAATATAATTACCCTTTCCAAATAAACCTCTTCAGTGGCGAGCGTAGTCTACTCTGACGTAATTGTAAAATTTATGTAATGGGAGTTTGACATAGTAATGTAATGTTGTTTGGGGAATTATGAAGTTCTCTGGAATTTCAATTGCATTTATTCAGGTTGATTTTTTATGACTTCTAATGGTACTTTTTCTAACGAGTTTGATTACTCTGTTCTCACACTTATGCCTTTTTTTTTCGCGTCCTTTTCCATGATTACTTTTATTTATATTTTTAAAGATGGGTAAGAAGGCATATTGATGTAACTGAGAGAAGAAAAATGTATGAATTCCCAAGGCAAGGCAATTGAATTAAAAACGGCAAAAAGGAGTGGAATTTCCGACGCATTTTACAAAAGTATATGGATATCGACTCCAGAAGTCATGCAACTTTTGTTGACGTCAAACCAAATGTTTCATTTTTCCGTGAACTTTGAACCCTTCAAACTTTTTTCTATATATGCTAAAGCGTTCCGGTTTTTACTAAAAGAAAGCCCA
Source organism: Clytia hemisphaerica (assembly GCF_902728285.1). Lineage (NCBI taxonomy): Eukaryota > Metazoa > Cnidaria > Hydrozoa > Leptothecata > Clytiidae > Clytia > Clytia hemisphaerica. The sequence continues at coordinate 218 of NW_027103516.1, read as the reverse complement.
TGATCTGCAACAAGCAAGTACTTAAGCCAAAGTCCTGCAAAGGCGGGACAAAAATCAGTTTTTTGAAGTTTGCAAAAAAATGCCACATAGAAGATCTTTCAAATTCAGTATATGTCTGATTAACACTGGTTGGCCTACCTACACAACCCTATTTCCATCACATAGGAGGATATTTTCACAAATGGCCGAAATCCTATGTCGGTCGAAAACTGAGGAAC
>NW_027103515.1:0-5246 GCF_902728285.1 Clytia hemisphaerica | reverse complement strand
TCCCACTGATGGCTGACCCAACCACGTTTTGCAACAAATCGACATTCGCACTGAAGGTCTCAACCAACAAGTATCGCCTCGCAAAGAACACCAAAGATAGAGAAGACATCCTCCTTCGGAAAAAAACTTCAGAAGCTTGGATATGTAGATTACGAAAATCTATCAACAGATCCACAAATCCTCAAAGAATCACCCTTACCAGAATTCATACCATGGCGTTGCCGTTTGGAAAGTTCGGTGTCAACGCCATGCAGATGGTATTCGACTTCAATGCCCACCGACACAGGATTCTCGAATGATCTTGGAAAAGGACGCAACAGTATGAATCGATTTGGTTGATATATTGTGCTGGAGGTTGCCACTCTGTGGTATCCACACTGATGTACAAAAAATGTATAACTCCATCAAATTGGACCAATGTCACTGGGACTCCAACGATATCTCTGCCAAGAATCACTGGACCCTTCACAGCCCCCAGAAGAGAAGGTCATAAAAACACTCATTTATGGGATCAAGTCAAGCGGCAACCAAGCGGAGAGAGGATTGCGAGAGACAGCCCGGATCCTCAAGGACCGATATCCTACCGGCCACAAGATTGTTTCCGAAGATGTGTACGTGGACGATTGTTTGTCAGGTTCATCAGGCATGACAGAAGTCCAATCAATAGCAGACGATCTAGAAGTTGCTGTCAATCACGGTGGCTTTGGCCTCAAAGGCTTCACATTTTCATCAAGACGTCCTCAAGAGTCTCTATCTGCTGATGGTCAATAGGTTCAGAGGAATGTAAAGAGATGGAAAAACAGCTTCTTGAAAACAATGGAAAAACGGCTCGTCATATACCAGGTCTCTTGCCCTAAGGGAGTTTATGTCGAGTAAATAGGTTTCTTTTGTTGTCGCTATAAAAAAACTGCATAATTAGCGTGTTGTGACAAAATTCTTTTGTTTCAAGCCTGATTATGCGCAAACTTTTAGGGCTTATATTTTGGGTACACCTCTCCTATACGAAAAGGTACCTATATCTTCTTGCTCAGAATTTCCTAGCGGTTCTATTGATATAACCGCATTATGACCGCATCATTATATGGAAAGCTAGAGCGTGAGAAAATTATAACTTCATCTTGACTTTACTCGACTTCTGACAGTTTTACAAGAACCAATTTTAATTCATTGCGTTAAGAATTTCTTTTGCTATACATTAGTAAAAATATTGCTCCTTCTTAAATTTAACTGTAAAAAAAAGGGAAAACAAATTTCATTTTTATCGTCAAATCATGTAGAAACCGTCCGATTTGTATGGCGAGCCGTCTTTTCTGGCTTTCATCTATGACAATCAACGTTTTTACAATAGAATTTTTCAATAGAAGTGATCGTTGAACTTTGAGTAATCAGAAAAGCTGTTTTTCCATCTCTTTACATTCCTCTGATCGGTTGGAGTGGCTGGACTCAAGTGGTTTCCACTCAAAGATCAAATCTCTCTCGATGTGCAATAACTTAGCCAAAAAAATCACGAGGTCGCAACCAACACTTGTATACGACCTTAACCTAACTCGACACATGGGTGGCAAGGTGCTAACATACGACATCACTGGTTTAATACACCGATTGTGTGCCACCATGAAACTAGATCTTACGACCTTGTCACTCGGAAAAAAGGATTGGGATGATGCTCTTCCCGTAACCCCCATTTCTGACCATTTCGATAGGAATGAAATCAAACAAATCAAGTTCCAAGAGCCTTGTTACCAGAAGATGCGCAAGTTAGACATTCAGACGCTTACTTTGGGGGGGATGCAAGCAAAGCCTCCATTTGTGTCGCTATAAGGTTCGATTCATGAAGAAAGGATGGATCATCTCCTGTCAATTCATCTTTGGATCCAAACTCATTTCAGATGAATACTCAACCACGTGCAGAGCTATATGCAGCGATGATCAATGCCACTTGGTCATTACAATCAAACAAGCCCTGAAGGATAAACACAAGTCGAGCATCAAATTTACAGATTCTCAGATCAGTCTCTATTGGATTTGTAACCTTCACCTGAATTAAAGCAATGGCAAGAACAAGTATTGAAGTCCCACAGATTGACAGACATCCCAATGGAAATATGTCAGATCAGAGGACATGATTGCAGACTTGGGCACTAGAAGATGCACAGCCATCCAAGATCGACAACATTCAAAGTGGATCACGGATATGAATGGATGAGAAGCAACCCTTCGGACTTCCCCAAGACTACTACTGACATCTCACTGACAGCGCAAGAGAAACAACATCTTAAGAAAGAGTAAGAGAAGAAGGACACAAGGAAGGTATCGAAGCTACAGATCCTCACCAAGCGAGATTCCAGAAGCCGTTTTCAAATCACACAAATTTCAAATTATGTGATCGACCCCAATTGGAGAAAATTTAACCATGTAATCAGATGATGGCTTACGTACTTAAATCATCAATAGCTTCAAAAAATTTCACAAACTCAATCCCTCAGCTTCTACCAGGAAAACACCTACTCCTAAATGATGCGGAGATTGAACGAGCCAAATCCGACTACTTCAAAAAGGCAACTCTGAAGTAAACAATTCACCAACAAAACGAAGTACAACAAAATATCTGAAGAAAAGGATGGAATCCTCTTTTATAGGAAGAATCCTCCCAACCGATCAGACACCGCTATGGAAAAGCTACCGCCATCATGAAGGACCAACTGCGTTAACCTTTGTATTATCGACAAAAGTTCACCTTTGCATATTCAATTGTACAAGAAATTCACTGGAATCATCTACAGCAAATTCTGGCATCGAAACCACGCGCTATGTGCTTAAACCTTACATACTTGAAGGAAGATCACTCGTAAAACAAGTTCGCTCCTCTTGGCCTCATGTCGTTATCTATTAAAAAAAAAATTCCCAAGTCATAATGGGACCACTCTCAGAAGACAACCTAAGATTGCCCCTCTTTTGTCGCCCAGACTGATCTTGCTGGACCATTTCAGTCCTATTCAGAACATCACAAGCGCGCCACTGTGAAGATCTGGCTACTCGTTTTCTGCTGCGCTACAATCACAGCTGTCAAAATCAAAGTCATGGACAGCTACAACACAACGTCATTTCTTCAAGCATTTACACGACTAGCCTGTGAGGTTGGTTACCCGAAAAAGCTTCTCGTTGATGAAGGAAGTCAGCTCGTAAAGGGTTGAAACAATGCAACAACTTCGTCGACCTACAACAACACCTTCATTCAAAAATGAATATCGATTTTGAGACATGTCCTGTGGTGGACTAATTCCAACGGACGTGTAGAAAAAGATTCAGGAGATCAAGAAGTCGATCGATAAACTGCCGGAAATCAACGTTTTCCATTCTTCATTGGGAGACACTGGCATCAACATCTCGAACTCAATCAAATCTGCCATTAGCCGTTGGCAACTTCAAGGGTTCGAGTTCAGATTTGTCACCCCGACCGCCTACTCCTCGCCGCAACACGACCGCTCACCGTCAGAGCCCTTAACAGTCACAAATGACACCGACAAGATTCTCGAACCAACAAAAGATCTTGACTCGTGGTTGAATGTTGGCTCACTTCACACGTACCAGCATTAATGGATCAGCCAAAGTGGTTCAAAAACGACAATGACATCAAGCCAGGAGACATCGTTCTTTTCACCAAGCAGGAGTCGAGCCTATCCGCAAACTATCAATTTGGATCGTTAAGAGCAGCAATAAAGGAGTGCGAAAGATTCGGGATTTTATTGTGCGTATCAAAATTCAACCGAGAAAGTCAAACGTGAGACCCATCGATCAGTTCGCTCGTTGGTTTTGATACGTGGTGTGGATGAAATAGATTTGATGAAACAATTGGATAACTCAAAAAATTAAAATTTTCTAATATATCAAAAAAAAAAAAAAAAAATCTTATTTTTCATTCTGCATTTTATTTCACTTTTCCCACCATTTTGGTTATTCTGCATTTTCTGTGTTTGATAAGCATTTGGTCAGTATTTTATTCATTAATTTTATGTCAATTTGATAGCATTCCTTTTGTTTATAATTTTCAATTTTTCTCATAATTTATTTTGGTCTGTAAATGGACCTTTTGATCTGCCTATATAAATGCCACATCATCACTCAGACCTCACTTCAACAGAGACTTCAAGGAGTGAAGACCTCCTCTGACATGATGTCAACTCAAATCAAATGAAATCAATCAATAGTCTCTTTAGTTACTCACATATACAAGCACATTCAATTTTCATTTTCACACAGTTGGTGTTAGTCTTGACACACCCTGTGTTCTGCTGCCTGCTTACAGCATTCTACCTCAGGCCAGCTGGTGAGTTTTTTGTTTCTTTTCTCTGTCTCTATTTGTGGCACCTAAGTTAAGTTAAGTTAGATTTTCTTTTACATTATATTAGTACTTCAATCATTCATTCAGGGGGGGTCGGTAGTAAAATCTCAGACATAATGACGTTTACTACGGTGGTGGTGTGACGAAAAATCGAAAAAAACTTTTACTACCCAGGGTAGTTAAATACTAAAATGGGTGGTATCTATGTGTTAAATGTTGAAAAATTTTTACTACCTGGGTAGTTAAACTGGTAAAATTAGCAAATTTAGCTATATTATTGTAATTCTCTCAATTTTTTGGATGACTTTCCTGAAAAAATCTGAAAATTTTTATAATTTGAAAAAATTTTCTGGTGGAAAGTTGTTTGTTGCAAACAAAAAATCCTCGAAATTTTTTGTCAATATAAAAAAGACTTTGATTCTAAGGGCAAAACATTAATTTTTGCACTAAGTGACAAATGTGTCACAGAAATAATCATTTTTTAGCTTTTTTTGTAAAATCTGTCCTAAAAGCAACCAAAAAGTAGGTGGTCTCCATGACAAATTGTCCCAAAAACTTTTACTACCAGGGTAGTAAAATACCTCTCCCAAGAGTCTGGGTGGTGGTATGTAAAAATTCGTAAAAATCCTTTTACTACTCATATATGTCTGAGATTTTACTACCGACCCCCCCCCCCTGATTCATTTATACATTTGCTGTTTTCTACTTCTACTTTTGTTCTCATAGACTTACATCCTTTTGTACCTAAGTTTATAGATTATTTTATTTTCATTCATTAGACTTAGTATTTGTCAATTTTTATTTTCAGTTTGAACACTACATTACTACACATCAATAAATTAATGCACTGAACAGTGTTACAAACACGGCGTTATTGTTTATTCAATCTCATCCTGACGCTACA
>NW_027103514.1:0-38726 GCF_902728285.1 Clytia hemisphaerica | reverse complement strand
GGGTTCTGATACGTGGTCCAACTAATCCATTCTTCAAAATATGACTTTGAGATGTCGAGAAAAGTTGACTTTGGAATATGGAGAAAAATGACGTTGAGACTTCGCAAAAATATGACTTTGAGATGTCGAGAAATATTGATGTTGAAACACCCTCCCTGAAAATAATAAAACGACATATGGCACGTCATACAAGTTATACTGTCCTCGATTCGATGGCATTTCTCTTGTAATTGGTAATTGCTAAGATGAATATAATATTCTCTGTTAACTATGTTTACGAAGAACTTTTAGTTAGAACAAAGAAGGGAAGCCACCTGCAGTTTCTACTTCTCCTACCTGTTCAAACATAGTTGTATTGTGTTAGAGGAAACATGCTCAAAATTTTACCCAGTGTCTTTTTCACATGCTTTAGCTCAGAATATTGGAGATAAATGTTTTATAATTGTGGGTTCTGATACGTGGTCCAACTAATCCATTCTTCAACTTCTCTGCAAATTCTTTACCAGACATTGTATTGATTAATTTGTTGACCTTTTTGATTTCGTCCGTGACAAAATGTAGCAAAAATGCCTCAAGTTTAGAAGGCTATAAAATGGGCTGGTTTTCTGAAGGAAAACTTTTGAAATCATAAAATTCCAATGTTTTAACTATATGTGAATCAAGTAAATATGTTTCAGAAATAAATTTTAATTTTTCAACCAAGTGGCTAACCCATTTCAATTTTCCCCTTTTTAAAGTCCTCGAATTTTGTGATGAATCTCAATTATATTAGTTGAAAAAATCATCTTAAGTTAATACTGCTGACCTTTCTCTACGAGTATTCAGAGTAGCCGATTCTTTCAACCGTTCCTGCATGTCATTTTTTGTTTCCATATATTGTGAGTTTTCTTTTTTCTAATTCATCTTTGTGTACCAAAAATACCGAAATCCATTACTAGCACATTCAAAGAACGAAAAAAAATCCCGTACGAAGTCTGCAAGTCGTGATCATAAAAAGACTGGAATCACTTCTAATAAAAGCACAGAAACAGTAAACGGCTCTAGTAATGATAAGTTACTATTTTCCTTTGTTTCTATGTTTCTATGTTCTCTATGGTTCCGGCAATCAAGAATCTAATATATACCGGTAAATGCTATTAAAAAGTCATACAGTTCTTCATTGGCATCGTCATAATCCTTTTGGACCTGCCCCGGTGGGGTGGAGGTCCTATAAATTAACCTTTGTCCGTTCGTTCGTCCGTTCGTTCGTTATTAGCTTTCCTCGTGATTGATTCTTTGCACAAAGATGTGTAACTATAAACCTTCAAATGTGACGGAGCCCGATTTTGGGCAAATTTGGGCCAAAAAACGGCTAAAAAACGGTTTTTTGTACTTGTGAAAAATTGGATCATTAACTTTTTCTGATTTTTTGCATGAAAATAGGGTACCATCATAGGTAAAAGATGGCTCAAGCAGATTTTTCCAAAAAGAATTTTTTGGCTCAAAAAACGCATGTTTATCTATAAGAATAACTATTAATATGCATACATCAATGTTCTTGGTTAAATTACTCAATTATTTTATGAGATAGATGTTTTCTTTGCTCATGAGGGCTTACTTTTGAAGAATGTGTTTGTTTAGACATGAAATTTTGGTTGCTTGACGTGTTTTTATAGAAAAACTGGCTAAATTCGATATTTATTTATAAGCACATTATCACTTACTTAGGTATTAGCTTTTCTCGAGATTGGCTCTTTGATTCTTTATGATTTTTTGTGTCGACGGAAGATGTTCTTGACAGTTGTTTGTAAACATTAGAGTAAGCCTTTTTAAGATGGTCAACATCTGTTTCATTTCTTTGAGAAGCAAAAGGTTTTAACTCGCCAGGGATGGCCTCAAAGTGCTCAGTCGTATCCTGATCAACTAATTCTGCAAATGCTGTTCTTGCTAACTGATTTTTCAACGAGCAGTGATCCATAGCACCAAGAGTCTCCGTGGGATGGTCATAACTTGGCTTCTCAATCGGAGTGACAAACACGTTTTTGAAGTTAGTACCAATTTTGGTTCCGTCACATGCCAATACCTAAGCAATAAAGAAATTGTGAATCAGAAGTTGGTTACAGTAAATTTCCACATCAATATTGAAGGCAACACTTTTGGTCATGTTATTTGTGCAGCGTATCTAAACTACAAAAAACAGATAGTTTTGGATCTTTACCTTGGGATTCTCACCGCAGCCTTTACAACCCATCCGAAAATCAATGTTCATTGCAGAAGCCCATCCAAAAAACCACTTGATGAACGTTTGAAGCAACATGAACGGACGTGGAGAGGATTCAAGCTCGTAGTTGTAGGTCATTTTGGAAATGAAACCACTGAATGTTCCACTATCAAGTACAGTGTTTACGAACTGCCAACCTAAAGAAAAGGGAGTAAATATTTAGGGAACGGTTTTTTTGGACTTGTGAAAAATTGGATCATTAACTTTTTCTGATTTTTTGCATGAAAGGGTACCATCATAGGTAAAAGATGGCTCAAGCAGATTTTTCCAAAAAAAATTTTCTGGCTCAAAAAATGCATGTTTATCTATAAGAATAACTATTAATAAGCATACATCAATGTTCTTAGTTAAATTACTCAATTTTTTTTATGAGATAGATGTTTTCTTTGCTCATGAGGGCTTACTTTTGAAGAATTTGTTTGTTTAGACATGAAATTTTGGTTGCTTGACGGTTTTTTTTAAAAAAACTGGCCAAATTCGATATTTATTTATAAGCACATTATCACTTACTTAGGTATTAGCTTTTCTCGAGATTGGCTCTTTGATTCTTTATGAATTTTTGTGTCGACGGAAGATGTTCTTGACAGTTGTTTGTAAACATTAGAGTAAGCCTTTTTAAGATGGTCAACATCTGTTTCATTTCTTTGAGAAGCAAAAGGTTTTAACTCGCCAGGGATGGCCTCAAAGTGCTCAGTCGTATCCTGATCAACTAATTCTGCAAATGCTGTTCTTGCTAACTGATTTTTCAACGGGCAGTGATCCATAGAACCAAGAGTCTCCGTGGGATGGTCATAACTTGGCTTCTCAATTGGAGTGACAAACACGTTTTTGAAGTTAGTACCAATTTTGGTTCCGTCACATGCCAATACCTAAGCAATAAAGAAATTGTGAATCAGAAGTTGGTTACAGTAAATTTCCACATCAATAATGAAGGCAACACTTTTGGTCATGTTATTTGTGCAGCGTATCTAAACTACAAAAAACAGATAGTTTTGGATCTTTACCTTGGGATTCTCACCGCAGCCTTTACAACCCATACGAAAATCAATGTTCATTGCAGAAGCCCATCCAAAAAACCACTTGATGAACGTTTGAAGCAACATAAACGGACGTGGAGAGGATGCAAGCTCGTAGTTGTAGGTCACTTTGGAAATGAAACCACTGAATGTTCCACTATCAAGCACAGTGTTTACGAACTGCCAACCTAAAGAAAAGGGAGTAAACATTTAGGGAACGGTTTTTTTGGACTTGTGAAAAATTGGATCATTAACTTTTTCTGATTTTTTGCGTGAAAGTAGGGTACCATCATAGGTAAAAGATGGCTCAAGTAGATTTTTTCAAAACAATTCTGTTGGCTGAGATTCAAATTCCACTTCCATTGTGACATCATCTATTTCTAAATCAGACTCAATTTCCATAAACTGATTGTGGTAGATTGTTGTATCATTTGACGAAACAGAAGAGGGAAGATCATTATTTGTTGAATCCTTTTCTCTTGATGGAGGTGGTTCTTAGTTCGGTTGGATTTGTAAGAAAGGGTACGTCTTCCAGTCTTCAAAAATTCTTTTGGGATCAAGTAGTCTGGATAGCCCAATTTCAATACAGGGTTTGGATTTTCAGCTGTCTTTTTACCATCTACAAAATGAATTGAGCATACTCTTGCTTGATGTCCGGGTTCCAATTCCGATTTGTCAGCATTGACACGTTTGATGAGTTTTTTCCAGTTGTGTCTGCCTCTTGGATCCTTCTTATAAGTTGGAAATGGAATCAGGCTGAAGAAATTAATAAGGTAGATGTTAATAAAAAACTTAGCTATAAAAGAAGTATAAGAACCTTACTTGTTAAAGCTCTGACTGATAACCTCTGAAAAAACTGATATAGAGAAAAAGAGAAATTCAAATTTTGCTTTATGGTTCTTCTTTAGGAGCATTAAGAAGAAATGTGCAAAAGCTTTCAAATATTGCTCAATTTATATACTTTTCTGCTTTAAAAGATTTGACAAAGTAATACTCACGTAAATGGGGGCTCACAAACACAATCTTGATGTTTCATTTGATGAAGTTGACAGATTTCTTCAGCCCATTTTGAGAGCTTGTAATCTCCATTCGGACAATTATTTATAACTGCACAAATCCTTGATCGTGATCTTTTCAAAGATTTATACTTGTTTCTCTCATTTAAATCCATATTTTCCACTTAAAGTTACAGGGAGAGCACTTTTTACAGCCATAACTCCAAGGATGTTTTGAAAACTTTACCAACCAAAAAATATTTGTGAGATAATCGCGCGGCGTGTATTTTCCGGAACGCTCTGTCGGAATTGTCTATGCGCATGCGTAGTCGAGACTACTAAACGGTGTATTATCATCTAAGTCGAAGTGAAAGTAAACCAATGTTTGTATAAAAATTAGAGGTGTATGAGTCATCTAAGTTGTTAATAGGACATACCATATTACTTCGGGGTGTTTAAAAGAAGGGAGCGTTTATTGAATAATTTATAACCCAGGTCACTTTTTCAAAATGAATGGGAACCTCCTTGTGAGAACATCTAAAGTTTTTTAATCCTTCTGGCGCTCTTTAATTAAAGTTTTATCTGTATTTCCAGTGATGAAAATGTTCTGTGGCTTAATATCACAATGAATTATGTTTTTTGTGAATGAATTCCACACCAATTGCTTAAGTTTATGGTGGAACATGGCTTTTCTGAACATATGTTGTCATTAGAGGAGTCCGGTTGATTTTGGGGCTGAGGTGTCTTAGAGGATGACTCCGTGTGTATGCCAGCTCTGGTCGATACGCGCGATTTGACCGCCTTGGAAATCATTTAGAGAAGAAATTGAGTGGTGATCACCTCTGTTTCATTGTTGGTTGTGCTTGCATTATTATTGATTGCATTCTCAAGATCCATCATGTCAGCCTCATGTAAACCTCTAATTTCCAGTTGAGATGTGATTAAGAGTCGTCAAATTTTCCACAAAATACACCAATTTAGTACCCTCGCACCGCGAAAATTAGTTCCGCGATTAGATTAGTAAAAATTTGGAGATTTGATATTTCACAGAAAAGTGCTACCAATGGGTATTTCGGGTCCCATATCTTCCGAAGGACTTTTCCGTTTGCCTCGAAATTTGACAACCTTCTTAACCTAAGGTTGAACCACCACTGGTGTAAAAATGAACATTATAGCATAGAATAAAAGTAGTACATTATAGTAGAAAAAAGCTCAATTTTTGCAATCGCAAATTTAACGGTTAAAAATCGCGAATTTTTCAACCAAAAATACATTCAAATATAGCGCTTTTACTTCTCTAAAACAAGCAAAAAGAAATTATTAATATATACATATATTAATACCACGTTTTGGCATAATCAAAATGTCATCTTTACCGGGAAATTTGCCGAGATGCTGTAAATTACAACACTTCTGCATTCAACCAGCTTTCTTCCAAACTGTTGGAAAACTTCGTCATCAGTTATACTCCCCATCTTTCCATCTAACTTCAGTCCGGATGTCATAAGTCTGTTTAACACGTGCCCTCGTTTAGGTATTTTTCGGTCAACATACCTTTTCACCACATCAAAGAAGACTTGCCTGAAATATGTATTGGAGTTGGAGCTGGCTGAGGTTCTATTGGTAATAGAAATAATAATTCAATTATAAACCTTTAAGTCTAGCTTTGGAAAATTGGTACACTAGCTATAGAATTTCATCCACGCAATACATGTTCTTCCTCTAGAAAAAGTAGGAAACCAACGAAGCTTTCAACATATTAGAAAAATATCACATCAGGTTACCTCTGGTTTGCTTTTTGCTAATTTTATAAGAAAGATGTTTTAAATTTTAATACCTTAAGAAGATATTCAAAATGAACCAACAATGGTGACATTTTATTTCGGACAATATATATATTTCGATCTTACGATCATCCTCAGGTCTAAAATCAATAAAAACAAGAATCCGTTTAAAAAATTTAATACCTTGACTAAAACCATTATCACTCTTTTTAACCTCATTTTCAACGGCATCATGCATTATATCAGGATCTTGCTCGTTTTCAAATATGTCATTGAATAATCTTGTGCCCTTGAAATTAAAAACATTGAAAACTTTAATTGTTCATGATATGTAGTTTTAAACTACCTTATAAACTAATTTGGTTCAGATTTGAGATGAATATATATCAGCTTTTGATTTTAGAGTGAAATCATCACATTGAAAAGCTGTCACCATAGTATAAGAAAGCCGCGGTTGTTATGGTTGACGATAACTGCTTCCAGGCATTTAGAATAGCCAAGTTACTTTCAAATTTTTTACGCAGCACCTCCTTTAAGTTTTGACCTGTATAGGTCGAAAAAAAAGAAATGTTCAATACAGTTCTTGCAGTTTTTTCGATTGAAACGATAAAGTCATAAAATTGGTGATTGACGTGAAACAAACCACCACGATTAACTTTCTCCAACCAGGCTCGGGTGTACTCATCGATAGTTATATCGCCAAACTCATTGTCACCTTTACAACCCCGTGTTTCCAACAGAGAAATTGTTGCCTTACTGTTTGGGGAAAGCTTATGTTTCACATTTTTCTTTAATGAAAAGACAATATACCCAGCTACATAATATAATGTCTCTTCCTCACTTTTGCTTAATTTAATTTCTTCGAGACTGATGGTTTTCTCATTTTCTGCTATCAAAGCAGAGATACATTGTCTTAAAAATGAGTTCATCACAAAATTAAACAGTTGCTGGGAATAAATTGGATGTGTGTTAATTTCCAAACCACACAAAAATTCTCCCCATTCTTTCAGTTCATCTTCACTGACACAATAATTATAAAACTTTGTGAATGATCTGGCAGTTTTCTTTATAATTGTTTTGGCATCTTTAACCAATTCGTTCTCAAAGACACAGAGCGAATGATAGCTGTATTGTCTAAACACAATGGTGGCTTTATCACAATCTTCCTCCGCATTTTCTTCGTTTGTCGGTTTTAATGACAACAGTTTTGTCTTTACAGAGCGTGCTAATTTGCCAACTGAAATACCGGGCTCAGCAAGATTGTGAAAGGGATATACAATGGCTTCCTCAAATGCATTTGCCAAGTACGTAATTCCTCTCTGAATCGATTCTAAAAAGTGAGAGATGGAATTTGATTTGAAATTAAATTTCCTTGAAAAAGCAGGAAAAGGGGGCATAACTTGCATCAATGAAGGGAAACTTACTTTGCTGCAAATTAACAGACCTGTCTTGTCTGTTATTTATTTTTAAGCTAAGTAGAGTGTAAATGTAACTTTCCTTTTAGTGATGCAAGTCACCCTTTTTTAGAGTCCTTGAGAAAAATAAAAGTTGCTTGAAAATAATGCAAAAGCACCAAATAGAGAAGTTATTTAATACAAATAAATCTAAAGATAAATTTAATCTAGATAATTTTATCCAACCTAAATTAGATTCACTTTGTACTTATTTTGAAGTAGAACACTTTGGCCAACAGGAATTACAGTCATATTTCAATAACAACAGATTTTGGCTACAAAAACCCTGAAATGATGAGAAATAATAAAGCCAAAAAATCTCCAGAGGAACCTTACCCTCGTCTACTACTTCGTCATCTGTGTCTTCACTGTTATCCACATCAAGAGTTGAAGAACTTGTAGCGTTGGGATTTGAAGACCTTCCGGCTTGTGCATCTGATGAAAATAAAGATTATGATTATGATTTCAGTGTATTTCACATATACTAAAATATAGCACTTTGAGATTTATTTTTCTCGTCATTCATCATTGAAATTTATAAATTTAGAAGCCAAAACTAAATGCAAAATTTTTTTTGAATACACAGTGTAAGATTATATTTTACCCTGGGAAACCTTTATACAGAGATAGGTAGGAGGTATGAGAGGAGGTGATGTAGAGCTTGGCGAGCGAGATCATTATTTATATTTAAACAGCAGTGTCCAAAAAATCGTGCAAATCAGGCCCTCTCACTTGATACAATTGTCATTGTTAATTTGACCATTAGCTAATACTGACAATAATAAGGTCCTCAATATCTCTTACTGTCAATCGCCAAACCAAGGGCAGCAAGGAAGGTTTTAGTGTGCTCCTGTACATTTTCTTATATAATACCTAGGCTTGATTAGAAAATGTTCCTGGAAGCTAAAACCTTTGAGAAAACTTAATTTTCAAATGGAACTTGAATGAAAACAAACACAGGAAAACACCATTTAAAACTTACCATTCTTATCACAAAGGTCTAAGTGGTATTTGTACCATCTTTCGCTAGTGTATTGTTTTCCACAGTGTGGACATTCAAATTGAGGAGTTTTTTTTAGTTTTTAGAGTCGTAGCCTTTCCAAAAATATGCTCTGGAATGTTTGGACTGTCTTGCTCCACAAGAGTCACAATGTTTTTCTCATTTACAAATACCAACTTTCGTATTTCTTTTAGCTTCACATTTTCATCACCATCACATAAATCTTCTTCATTAACCACTAAATCTCCACTATCAGTTTCATCATCACTTATACTTGTATCAACATCCAAATCTGATTCACTTTCAAAACTTTCATAATCACTCTCTACGTTCGCCATCTTGCCTGCTTCTGCTTGCCGCCTTTTCTCAACACTGAACTTTCGATTTTGTTTTGCTGAGTTTGCGATATCGAATGGACGCTTCTGATTGGTCGAAAGAATTATTGTGAAATCTGATTGGCCGAAATTAAATAAAATACGGGAAAAGACGGAAACAATAGGAGACACAGATGGGATAATGAAAAAAATCTATAATCATTCCAGCCGCGGCTTTCTTATACTATGCTGTCACCTCACGTGACACAATTAACACCAATCATATGATTGTTATATAAAATAGTATGTAATTGACCTTCAGAGTAAGAGCTGTCATCTAGTCATGGTAGGATTTCTTGTTCCAATTGATGCTGTATAGCTTTGTCTCCCGATTTCACTATCAGAAGGAGACAGTCCTGGAACATTTTGTTCTCGTTTTCTTGAGAGTTGCTAGAGTTCGGATCGCACTGTTGTTCGTTTCTTGCTTGTATCTTAATCAGCTGATTTTGATTCTTTCTATATGTCTTACTAAATACATGCCTTCCTTAGGGGGGGCCTGAAGTGTTATAACTCCTCATAAAATTTGCAAAAAAAAAATTCCTATAGATAACTTAAGTGAGCACGGCTAAACTTCTATCCAGTTTGATACTCAATATGATCATATGATACGTGGTTCATTTATCTGGTACCAGATGTGGAAATATGCTACGACACGCTTTGCTCTAAAGGTCGGGCATATTTTAACATCTGGAAGGTTTGCATTACGGGATTTGACTTGACTGCGTTTAAACATTTTGTGAGGAGCTTGGAAACGATCAACATAACAAGTTAGCATCTGATTCCTATCGGATGCGAGTGCTAAGCAGAAAATAATAACAAATCTGATTCGCATAAGATTTGTTATATTCTCTAGGCTAGCACCATATTTACTATTAGCACCACATTCGATATGGTTCGGAATCATATTCATGTACTAGTAAACAAACATAAACAGTCCCTAATTTAGCTTCATTTACATGAAAATACAACTTAAAACATGAATTTATTGCTTTTTCCTACTTTTTACCTAGACATACTCGATAAATATTACACTAACCTTCATAGTTTTCAGGACCTCAAAAGTGAATTTCAATGTGCTCTGTAAAATTACAAAATTGGGCTGTTCTGTTGGTACACAAAAAGCGAGGTTAATCGTTAGTAAGATACAAATTACCTATACAGAAGTCTGTAGATCTTTCTGAAGACAAAATTATCTGTTTTGTACACATATTTGTACTGCTGCTAGAGACTTTGACTGACTTTGACTGTTGTCAGTCAGTCGGTTGTGTTCAGTTGTCTGGCGGTCAACAGTCGTTTTGATAGAACTGCACAAGATTATACCAACATGAAACTTACTGAAAAAGCATAAGGAACATACCTGTTACTGTTTCTTTATGATCTTTGAGTTTGGATTTGAGAAAAATCAGTAAAAATCAGTCCACCAAAACAAACAAAAAATAATCAACATTTGTGTGCAAAAAACAATCTTTAAAAGGTTGGTGCATTTACAGAAATTACACTGAATACTAAAAGTAATACTAAGAAAGTATAAAGACATTTATATTGTAAAAAAAATCCACCAAAACAAACCAAAAACAACCAAAATCTAACAAAAGTTCTTCACTACTTGCCCCTCTTGTCATTGAAGCGCCAAAACTGTAAATAAAATTAGTTTTTGACGGTCGGCGCAGCAGACAATTTCATGCTAAATTTTTTTCAGTCGGGACGAACAAAATTATTGAGCAAGCGAAGATATAGCCATTGAACCCGACTGTTGTCGGCACATCAAAGGGCCACTACTAAACCTCTCCGATGGTATATTGGTCCGCTCCTTTAGAGCTTTAGCGTGGGCGGCCGCCAATACGCCATCGGAATATCAGATAAGTGGTTCATATGTTAACAAAAGAAACAGGAGGTGCAACTCAATTCCAATTGATTAGAAAACAACGTTAGTAGAGATGAGACTTTTTAATAAATTGATGTATTCGCATAAAAGATATGTATAAAAAGCGCTGTGCTAAAGTTTTGTTTCAGATGTTCAAATTGGGCTGTTCCAAAAAATTTCCATACGATGGACGAACTTTTCAAGTCAAAACAAATTTCTTGGAAATGTGTGGAGGATACCCCTGGAAAATAGCAAAGTTTGCAAAAAAGACCCCGGAAAATTTTTTTAAGACGCAACGATATGTATTTCATTCTAAATTATAAGTGAATAAGGCCTGACGTGGGGGCAACCCAAAAAAACAAACCAAATAAAATATGCAATGGTCATGCAAAACGACCCGACAGAAGAAAACAATGTAAACAAAAATATGAAAGTGTCAAAATGTGACCAAATAGAGACATAATGAGAAACTGGTGAGTTATGTCCCAGACAGCCTTCTAACACATCCTAACATTTTCTTTCACAAGTGCGAACAGCTCTAGCTATAACACTATATACACGTTAAAAACACCTCCATCATTGTGTTTGCTTGTTTAAGCAAGCATTTTCAATAAATCTTCAGATAAATGATGGTTACGCCAGGCATTAATCAACGTAAGTATGATATTCTTCCAGCAGCGCGTTAGACATCTTTACCATTTGTGGTGTTGTGGCTTTGAAGTCTTCAAAAATAAGAAACTGTAGCATCGTCATTGATAGCTCTACATTTTTAGGGTAATCAATGTTAGGTAAATAGGACGACATCAAACCAACAACTGCTTTAGCAAAATCTTCTTCAGAGAAGATTAGCATTTTGTTGAAGTACAAATGCATTTTAACATTTTCAACAAGGAGGATTGGATGTGAGCCGGCAACTTTGGATACCGCCTTTTGTGGGTCTTTCTGGTCCTGTAAATTAAAATATTAGCAACATAGATATATTGGCTTTTACGATGCATGATTTTTTGAATTGGGTTCTTCCAGAAAATATTGTTACAGGGGGGTGTGACTGTTGGAGGAGGGGTAGTAAAAGATTGCAAGTTATCTTCAAGTTTTTCTAAATTTAAGAAAATTATTTTATATATTTATGACCATTGCCCTCAAGTCCTAAAATAAGTCATTTATTTCTAATTTTGAGAATTTCACCAGTAAAGATTTTCCTATTTAAATTTCGGGTTTTTACAGTGTTCTACTGCTATGTTTTTTTTCCGGCCGGTGATAAAGGAGACTTTGAGAAGAAAATTCATAACAAAGTGTTTGTGGCCTTGATTTAAATTCGAAGCAAGGGAGCATGAAAGGTTTGGATCAAAAACTAAATAAATAAGAAAGTATAAACATACGTAAACAAGTTCAGTACTTAGTTCTCGATAGCCTCCGGTTTTTATGATGCTGTCAACTCACTTGTTCATGATGTCCATAATTTTGTCGATGTCATTTCATTGTCACCTTAAGACCCTCAGACTTTAGTCTCCATTCCCTGGCGGAGGGGGCTCGAGCCTGATCTAGGGGCTTTGTTTTGAATGCAAAACCCACTCCACCAATATACATAGATAAATACTTTTTCCAGAAGTCAGCACACTTGAGATTTTTTACCCTCCTACAGAATTTAACACGATTTTCACTCATTCTTCCTGGACTGTCTGTATTTATATCCGTTGCTATTCAGGCACCGCCTGACAGTGCTGTTCGATACAGCTTTTGCAAGTCCTGCGTGAGTTGCCACTCGCTTTGATGTGAAACTTCCTTCTGATTTACGTAATTCATGTACTGATCTTAGCGCTGGTCCCTCTCCGAAAGTTTGCGTTGTCTGCCCGTGTTAAACTTGCGGCGATCAGCTCTTGCCGGCTGCCCCAGGCTGATGTTGGTATGGCGGTAAATACTTGATCTTGAATATAGGTTATCAAACTTTCTCAAAATGTTTATCATCGGTAAACCAGCTTTTTGCATGGCCAACATAGTTATAATATATGCTTCTGAACCAAAATAAACGCGATTATAAATGTCTCTTTGCGTGAAACGAAAGTGCTATCAAATCAAAACAAACCTATGAAAATGACTAAGCCTTTGAAATTTAAAGACAATCAAGGACAAGAATGTTGAGACAGACAGGACAGAGGCAAATTAGAAGTCTCCCCCCCTTTCCCCCCCAATAGCAATGTTCAATGAACGATGAAACAGCCGTACAAAATGAAGGGGGGGAAGGGGGGCCTTTATCCAATGTTTTATCAGTGATTTGTGGTTTTCTAAAACATATATGTCCTTGGTTGTAGTTTTCGCAGATACGTCCGCCATTTTGTTCATCATCTTCTTTCATTCTTATTTCGTTTATTATTTATTTAGTGCCCAAAGGCTGTTTTCTGAAAATCATTGGATTGTATATTAAGAGCTGCTCAAAATTAGGCTAACTCCTCATTTCGCTTCTTCGCATTTAGGAAGTTTTTTATGAGAACATCCAAAATTTTTGAAGCTTTTGGATGTTCTTGACTTTTTGAGTTTCAAGCCTAAAAATGTTTTTAACATGTTCTTATTTTCCCCATTTTTTATGCATTTTTGTCCATTTTCCTAAGAAATTGGCTGTTTTCGTGTCCGCGAAGCCTTAACATGTTCTTAACTTGTTCTTAACATTTTGGCTATCGAAGCCTTATGTTCTTATATAGTTTGTTCTTACAAAAAACGTATCATATCACTGTTTACAAGGGTCTTGTCTTGAATCGAAA
The DNA here is from genome assembly GCF_902728285.1 of Clytia hemisphaerica. Taxonomy (NCBI): domain Eukaryota; kingdom Metazoa; phylum Cnidaria; class Hydrozoa; order Leptothecata; family Clytiidae; genus Clytia; species Clytia hemisphaerica. The sequence continues at coordinate 25,223 of NW_027103514.1, read as the reverse complement.
GGTAGAAATTGCTTTTTGGTTTTAGATTTTTTGTACAGTTTTTAAATTTGCAGAAGCAAAACTGTTGTATTTTTATACTCGTCGTGGCATGAATTTTGAAGCTTGATATTCAAATTTTAAAATAGGTAATCCGTGAAAAAATAAAAGTTTTGAAAATAATTCAATGGTCTTAATTTGTATGCAAATTCGCTACAAAGACCAGCCCTGGTTTTGTAATTTTAGCATTTCAGAATAAGAAATCTCAAAACCTGTCGTTTTATTCTTTGTATAGTAGTCAAATTATATTTTAATGTGTTATATATTATTCCTGAAAATTCCAAATATTTTATTTATTTTTGGCATTTTCCTTTCTTACGTCAACTTTGTACAGACATTTTTACGTTTAGTTACGCCTAGTTTTTACATTAACTTTCAACTACTTTGTATGATATTTTAAAGTTCTGTACAGGAAATTTATACATATTTATTATATTTCTCAAGATTTTCCAATTAACGTCGTGTTAACATTCTTGATATCCTATAATAGTACTACTATAACTGCTAATACTGTTCTACACAAATTTCTTGTTGGCAGATTCATATAAAAAAGTCATGAAAAAACGCTCTGGTTGGCTGAGACATGCAAAGATAACCTCATATTCTGGACTTTTTGAAAATAATATGCTTCTGTCTTTACCCAACTTAAAATAAAGAGTAAATAAAATAAATGAAAGATTCTGTGTACGATATTTAGCCAAACTTTACTCGACGTTTTTTCGTGACTTACATCACTTACATGAATATGCTAATAGGAAATTCCTGTATTAAAGGTATTATTTTTACATAAGTGTGTTCGTTTCATATCAATCAGACACATGTTTCATCAGAACAGTGTCTCCCTATAGTTATTATGCTGAATAAACAAAAATGTTTCTCTTTTCTTCTTACTGACCAATCTTGCTGCACATCTGTGTCAATTCAATATGAAAAAGTTTGTAAATTGAAATTGATAAGTAAGCAAACGATATCGCTTTTATTTGAAAACAAAACCTTTAATCCTCAATCCTATAATAATACTACTACGCTAATACTTCTTTTACGCATGGTTCGATTATATATGCCGCCCTGTTTTTTCATTCCGTTCGAACTAAAGAAGTTTTTTCAGTTCAAAAAATCTTCGAAAGTTTAATTATAATTGTTGTTTGTTTCTTTTAGACAATAGAAAAATGGAAAATGATAAAAATGAAAAAGATCAAGGGTCAAGCCAAAGACAATTGTCACTGTTAAGTTACGCAGTGAAGCACAATTGCCGGTTTTCCATCATTCAAGAATTGCTAACCCACGACAAAGTGTGGGAAACTATAAATGATGGATTAAATTTTCAAACTGTGGATGGTGGATTGGATGTAAACCCACTTATTCTATCTTGCATTAATCAAAATTATGAAGTAATGAAACTATTGATTGACCAGGGAGCTGCGGTTGATGTGAGAGATGCAAGCGGCATTCCGCTTTTACACATCGCTTGCAATAACGGATTGAAATTTGTGAAGTTATTAATAAAAAATGGTGCCAACCCATTCGTGACTTGTTCTTTAGGGAATACAATACTTCACGAAGCAGTGAAAGTAAGGGCTTCTTTTAATATGGTTTATTTTCTTTTGCAATGTGGAGTGGATATTAATACGCAAAATTTTATAGGTAATACCGTACTCGACTTGACGGACATTGAACCGACTATAAAAGGTCTTTTGCAAGCTCTGAAACGAGAGAAATCAATGAAAAAAGGCATCAAAACACTTCCATTAAAGCGTAAACGTTCAATTTCATCTCCACAAGAGAAACTGAAAAACGAGGTACAACAGCTAGATAAGAAGATGAAAACAAATGAAGATAACCTGAAAACTTCGCACCAAAAGCTCTCTATGTGTAAGAAAAAGAAGATGGAACTCCTCAAAGATATTACGAATAAACAGAAAGAGATGAATGGGTTTTTAATGCGAGATATTGAAAATGATATGTTGTTGTTTGATATGCCTTTAGAATGCCCTAGTTGTTTCTTGGACTTTATGGTGGGAGAGAACATCTACCAGTGTAATGACGGCCACCTACTCTGCAGTTTTTGTAACAAAAGACTTAAAACATGTAAGAAATGCAGCACTCGGTTACGTGGTATACGAAACAGGGCTATTGAAGGGATTTTTGAGGCTGTATGCAAGTAACTATTCGCATGTTTTGGAGATCCTGGTTGCATGTTTCGTGCAGACATTCGCTATTTTTTTGATACATGGAATCGAGCGATTTTTTTATAAATAATGAATACAGTACGAAAAAAGATTTTTTTTTGCCGTATAATCATTTTGCCTGGAAAGGCTTGTGATGTCATCAAAAAACGTTGAACCCTCATCTGCCCTCATAACTTTTGATAGGAACAATTTCAAGGCATTTTTTACCCCAATTTTTATCAGAGCTTCATACTTTCTTCCATTGGCACTATCAATTTTTGAATAATTAATTTCAAAATAATAATTTTCCCCCAGTCACCTGATGACGTCATTCGACAGATGGTCATATGACATAATTTGAAGTTACTGCTTAAATTTGAATTTTGGACTGTGTAAATTTCCAAATTTCCTTCTTCTATCACAATTTGAGGTATTTTTGTGCTAAACAGACCTCACAATATGTTTCAAAAATCGACTTTTAAGAATTTGTAAAATATTTGGATATTTTATAGAAAAATCAAAAATGTATATTTATTTAAATCAACTGTATTTATAAAAGTATTTCAAGAATTTTTTAAAACATCAGAAGTGATTTTGTATCAATTTCCTCTTAATGTTTTTCATTGCGAACCTTGCGAACCCACTGTTAGAATCTCTTCCCATACATGCCCAAACTGGTTTTCAAACAAACTGCAGATTCTCGTCACTTTCGGATAGCCGACATGAGATTGGAAAGGGTTTTCTTCTAAAGGTATGGGAAATCTTGTGTTTACTTACGTAACTGCTGTTGCTCATTTCTCAACTGCCCAGAGTTCCGGTCTTTTTCAGGTAGAAAAGTGTCAGATGAATCTTCTTAGTTCGGTCTTTAAACTCAATGATCCTCTACGGGGTGGTGATATGCTGAAAATTTGTAAAATTGTAATGGTCGAAATAATGTGGCGAAATCTCTACCTAGGCTGCAAAATTTTTATCCGCGAAAGGTTTTTTTCCAAAAAATTGTTATACAGTGGACTCTCGCTTATTCACACTTCTGTTACTTGAATCTTTCTATGATTGGGCTCTTCCAGAAAAAATCCGTTCATGGGGGGTGGAGGATATATTATTTTTTCATGAATTACCCCTGGACATTTTGATTTTTAACCCCATGGCCACGGGTTATACCCCTGAACAAACATCAAATCAACCCCGTGGACACAAAAAATTACCCCTGGATATTGGAATTTACCCCCTGGACATTTTTTCAATACCCCTGGACAATTCATCCTCCACCCCCCATAAACGGATTTTTTCTGGAAGAGCCCATTTGAACTAATTACTCAAATCCCCCGGGGGGAGGGGGGGAGTGTACTAGGTTTGCGAGGTTACAGGTATGTCCGAGCAGAAAATCGAAAATCGACCCTTTGAGAGACAAAATTTTGGTGATTTTGGGACCCTCTGAGAGACTTTTTCCTAAATTTTGGTCAATTTTCTCCAAATTTTGGTTTGATTGTCACCAAATTTTGGAAGTCGTGACCCTTTGAGAGAGAAATTTTTGATTTTCGTGATTTTGGGACCCTTTCAGAGACTACTTTTGATTTGTACCCTGGTGAAGACTTTTGGGAATGAAAACGCTACCCTTATGTCTCGCACATACCCGGCACCCATTTTGCCAAAGTACCCCCCCCCCCGGGCTCAAATCTCAGTTCTCGTCAAACGGAAACACTCGTTAAAAACTCGAATTCGAATTAGCGAGAGTTAACTACTATTGTATTGAACCCAACTTAATCAGTTTTCAAAAAACTCCTATTTTACTATCGCAACCTTGACGGGACTCAATTTATTGTTAGAAGGGTATAAACAATCAACGTCATTTAATATTTGAGAAAAATGGGAAATTCTCTCGAAATTTTATAGCCACAAACGATTTGGAAGCGCTTTAACTTAGGTTGGGAGTGTATAAAGTATTAATTTAAGACTTCTGGGAATCCAAAAGTTTAAATATGGTTCAATAAGGCTACGAATATAGTCCGAAAGTCTCTAAACCCCTCTCAGATTTTCAATGTATTTTGACGCGTAGATTGAACAAAACATTTTGGCTATTTTATATCTCAAAATCGAGAAAAAAATTACCAAGGCGGAAATAATTTGCTCCAAAAAAGAGTCAGGCGGTTAATAATAATAATGATTGGTTTTTGTTTCCAGATTTGACCAAAAAAAGTAAAATGACATTACTTTACTTACTACTGTACCTGCTTCTAGGAAATAACATTTAAAAAGTATATAAAAAATAAACGAATAATTATAATAGTTTTACAATAATAATGATCATGATGAGATAATATACCCTACACGTTTTAATTAAAGAGAGAGAGACTATAGGAAAATTGCTCGATATCTAGTGTGAAAAAAGTGATCGAGAAAAACTGGAACGAGGACGTATTGAAAAACTTTCAGCATTTCTCTAAGTTTAATTTAAAAACTAATTATCTTACCATACTTATTCTTTGGAAAGCTTAGGATCATATATATATTACGTAAAAAAATATTATTATATGATCCTTTTAGATGATTGATCCGAGTTACTCAAAACAAAAATATTTTCATCGTAGCCCAACTATGCCATAACTTATACCATTCACCCTATTGTAAATATTAATGAAATTAACAAGAATTTTACCGGAGCTTGCTTATCATGTATTCCAAAATACACGTTTTTATAAGAACAAACTTATATAAGAACATAAAGGCTTCGATGGCCAAAATGGTAAGAACATTTTAAGGCTTTGTGGAATCAAAAACACCCGTTTTCTTAGGAAAATGGGTGAAAATGGTCACAAAATGGTGAAAATAAGAACATTTTAAGAACATTTTTAGGCTTGTAACCCAAAAAGTTAAGAACATCGAAAGGCTTCAAAAATGTCGGATGTTCTTATAAAAAAACGTGTACTTTTAACAGCAAAACGGTTTAGTTAACCAAAATTTTTGCAAAATTGAATACTGAAAATCGAATCAAAATTCGGCTACTGAAGGAATAATTGATATTTTTCATTTCATTTTTCATGCAAGCTAAGTAAAGTAAAAACGCTCTTAATTTTAGAATGTTTTGAGATACTTTGATATGTGTATCAGAGTATCGCATTAAAAATTCCCCAAAACTATTCATTTGTTCTTAATGAGGTATTTTCTATTGGATCCTCTGTGCTTTAAACCACCACTCCAGGAAAAAACTTATTTGAACAAAAAAATTCTACTTTTAATAATCAGGCATTACAACGTTTTATAACAAAAGTTATAAGACAAGACCATATTCATTGTTTAATAAATAAAAAAAATCCAGATCAATGATCCACATGGTTTTCGCACATCCTCATTAATACCGAAAACCAACATGGTTTTCGCACATCCTATTTGATGAATGACGCAATAACGGACCACATAACTTCATTAGCATTCGGTTTTTGAGCTTCCACCTCAGGATCCAAATCTAAAAGTTCGCGAACTCTTTTCGTCGCTAAATCATAATCTTCATCGTTGAGCGGAGCGAACGCGTTTTCGAGAACGTCAGACGAATGCGCCAAATAAATGAGAGCGAGCGTACGCTTATCCATTCGATGCGGATCATTGACCCATCTTGTGAGAACTGATTCTTGAACTTTTTTTACGACACGTTGTTTGATTTGCCCATCGTTCACTGGATGTGTTGTCATGTCAAATAATAAAAAGTTCTGCTTTTCTGTTGTCAGTACACCTTTCTCAACCAAATTCTTCGCTAATCTTTCACGAACATTACGTAATTGATATTTCAACTTCAATGGATTCCATGTCTCGCCTGAAATAAAAAAGAGAGTATTTTTTGGTCATACCAAGTCAAAATATAGACAAAAAAAAACACAATAATTCTGAAAACCCTAAGTGAAGGAACTAATTTTCCCCGAAACTTTCCACGTTTTTGGGTGTCTACTGCGAAAGTTAGTTCCACGAAATGCAATTTTTACTAAATATCCTCAAAAACCCCAACAAAAATGAAGGAATTTTGGCAAAAAGTGTGTCAACCGCGAAAATTAGTTCCGCAAAATGAACAAATTTAGAACCCTCGCACCGCGAAAATTAGTTCCTGCGAAAATTAGCTCCCTTGAGGTATAGATTACTCAGGCCAAACAAGGAAACGCAAGTTTGTTGGGTTTAACTTCCAAAAGGACATTGAAATCAGAGAAAAAATAAGATAGGATTTTTACACAGAAAGTACTATAGATATTTCATTGGATTTGATTTCGCGTGTCGGTATTCTCACGTGAAATCAGGAGAGAAAAAATTTGCGATAGTACGAGATTTAGTATCACGAAGGTTAATCCGATAAGCGGGGAGCGAAAATGACGTAAATTTAGATGCTAAAATTCCATGTAAAATATGATCAATTGCAAGCATATAGATATCCAGTTGGCGTGAGTTTATAAAGATTCCCGTTTATCTATAAGCTCTAGTTTAGACAGCTCTCTTGTTGCCCTGCCTATTCTAATTGTGAATTAAAGTGGGCATAAAGTAGGGTGTCTAAAGTCAATGCATTGCCCTCTTTTGACGTCAATGCAATAACTTCTTTTAGCTTTTCCAAGCAAGAATTTTAGCTGCCAACTTTTTGCCCAACATCTGCCTACATTAACAATTAGAATATGCAGGGCAGAAAGTCGGCCGTCTAAACTAGAGCTAAGCCACTAAAAGATACCCCTCTAAAGACTCCGAACCTCCTTTTCTCTGAAACGCTATAGACTCAGGGGGGGGGGGTCGGTAGTAAAATCTCAGACATAATGACGTTTACGCATAGTGTCCTCCCCCCCCCCTTATAAAGGGGGGGGGATTCTGATTTTGGCCCTTTTTTTAAAGTATGGGGGAAAATGAAAAATTTGAAATTTGCTGGGGAAAATAAAGATGGGGGAAAACATAAATTCGGAGATTTTGATGGGGGAACTTCACTGGCCAAGGTGATCTGTTGCAAAACCTTTTTAAGCATAAAAGCAGCAAATCTTTGGGATAAACCAACTTTCAATACAATTTTCTTTTTCCAGCACTTCAAGGCTATTTTTCTTAGCTTCAAATTTCAAACTTGATTAGGCATTTTTATGTTACCATATGGGGAACCGCAAATCTTCAAATAGCTGGGGATTCAAAAAGAGGGAACCGAAATTTTGATTTTTAGTGGGGGGAACCACCCAGGAGGACACTATGTTACTACGGTGGTGGTGTGACGAAAAATCGAAAAAAAAATTTACTACCCAGGGTAGCTAAATACTAAAATGGTGATATCTAGTGTTAAATTGTAAAATTTTACTACCTGGGTCTGCCTGGGTAGTTAAAACTGGTAAAATTAGCAAATTTTAACTATTTTTCTAATTCTTTTAAATTTTTGGATGACTTTTCTGAAAAAATCTGAACATTTTTATAATTTGAAAAAAATTTATGTTGGAAAGTTGTTTGCTGCAAACAAAAAATTCTCGAAATTTTTTGTCAATATAAAAAAGACTTTAATTCTAAGGGCAAAACATTAATTTTTGCACTAAGCAGGGGGGGGGGTACAGCCGCAGGGTACTAACCCAAGCGGGGGGTGGTGTAAATTTGGAAAATCAAAAAAAGTTAGTACCTCACGGTAATAATTTTGGGGTGGGGGGGGTTATCTCCAATTTTCAGTGTACCAATTTTAGGGTGGGGTTATCATTTCAAGTACTCACTCCCTGAAATGGTACATTTGTTAATTTTTTGTCTTCAACTTTCAGGATTTTGATGAGAAAAGATTTCTTTGTTATGGCTTACAGTATCTGACAGTATTGAAAAGTTCCCCCTTCCAATTGAAGGTACTTTCCCTGCTTATCAAGTATGTAGGGAAATTGGAGTTGTTAGTCAATAGTTTTCAGAAAAAAGAACTGTTATGTTTCTATCAATAAAGAATTATTTTATTTCAAATTCATGGGTACTTTCCCTAAGAGGAGAATTTGATGACCTAAGTTATACAATATGAAATAGCTAATGTAAAGAAACTATTGTTCAAAATCAGTATGTTTTCATTAGTGAGAAGGATAGTTCATCTTTGATATCTTAAGTAGAACGAGGTATGTTTCATTGCCTTCTGATGAAAAAATACAAGCTGTTGGCATCCAAAGTGATACAATCTGTCTTTTAAACAAAAATTCTTTCCAAAACTGTGATTGTTTTTGTTAGAGGGGTTAGATTTTTAGTTTTGTTGCAGTTTATATTATCCCTAGCTATCTCTGTCTTTTTGTTTGTTTGTTGTCTGTTTATGACAATTAAGACGGAGGGCAGGTAACTAAGCAAAGCCAACCAGAGCCAACAATGCACTTTTTATTTCAACTTCTTCATAAGATTGACACTTTTGAATAATTTAATAAATTACCAATCTATTGAAGAAAAAAATAAGGAAATCCATCCAATCCAAGCTTCATACTATTCTTCAGTTATCACTTGATTTTTACTTATTCTGATAGATATATATACTTTTTATTGCCGTTATTACAGCTTATAATATTTTACTTTTGCCAAGAATTTCGTTGTTTTACCTTTGTAATTAAAAATTGTGTTTGATTTAAAGAACTTTTTAGAGGATCTGAGTTAAAAATATGGTATATACAAGTCATAATAACAACAAAGTGCTGCTTTTGCTGGCTTTTGAAAGATTGGGACCATGCTTGGCAAGTTTTAAGGGTGGTGTCTCATATTTTCCTTGGTAATTTTAAAGCCGGTACCAGGTACTAAAAAGAGGGTGGGGGTCCCTTTTTCCTTAAAAAAAGTAAGTACCCGGTACTAAAAGGGGGGGTGGGGGTCCCTTTTTCCTTAAGAAAAAGTAAGTACCCGGTACTAAAAAGGGGGTGGTGGTACCTAAGACAATTTTTCTTAAAAATCAGGTTAGTACCCTATGGGTTAGTACCCTGCGGCTGTACCCCCCCTGCACTAAGTGAAAAATGTGTCACAGAAATAATCATTTTTTAGCTTTTTTTGTAAAATCAGTCTGAAAAGCAACCAAAAAATAGGTGGTCTCCATGACAAATTGTCCCAAAAACTTAAAATACCTCTTCCAAGAGTCAGGGCGGTGGTATGTAAAAATTCGTAAAAATCCTTTTACTACTCATATATGTCTGAGATTTTACTACCGACCCCCCTGAAAGACTTTGTCCATAGTACCCAAAGTCGAAATTTACGTCAACTGGGTTATCAAGCCAACTGGGTACCACACTCTACACTGAAATATTGGGCTTTTCTAGAAAAAAGTATCGAACCCCCTGGATATCCTACTTTATCGGCGATCCAAAAAATATCTGCAATTTGATTGGTTAAGAAGAGTACAATATATCTTGTATTTTACATGTACAAAATATAAATTGACAAAAAGATGTTGTTGCATTGTAGCCGTAGCAGCAATCTAACGTCACTTTGCTACAAAAGTGCCCTGTGCTTTCTTTCAACACAAAAAGTGAATTTTTTGGGTCACCGATAAACCAGTTATCGGACAGTGTTGCGAGTACAATATGAGAAATATTTTACGAGTTCCGAGATTTTTCCGTACAATATACAATATACGGAAAATCCGGAACGAGTGAAATATTTCCATATTGTACTTATTTCTAAAGACCCCCTGGATATTTACTCTTAAAAATATGCTCAACCCCCTGGATATCCTCTCTTATAAACATACTTATCCCCCGGATAAAATATTTTTTACTTGAAAAAAAATTCTGGAAAAGCCTATTCAAGCACGATAGGATGATCACTAACAATGAACCGACATCTTACCACTGAGCAATTCAATCCACGTAGGTATAGTTTCTTGAGGATCGGTATCCTTAATCAGCTTCTGTGCTTCATCTAATATGGTATCTCCCGTAGGTGATTCGTTTAAAAACATCACTTTACGATTAAGCAAACTTTTACGTCGCATTCCAGTTTTTTCCAGATCAACACGACCGCGTAAACCAAGTTCGATCATCATACAACCACGAAGACCCGAGGAAATACAATCGTTCCAGAAGGATGTGTAACCCTAAAAGAAAAGCAAATAAGATAATTGATTCTTTTTTAAGTAGTTTTATATAACTGAATCATAAATAAATATGATCGCTTAGACTCGAAAAGGATAAAAGAATCTATTAATTGCTATCATAGGATTGTGTCCCATAGAAGCCAAATAGTCCATTAGAATTCGGTTTTTAAAGATCAATGAATTTTGCTGTGTTTTTTGCAATAAACCTACCCCTGAAGAAACCCACCATTTCTCACTATCTAAAGATGTCCTAAATCTATGCTAATTCTAACAATTCCACATATTTTAATTTATTATATGTCAATATCGATTCAACGCTCGTTAAAGAAAATAATTTGTAAATAGTTCTTTTTATCATAAAATTTAGAAATACGAGCAAAAAAGAGTCAAATTTAATATTTGTTTCCTTTCTAGATTATATTAGCGTTAGAATACGGTAAATTTTCAGAAGGTTTGGTTGTGTTGACCAGGTATGTTTTTATTCTATCCGAACTAATGTTATAAAAGACCAAGGAGGCCCTGACAGTTAGTCACACTAGCGTCCCGCCAAAATGCATATCAAAGATTAATGCTGCAAAAGCGCTATATTGTTTACCTGACTATCAAAACTATCAACGTCACAAAACTTCTAAAGGGATTCATGAGAAAATAACCTGGCGCTTTTTAATGAAATTAACATTCTCAAAAACTTTGACAAATTGTCTAAAATTTGAGCCATAGCAGGGGGGGGCACGCAGTTACTACAAGACAGTATGACACTTACTACCGTGGTGGTACTGTATTCAGAAGTTATGAAAACAGTTACTACACAGTGGGGTTGGTCTAAAAAGCAGGGTAGCCAATGGGGTAGCCAATTGGGCTAGGTTATGGGGTACCTCTTTTTGCCTAAACTTTTGAAATCTGAAACCTGTTTTCATGTGGAAATAACTATACAACATCTTGTTAATGATTCCATGTAATAAAATTTAAGATTCCTTTCGAACTTCAGCCACAATAGCCTTTTTTCCAAAGGTACTAAACTTTGTTACTTCTCAAGAGACCTGGCGCCATTTTGTCTTCCTGCTTGGCTTCGTTTGAAAATTTACAGACCCGATTTAAAAATATATACAAAACAGTTTTTAATATTTTAGATTTAGATTTTATTTATGTTTTTAATTGTTATTTCCGTGAAGCTGTAATTCGATGATAATAGCTTTGAAATCGCCTTTGGGCCATATGATCTCTAATCTTGTCATATCTTAACAATCCTTTGTTATTGAATCTATTGTTTAATTTATATCATGTTTAGATGTTTCAAACAATTAATTCCTTTCAAAATTTTTTAATATGGCAGCTTATAATAGATACAAAAAGTCTTTTGAAATAGCTTTTATAATGAAGCTCTATTTCTTACTCCTCGTGCATTAACACGTGGTAATTTATATGTATATCTTTGTTTATCTTTGTAATCATACATGATCAATCTAAGTATCAATCAGATTCGTGCTCCCTGGTCATTAAAATGTGGTTCTATGCATTCATTTTCGGTATTTCTATTCTGGTCTGTAAAATATTTAGGTACCCCACAACCTAGCCCAATTGGCTACCCCAATTGGCTACCCTGCTTTTTAGACCAACCCCTACACAGTGTAGTAACTGCTGTTTGGGGGTGGTGCCAAACACTAAAGCTAGCACTTTTGGTGTAGTAAGTGCTTATATTTTAATTCTTTTTAAAGAACTTTCAAAATTTTTCACAAAAAATGAATTTTTTCTTGTTAAAAAAAATATTTTTGTTATAAATGGACGAAAAAAAATTTGAAATTTTTCTCAGACCCAACTTTGAAATTATGCTTTCCCTAATTATCATTAAAATGTTCTCAACAGCTGTTAACCAAGTAAATTAAAAGAAAATCTAGCACTGATGATATCACTCAAAAACAGGGGTGGTACCTGGAAATCTTTTCTGAAAACAGTTACTACCAAGGTGTAGTAACTGCAAAGGGTGGTGGTCCTGAAAAAAAAGTGTTGAAAAAGCACTTACTACACATCATGTCTTGTAGTAACTGCGTGCCCCCCCCTGGCCATAGATGAAAAAATTTGAGCCAAGCCAACCTTGAGAACTAATTTGAAGATCAACTTCCCAAGAAAAAGATCTACGGGGAAGACGAAAACCCCCTAAATCAGCGCACTGCCGGATAGGCTATTTCCCGGAAATTTTGCCGGACCTCAAACACTGACTCATTTACATGTGCGGAATTATTTTTACTTTAGCATATAAGGCCTTAAAAATCGAAGTGCTGTCTCGGGAATTGAATGACAAATTTTGGTTGGTTGATTTGGCTGCTGCACATTTTATTTTGTTTCAAACTTTCAAGTTTTAATTAATACACCATTTAGGAGTCTCGCCTCCTCCACCGTGTTCCACCGTGAAAACGGTAGGTGAAAATGCGCACTTTAGTACTGTGGAAGGTTAGAGGAATGTAAACATTGTCAATTTTTTTCTTTCCTTTAAAAAGAATGACTTATATATTTGAACATGATATCACTGGATATCAATGATAATTTTATGGATCTCTCCTGAAAATTTCACAAAAATTCATCAAGAGGAAAAGAAGTTATGATTCACTAAAATCAAAACAATGGAAAATTGTTTGGACGCGTGCGCAGTCAACACTATTAAACGGTGTATTGTCTTGCAAACTTGATTCAGGTAACTCTCTCATCCTTTCATGGCGTATTAAAAAATGAAAGCTTCTTTGTTTTTTATTTTCGCATTTATGAGGAAAAATGAAACTTTCAGAAGATCTTTTATTCCATGTGAAGATTCCCATTTCCATAAAATTGCGATTGAAATGGTTGTGAAATGGTGGCTATGGGTAATTCCTTTGTTCTTTTGCTATTTTCTTTTGTTCTATGTGACGTAAAGATGCGAGTACTTTTCCACTATTAACACAGTATATTATTATTCGTTTTAACTAAATGCTATACTTTGAAACTACACAAACAGAGTAGACGGGTCTCCCAGCTAGTAATGTCCCTGTCCCTGAAATAAGCAAAGGTCTAAAATCTCAATGAAATCTCCTGAAAAAACTGGGGCTCCCTGATCTTCTTCTTTTTCCATCACAACCTTAGTTTTTGTCTAAATTTTAAATTATACCTCTTTATCTTTAAGTCCCAACAACAAAACCTCCTCCATTAATGTTAATCTAGTCTGTTTATCCATAGATTCTTCTGATTCTTCATCATTTTGATCAGGACTTGTGATAACTTTGTGATTATCTCCAAATGATGGTGCATCTTGTTGTGCCAATCCCTTATTTCTTTGGACAAGACCACCACTTCTCCTTTGAGTCATGTCTGTTTATTTTAATGTTAAAAGTCTCAATGTAGCAATATACAAAATGTGATGAACAGATCAACAAAAGCCAGTTGTTGTTTTTTGGTCTGATTTTGTTGATAAAAATGTGTTCAAACAGTCTACCAATACATCCACTAACAAAGTAGAAATTTAAATTCAGCTATTCTTTGAACCTTTCGAGTCTTGATTATCTTTGACGTTCCATAAAAGCAATTTACTTGGGGATCTTTGGATCAAAACAAAAGTGATAAACTTCCAGGAAAAAATCAGGTCATATTATCACCGTAACTTTGCTACCATTTTGATTGCGTTTTTCTTATTTTGATTTTCAGCCGCTGACCAAAAAGGTTCGGGATCGCGTCATAAAGAGAAAAATACCGGGTAAGGAAGCGACCGGCATATAATTCCGGTGAGAAAACAATGACGCATAAGTATCCGGTGGCTCGGTTAACAATCATATCACAAAATTAATTCATCTCTCGTAATCCGAGGGGGAGGAGTGCTAAGGCTGGAGAATGTCACTACCACACCAATCAAGTTTTAAGAAAAATATTCAAATGTTCTGCGATACTCACTAACACGCTAACACTCATCGAAAACTTGGCCACAGGAAACTGTTCATCTAACGTTTCCAGACCATCTAAAAAGAACGACAAATAACTATTAAAAAGCGACAAAAAGAATGCCACAACCCCGACTGTTACACCCCTAGAGATTCATTCCTCTTTGTTTATCACGGGATTTAACTGCATGTGATGATTTAAAAAGAACGGCAAATTACGCATGCGTATTTTTTCATAACTCGAGCCCACACGGGGAAATTAAAATTTTTTCGAGTTATGAAATATGGCTTTATAAGGCATTATTAACGTGACGGACGAGAAAACTTTATTCTAGTTAAGGAGACATTGGGGTTGTAGAGGGTTCTGAGATGAAATAAAGGCAAGTCGAACCCCTTAACCATTTATGGCTCACTTTAGGCATCTAAATCTAGATTAAGAACGCCATGTCCAAGAAAACTAAATAGGCATTTGAAATTGGACATCGAATAACTGGAATATATTTCGTTTGTATGCAATGAAGATAATAATACAATAGAGTGTTCGTTGAAAAAGATAACAGACTTCATGAATATATAATATCATCTTCATCATTCGTAGTATGGTCGGCGGGGATTGTTCTGTAAGAGATCAAGGAAGAAAAACATTATTTGAAATCCATTAAGTCTAAAAGGAAAATAAATAGTCGGAGAACAAAATATATTCTCAAGTCTCAGGTTTATAATAATTCGATAAAACGAAGTTCAGTGATTTACCCCCCGGACAAATTCACTTTTGGCCCCACAGACAACGGGTTTACCCCCCCCGGACAAGCATCAGTTGATCCCCCGGACAACCCAAATTACATCCAATGATTTTTCGCTACCCCCCCCCCCAAACAATATGTCCTTCAGTCCCCATGTACGGACATTTTTTATAAGAGCCCAATCAAACAAAATTATTTCCGCTGAAAATTGAAATCTCCAAAACAATTCGATGGACGAAAGAAGCTGGCTAAAAAGTCAGTAAGAAAGAAGTCTTTCACTTGGGTTTGTTTTATTCAAAGTGGATGTACCGCAGCACTATCCGAATTTTTGTTATTTTGACGCGTTCGAATATTGAGCGAGCTTTCGGGTTGTAAGCGATACCTACGGTAACTTGCGATCAAAATAAGAAAGTCCGGGATGGAGAATACTCAAAATAATTTATGGGTGAGGCCTTTTAGAGACCCGTAATAAGCAACAGCGTTGAGGGTTATCATGTTTGTAAAGATCAGTGGTCAAAGCAAAGTTTCATCACGACAGATGATTGCAGATTTTTCAAGATTCTACTGAATTCTACTTAATTCTTACGCAGAAAACCTTCTTTTTTGTACCTTAAGGGAAGAAAATTTGACTTTCTTTCCGTCAAAATTTCTTCCTTTAAGGTACCTCACTGAAGCGGAAGTCCATCAGAGACGGAAGAGCTGTACACACTGTAAAGATTAAAGACACTGTAAAAATTGTACTAACCAGAGGGTTGGGACGGAATTTATACGCCAACATCATTCGTTTTCGATAAACCTCAAAATCATCGTCCTCTTTCTTGACTTCTGCGACTTTCTCTGTTCCGATACCTCCATTGTCAAACGATGTCTTCCCTCTGGTAATTTAGAAGAAAAAAATGTTACATACTTTCAAAAACTGCCAATGAGATTTTACATTTATAAATGAAGGATGCGATATGTTCAATACTCTCCTTAAAGCCCGGTCTATAATCATCGAAGCATAACACAATGGAAAATGTACTGCTTTTTCACAGTTTCGCTTATTTAAAAACCTTTTTAAAAACCTTTTCAACTACTGTGTCCTCCTAACTCGAACGATTTCCTCCCTCCCTGAAGATCGAGTTATGGAGGACTCTACTGTTATAGAGCTCTTGACCATAGAACAAGTTTCATCAATTTTTTTTTATTACTTGCCTTTACTACTAAAACCCCATGTATCTTTCTGGCTCTTTTAATTTTTTTTATCTAAAAACACTTACTTATTGATAGGTGCAGTTATTCCTTCGCCTTTGGAGCCGAGTCCAGATCCTTCTTGCCAACCAGCTTTCATCAACATCTGGTAACCAACATTCTCCTCCTTAATCTTGTATTTGGCGTAATCCGAAAAATCCACCTCGCGCCCTTCTTTGACCGCCTTGACTTTCTCTAAAAACTTTTCCAATTCATCAGGCGGCAGGAAGTCAGATAAGTGATGTTTGCCACGGGCGCTGTCGGTGAGTTCCAATGCTTTCTCTGTCGATAACAAAGTATTGTAATTTATTCAATTGTGCTTATATTTATATAAAGTAAAGAAAGAGCGGAACGGACCAGTACTCTTAGGTGCCAAATCAACGGGGGGGGGGGGGTTCGTATAAACAGGGGGGTTAGAAATTGTACCTCTGAAAACCCAAAAATAAGTTAAATACATATAGGCTAAAATCAGGCTTTTTGGAGCAAAATAAGGGGACTTCTTTTTGTCAACTGAAAATATTCTTGTAAAAATTAATAAACGGGGGGTCCTAATAAGGTCCAGGGGAGTTGGAAAATTTTCGAAAAATTAACAAGCGGGGGGGGGGGGGGGGGGGGGCGTTTATTTGGCACCTAAGAGTAAGCAAAATCTCGAAGCCTTGAAGTAAGACTTGAAACGACCGTAGTGCATAAGTAGAGTAAACGGCTTCGGTGAGCATGGTCACGAGTTCAATCCCTGGCCGGGTTATATCACAGACTTGTTACTTGTTACAGAAAACATTGATTTTCAACAATTAAATAGAAGAATCAAATGTAAGAAAGAGTGGAACCCTCCCCTACCTTCGGGTAAATAGCTATCGGAAGAGGAGCCTTTGATTCGTCAACGACTGCATGTGGTCGTATAATTAAACAGGCCTTTCCTTTTTTGTCTTTCAGACTACAACGAGCTTAATCTGACAATCCTACGTTCATCAGAAAAAGACCTGAGTGTTTGGAGAGTTCTCTTTTTCCAAGTGGATATAGAAGAGGCTGACGCTTTAGTTTAGTGGTTCTAACCTTTCGGAGTTAAAGAATAAAAAATATTGTTAGCAACGCTTGTTGGGCAGGGCACAGAGACTGACGCGTTTGTAACTTTTATGACATGTTCAAACTGAATGAAGAAAAAAATACAATGTTTTAGTCTCAAAGAAAATTAAGTAAAATGACAAATTTAAGTCTGAGAAAAAATTGAAAAAAGTGACAAAAGTTGATCATCCAAAAATTGAGAAAAATTGACAAATCTTAATCTCAAAAAATTGAAAAAAATGACGAATCTCACATACTGTAAGATTGACAAAAACTGACCAAAAGTGAGTGGAAAAATTGGCTAGAAATTTCTCCGTAAAAATGTAAAAAAAAAATATACATTTCAAAAATTTCATAACCTAATCTTAACCTAGGGAGACACGATGCCTGAGCCCAGATGGCTGGTGAAACACGAAAGAATGAACGAGTGAGAAACGAGAAGGAAACCTACCAGGTAGCCAGTAAATGATAGCTGTGTATTGAGTGCCCAAAAAAATGACAAAAATGACGATTTGTCAAATCAAAGTTAAAAATTGAATTCCATGACTTAAAAAACAATTCTCTTGCTTTGAACCTCACATCTCTCTTAGTAAGGAACAAGTGAGCTCCTTGAAAAAAGTGTCTCGATTTTGATAAAAAACTGACAAAAATTGAACAAAAGATTACATAATGAAACAATAGAAAAATAATGACAACGCACGCATTGAACATAAAATTAAGATGCGTAAAAAAATTAATTGAAAACAGAAGCTAATAAACGCAAAACACTGAAGTGACACTGAAACCATGGAAACAGAAGACTGTGAAATGAGACGCTGTGGCTAGGAACTGAGAAATTTTTTGGTATTGAAATTTTACTAAAAGTACATCATAGCCACCAAGCTCGCATTACACTCCCAGCCAAGACCAACAAAATTTCTCCAGTTAAGTAAAATCATTATCAACAGTTTTGGACATTTCATACATGTCCTTCATTAGATCACAATCATTTACTGAATGAATAAGAATCAAATCTCGAACGGATCTTGAAGTTTCACGAAATGACTTCTCACTATCATTTCGATATTTCACCGCGACACGTCGTACTTTACCATCATCACCAGGTTTAACATTGATCACCATTCCATACGTGTATGTCTTCGACAAGACTGAATCGACTTTCTTGAACAGGACAACATCTCCAACTTCGACGTTTCTATCATGTTTGAACCATTTGGCTTGGAACATCAATTTTGGAACATGATTCATCAACCACGACTCAAACCATGAGTTGTAAATACTCGAGTTTTGATCGATCAACTTGGATGCATTTGTCGTTGTAAGAAATTCCCCCGTTGGACTGCGATCGTTATTACGTCCAAGGATTAAACGATTAGGTGTAACAAGATCAAAATTCTCAATGTCGGTGAGGTTACCAATGGCAATTGGACGATCGTTGATCGAGTTGGCTATCATCAAGCAGAGCGTTTCCCATTGGAGGATCGATAGTCTCTCGTTCTGAAGATCCTTTTCCAAAGATGAATTAATCTCCCGAATTTTCCTCTCGACTTTTCCATGCATGTTGTGTGCACCCACTGGACAAGTTTCAGCTTCGACTCCTCGATCTCGATATAGCTTTCCTCTGATGTCACTGTAGGATAGACGCATGTCTTTGGTACCTTTTATGAGTTGACCACCTTCGTCACAGAAGATTTTCTTTGGGAATCCATAACGTGATGCGAATCTTATGAACGATTGAAGAAATGCTGGTGTTGAATAGTCATCCATAACGTTGATACATGTTGCAGATGTGACACAACAGCAATAGACGACAAGCCAAATTTTCACAGTGGCTCTTTTGTTGTGTGTTGAATAACATTTATAAGGTCCACTCAGGTCCAACTGGGTGAAGTAAAAAGCAGGTGCTATGGTAATTCTTGATTGAGGTATTGGACCCATCGAAGCTTGAATTGATTGTTTCTTGAGGAACTTGCATCTCTGACAGCACTTCAAGATGATTTTGACAGTATTTCTTCCGTCGATGATATAAGCCCTTTTGTTGACTTCACGTAAGGTGGTTTCTACTCCTGAATGCTTTGAAACACGACTGTTCCAATGAACATCTGATATGATGCTGAAGGCGATAGGTGAATAACGATCCACGAGTGGGACACAGAATGATGTTGTAGATAAATCCAGCATTGCTTCAGTGAATCTACCAACGATTGTGATTTGGTTTGAGGGCAGAATACGACCATTGAAGTACAAGATACCATCTTTGTTGACACTTATGGGTTCGTACTTTTTGGTTGGAACGAACTGAACGATCTCAGCAGTGGCTTTTTTAAAGAAGTACGTCTCTGCTTGTTTGATTTCCAGATCTGTAAGATTGGTCGAAGTAACTCGTTGCTTCGTTCTCAAGATGTTAATAAATCGAATGACGTAACCAAGAATACGAATGACCGAACTGAAATCTCTGTGATTGGGGTCAATTACGTAATTGGAATATTGATATCTTTCTTGGACTGCATCTGGCAATTGGATGATGTGATGTAGTTGATATTGTCTTTCTTTTTGAACTTCTGCGATGTCCTTTTGGCTGAGTCGAAGGTCCTTGGCTGTATTGGTTGGAAATTCTCCGACGTCTCGGGTCATCCATTCGTAGCCATTGATCCAAGTGGAATCGTCTGAAACATCTTGGATGGTTACTCCCTTCCTCGTCCCCAGATCAGCAATCATGTCGCTTGTGCTCACATAGAACCATTGATCTTTTGAGGTGAATCTGTTGATTTCGTTTACTCGATTTCTGACCCAGGTCTTCAGAGGTTTTTCATCGTTGTTGAGCCAATGAAGGACAATCTGGCTGTCTGTAAATTTGGTTGACGATTGGTGCAAATTTTGCAATGATTTTTTGACAACTTCACTTGAATGAGTATTGACAAGAGCGGCGTACAATTCAGCTCTGGGCATCGACATATCCTTTGGTACAGTTCTTGATCTGGCGAAGATTAATTGACAAGAGTAAGTGGAATCTTTACGTAGAAATCTGGCATAGATCGCGGTGCACGTCATGTGTTGGCTTGCATCAGCGAAATCTAGGGTGTTGATTTGCAATTGACAGCAGATCTTCTGGAACGACAGCTCGACGAAATCGGACGTCGCCAATTTCTTGAATTGTATCGAAGTTGTTTACCCAAATCTCTCGAAGATTGTCTGGAATCTTGTCATCCCAATCCAGCTTCAAATGAACGAGTGTCTGGAGATCAATCTTCATTCCAGCAATGAGTGGTGTGAGTTTCCCAGTAAGATCAAATACTTCAGCGACCTTTGATGCACAGTGTCTTCTGGTGAGTCTCTCTGGGATGACATTTGAAAACTTAAAAGGTTTTTTGCCACGTATCTTCTTGGCAAAGTTCATCTCCCCGATGTTGAGCGAAATTTGATCAGCTTTAACGAACCACTTCAAACCGGCTATGTGGATCATCGTTCCGTCTTCGGTAAGCTGTGGTGGAGGGTCTTCTCCAGAAAATGCCACACCTTTCAATTCAAATCCACCACGATTGAGTGACAATTCTATCTGGTCAGCAAGTTTGTGAGCTGCTTTGTGATCAGGTGCACCTGTGAGACAATCGTCGACGTAAACATCCTTTTGAACCACATTGTTTGCCTCAGGAAACTCCTCCTTTGAAGCTTCAGCAACCTTTCGAAGGGCGTGTTCCGCTTGGTTGCCTGACGATCGAACGCCATAAATGAGCGTCTTGATAACTTTTTCATCTGGTTGCTTGTTAATGTCGAGGTCAGGATGCCAGAGGTATCGTTGGTAGCACCAATCTTTCTCTTCCAGTTTGATCGTATTGTACATTTTCTTACATCTGATGCATCCCAACTGGTTGAACTGACCAACGGATGAGGATTTCTTGTAGCCTATTGAGATTGTTACGACCCTTGGCTAAGATATCGTTTAGGCTGTACCCAGAAGATGTTGATTGAGATGCATCGAAGACGATGCGACAGGGTGTGCTTAGAGAGTTTCCCTTCCAGACGGCTCTCCAGGGTATGAAGTAGTGTATAGGTGAACTGTGAAGTCTTGATTGAACATCTTGAGGTAGGTTACGAACAAATTCAACATACCCAAGTTTCTGAAGCTTCCCTTCAGATTGGAGGATATCTTCTTTGTCAGCGAGGTTTGATGGTTGATTGAGCTTCTTCAATTGCTGGATGTAAACTTTCATTGCTTTATCTTTGTTGTTAGCGAGACGAGTTGTTGGATCAGCAATGAAGGGTAATGAAGCAGATGAGATGGATTGGTCGAAGTCGATCTTGACTGAAGAATTGATGAGACTTTGTTCGACTTCTTCTTTGATTGAAATAGTTTCGTTTGATGAATCATGTTTACAGTCTTTGCAGCCTCGACACTTTGGACATCGATAGTCAATTTCACTTCCTGCTCCTTCCACCTCTTCGAAGACTTTCATTGAAGTTGACAGGAATGCTGATGTTGAATCTGGTTGGTATCCCAAAAGAGGAAGTTGAGGTTTGACCTCCCTCACGGTTGGATGGATAGCAACGTGGTGGTATTGATGAACATTAGTGAAGACTTTGTGAGGACCTCCGACAACACCACGACGACCTGATGAATCTTGGAAACTGACTGATACAACGGAGTCCCTGATGGTAGCTGATGGATCAATTTTGGATGGTAACGAAGATACCTTACACCAATCATAACGTGAACTTCGCCACCGATTGAAGGAGGTAGCTGGGGCAGTGGTTGGTTACCACCTGATATTGTGTAGCTTCGCTGAATATCTTTGAAGACTTCGTCAAGTGGATAGGTTGGCATGATTGATGTTATCCTTTCCAAGCAAGGACCTGACATTAAGACATCATCACCGTCAAAGAGAGGTAACTTGACACGATATGATCCAAGGGTTGATTTAGTTGAACAGTTGCCAACACCACCAAGACTGATAGGATTGGATGATTCTTGTGAGCATCTGGCACCAAGGAGTTTTACTGCAGATTTGCTGATGATGAAATCACTGCAGCCGGAATCGAAGAAAACGAGAAGCTTCTTACCATCGACGTTGAGCGTTGTAAGGCGCGATTCCTCTGTCATGCAGTCTTGATTGTGGATCTTGTGGCACTCTGATTCTTCAAGTGTCAAGCTGAGGTTGTGAGCAAATTCTGGTAGTGATGGATTACGTATGAAGCGTTGAACGTACTTTGCAAGTAATTGATCGTTTTCGGATTTGTGTTCCTCGCAGACAAGGAAGTGTTTCTTAACATCATACCTTCGATGAGATGGATGTGGACATACGAAGTCTCGTTGGCATCTTCCTTCGGCGTGCTTTCCAGTTGTAGCTTCAGCACCAGGGAAGAGACATTGCATGCAGTAGTTTCTTTCGAAGGATCTTGAGACGTTGAGCAGGTGTAGCCAAGACGAACGTTCTGCATGTGAAGTATTGAAGGATTTTGGTGCCGTTTGGACCAGATGATGGAATATGACCAATGGTACCAGTGGGCTCGTTGCAAATTGTGCATGATGTTTCTGGACTCGTGATGTGGGACGATGATCGTCTGTTGGAGCCTGTGTTTGATCCTGAGCTGCCCGATTTTCTTTGATCATCCTTTGAGTTTGATGCATCCTTGGCAGTTTGGAGGAGTGACTTTTGTAGATGAACCTTCTTTTCACGTTCGAGGAATGTGATGAGTTTCAACCAAGTCTGTTTTTCTGATAGGTCATCGTCGATGATGGATGTGAGGAATTTGGTTGTCCTTTGATACCAAGAAGGATGAGATGTAGATAGTCCTCTCGTAGTATAGATGTTCTTCCACCTTGTGATCCTTGCAGCCTCATAGTTTCGTTAATGACGTTGATGATCTTGCCAAGACTGGTTGTCAACTTCTCTGAATTGTTAGACTTGACGTTGTTAGCTTTGATAACTCTTGCAACTTTTTGTGGAGCTAATTTTGGCGTCACCAAAAGCATCTCTAGTGGCGCCATATCAGGTCGATATCATTCGAGACTTTTGACGAGAGTTAGAGCTGGGTCGACCAGAAAATTATTCTTCAGAAGGTCTGGAAGCAAACGACTTGGTGTTGAGTGAAGATGAATTTTCTCAAAATTAGACTTGAATGTGTAAAAGTCAACTTTTGATTCATACCCTGCAAATGGTTGAAGCTTGATGTTGAGTGACAACTTGTTGAAGGTATTGAGTTTGTCTGGTTCACGATTGCTGACTTCAGATTCAAGTGATTTGGTATAAATTTGTTTGAGCGTGGTAAGTTTTTCAAAATGTTTACTGATACTTTTAAGTCATCGTCTCGTTGTTTTATCGAGTACTGGAGATTTAAGCGTCTTTGTACTCAACAGCAACTTTATCAAACTTTTGAGATGATTGTGTTGGTTGGTCTTCCATTCGATTAGCTGTTCGAGGGAAGCTTTGGATGGGTTGCCACTGTAAACATCTTGAAGTTCCGATATCTGGCGAGCAATATTGATTATTGGAAAGCTACTGATTGATCATTGGACGAAGTTGATCGTGCTTTTCTTTTTTGAGTAAGACGAGAATTTAACTTATGATCTCTCGATCTTACGATGAAATCTTTAATAAGGTTGAGCGTTGATAGAACAGGAAGATCGGATTCTCCTAGCTGATGGTTCTTACGTCTGAGCTGGACTCGTAATTCCTCAAGCTTCTGGACGGTAATGTCTGTATCTGTGATGGTTGAGGATTCGATGGGGTTCTCATCGATGACGTCATGAACTTGTTCGATAATGACCTTCATATCGATTTCCAATGACTTGCTGGTTTCATCATGTGTTGACATGGTGATGGGTTGATCAGATGTTGAGTCCGGTGATTTCGGTTCGACGACACCGGTCAAGTGAAGAGTACGGTAATTGATGCGTGGAACGTTACGTAATTTCATTCAATTATGTGACGTCAACACGTGACGACGAGTGAGCGAGTTAACGAATGAGTGATATGATTGACCGATAATTGACACGTGATTGTCGGAATTACCGTCTGTTTGAATGTTTGGACAGGGCAAGAGACTGACGCGTTTGTAACTTATGACATTTCAAATGAATGAAGAAAAAAATACAATGTTTTTAGTCTCAAAGAAACTTAAGTAAAAGACAAATTTAAGTCTGAGAAAAAATTGAAAAACGTGACAAAAGTTGATCATCCACAAATTGAGAAAAAATTGACAAATCTTAATCTCAAAAAATTGAAAAAAATGACGAATCTCCTTACTGAAGATTGACAAAAACTGACCAAAAGTGAGTGGAAAATTGGCTAGAAATTTTCTCCGTAAAAATGTAAAAAAAAAATATACATTTCAAAAATTTCATAACCTAATCTTAACCTAGGGAGACACGCGCCTGAGCCCGATGGTGGTGAAACACGAAAGAATGAACGAGTGAGAAACGAGAAGGAAACCTCCAGTAGCCAGTAAATGATAGCTGTGTATTGAGTGCCCAAAAAAATGAAAAATGACGATTTGTCAAATCAAAGTTAAAAATTGAATTCCATGACTTAAAAACAATTCTCTTGCTTTGAACCTCACATCTCTCTTAGTAAGGAACAAGTGAGCTCCTTGAAAAATGTCTTGATTTGATAAAAAACTGACAAAAATTGAACAAAAGAAATAATGAAACAATAGAAAATAATGACAACGCACGCATTGAACATAAAATTAAGATGCGTAAAAAAATTAATTGAAAACAGAAGCTAATAAACGCAAAACACTGAAGTGACACTGAAACCATGGAAACAGAAGACTGTGAAATGAGACGCTGTGGCTAGGAACTGAGAAATTTTTTGGTTTTATTGAAATTTTACTAAAAGTACATCATAGCCACCAAGCTCGCATTACAACGCTTGGCAAAAAAATTCACACTATTTTATGAATTTTACCAGTCAATAATCAAAACTTTATTAATTACTCAAGCAAGCTCTATGAGGCTATTTATAAAATATATCACAGAAAAATGTGAAAATAACCATTCTACTTTTGAATGCTCCATTTTGAAGTGCATGTTTAAATGTATTTGAAGAGGAATTTTTTTTCCATA
>NW_027103513.1:44876-82337 GCF_902728285.1 Clytia hemisphaerica | reverse complement strand
TCAAAACTCAATTGTGATACTTTAGGCGTACAAACTTTCGCGAGTAGAAACTATCTCGAGGTCGCAAAATCACGAAATTCACGAAATTTACGTTTGCAAATTTGAGGACAAAATATTTTCCGCGAGCATGAACTTTTGCAAATCATTGATGAAAAATGAAAATTTTAAAACGAAAATTGGCTTAAAAGTGACAAAAATTCCTTGAATCCGGTAAAAACAGGTTCATTGTATTTAAGAAGGCATTAAAGGTTAAAAATAGCCGAAAATTCAATGTATATTGCAATTTCAAGGTTTTCAAGAATTTCATATTTTTTTAAAGAAAATTTCGCAAATTACCCTGTTAATTTTCGCAAAAAAGGCAAAATTTCGCAAAAATCTCGAAAGTTTCTGTTCGAAAAAAATTGTCCAAAGTATTGTGAAGAGTACACATCAAAACTCAATTTATGATTTTGTGAAGAATTCACATTAAAACTCAAATATGAAATTGTGAAGAGTACACATCAAAGCTCAATGATGAAATTGTGAAGAGTACACATCAAAACTCAATTTATGAAATTGTGAAGAGTACACATCAAAACTCAATTATGAAATTGTGAAGAGTACACATCAAAACTCAATTGTAAAATTGTGAAGAGTACACATCAAAACTCAATTATGAAATTGTGAAGAGTACACATCAAAACTCAATTATGAATTGTGAAGAGTAAACATCAAAACTCAATTGTAAAATTGTGAAGAGTACACAATCAAAACTCAATTATGAAATTGTGAAGAGTACACATCAAAACTCAATTTATAGAATTGTGAAGAGTACACATCAAAACTCAATATATGAAATTTGCAAGAGTACACATCAAACTCAATCATAAAAGTGTGAAGAGTACACATCAAAACTCAATCGTAAAATTGTGAAGAGTTCACATCAAAACTCAATTATGAAATTGTGAAGAGTACACATCAAAACTCAATCGTAAAATTGTGAAGAGTTCACATCAAAACTCAATTATGAAATTGTGAAGAGTACACATCAAAACTCAATCATGAAATTGTGAAGAGTACACATCAAAACTCAATTATGAAATTGTGAAGAGTACACATCAAAACTCAATTATAAAATTGTGAAGAGTACACATCAAAACTCAATTATGAAATTGTGAAGAGTACACATCAAAACTCAATTATGAAATTGTGAAGAGTACACATCAAAACTCAATTGTAAAATTGTGAAGAGTTCACATCAAAACTCAATTATGAAATTGTGAAGAGTACACATCAAAACTCAATTTATGATATTGTGAAGAGTACACATCAAAACTCAAATATGAAATTGTGAAGAGTACACATCAAAACTCAATCGTAAAATTGTGAAGAGTTCACATCAAAACTCAATTATGAAATTGTGAAGAGTACACATCAAAACTCAATCATGAAATTGTGAAGAGTACACATCAAAACTCAATTATGAAATTGTGAAGAGTACACATCAAAACTCAATTATGAAATTGTGAAGAGTACACATCAAAACTCAAATTATGAAATTGTGAAGAGTACACAATCAAAACTCAATTATGAATTGTGAAGAGTACACATAAAACTCAATTATGAAATTGTGAAAAGTACACATCAAAACTCATTGTAAAATTGTGAAGAGTACACATCAAAACTCAATTGATAATTGTGAAGAGTACACATCAAAACTCAATTTATGATATTGTGAAGAGTACACATCAAAACTCAAATATGAAATTGCAAAGAGTACACATCAAAACTCAATCATAAAAGTGTGAAGAGTACACATCAAAACTCAATCGTAAAATTGTGAAGAGTTCACATCAAAACTCAATTATGAAATTGTGAAGAGTACACATCAAAACTCAATCGTAAAATTGTGAAGAGTTCACATCAAAACTCAATTATGAAATTGTGAAGAGTACACATCAAAACTCAATCATGAAATTGTGAAGAGTACACATCAAAACTCAATTATGAAATTGTGAGAAGTACACATCAAAACTCAATTATGAAATTGTGAAGAGTACACATCAAAACTCAATTATGAAATTGTGAAGAGTACACATCAAAACTCAATTATGAAATTGTGAAGAGTACACATCAAAACTCAATTATGAAATTGTGAAGAGTACACATCAAAACTCAATTGTAAAATTGTGAAGAGTACACATCAAAACTCAATTATGAAATTGTGAAGAGTACACATCAAAATCATCATGATATTGTGAAGAGTACACATCAAAACTCAAATATGAAATTGCAAAGAGTACACATCAAAACTCAATCATAAAAGTGTGAAGAGTACACATCAAAACTCAATCGTAAAATTGTGAAGAGTTCACATCAAAACTCAATTATGAAATTGTGAAGAGTACACATCAAAGCTCAATGATGAAATTGTGAAGAGTACACATCAAAACTCAATTTATGAAATTGGTGAAGAGTCACATCAACCTCACTTATGAAATTGTGAAGAGACACATGCAATTGAATTGTGAAGAGTAACACTCAAAACTCAATTGTAAAATGTGTAAAGAGAACACATAACAAAAGCAACAAAAAAGTGAAATGGAGGACACAGAAACAAAACATCAATTATGAATTGTGAAGGTACACATCAAACTCAATTATGAATTGTGAAGAGTACACATCAAACTCAATTGTAAAATTGTGAAGAGTACACATCAAAACTCAATTATGAAATTGTGAAGAGTACACATCAAAACTCAATTTATGATATTGTGAAGAGTACACATCAAAACTCAATTGAATTGCAAAGAGTACACATCAAACTCATCATAAAAGTGTGAAGAGTACACATCAAAACTCAATCGTAAAATTGTGAAGAGTTCACATCAAAACTCAATTATGAAATTGTGAAGAGTACACATCAAAACTCAATCGTAAAATTGTGAAGAGTTCACATCAAAACTCAATTATGAAATTGTGAAGAGTACACATCAAAACTCATCATGAAATTGTGAAGAGTCACAATCAAAACTCAATTATGAAATGTGAAGAGTACACATCAAAACTCAATTATGAATTGTGAAGAGTACACATCAAAACTCAATTATGAATTGTGAAGAGTACACATCAAAACTCAATTATGAAATTGTGAAGAGTACACATCAAAACTCAATTGTAAAATTGTGAAGAGTCACTCAAAACTCAATTATGAAATTGTGAAGAGTACACATCAAAACTCATGATGGATTGTGAAGAGTACACATCAAAACCTCAAATATGAAATTGTGGAAGAGTACACATCAAAACTCAATCGTAAAATTGTGAAGAGTTCACATCAAAACTCAATTATGAAATGTGTGAAGATACACATCAAAACTCAATCATGAAATGTGAAGAGTACCATCAAAACCAATTATGAAATTGTGAAGAGTACACATCAAAACTCATTATGAAATTGTGAAGAGTACACATCAAAACTCAATTTAAAATTGTGAAGAGTACCATCAAAACTCAATTATGAATTGTGAAGAGTACACATCAAAACTCAATTATGAAATTGTGAAGAGTACACATCAAAACTCAATTGTAAAATTGTGAAGAGTACACATCAAAACTCAATTATGAAATTGTGAAGAGTACACATCAAAACTCAATTTATGATATTGTGAAGAGTACACATCAAAACTCAAATATGAAATTGCAAAGAGTACACATCAAAACTCAATCATAAAAGTGTGAAGAGTACACATCAAAACTCAATCGTAAAATTGTGAAGAGTTCACATCAAAACTCAATTATGAAATTGTGAAGAGTACACATCAAAACTCAATCGTAAAATTGTGAAGAGTTCACATCAAAACTCAATTATGAAATTGTGAAGAGTACACATCAAAACTCAATCATGAAATTGTGAAGAGTACACATCAAAACTCAATTATGAAATGGGGAAGAGGAGTAAACATCAAAACTCAATTATGAAATTTGTGAAGAGTACACATCAAAACTCAATTATGAAATTGTGAAGAGTACACATCAAAACTCAATTATGAAATTGTGAAGAGTACACATCAAAACTCAATTATGAAATTGTGAAGAGTACACATCAAAACTCAATTGTAAAATTGTGAAGAGTACACATCAAAACTCAATTATGAAATTGTGAAGAGTACACATCAAAACTCAATTCATGATATTGTGAAGAGTACACATCAAAACTCAAATATGAAATTGCAAAGAGTACACATCAAAACTCAATCATAAAAGTGTGAAGAGTACACATCAAAACTCAATTGTAAAATTGTGAAGAGTACACATCAAAACTTAATCGTAAAATTGTGAAGAGTACACATCAAAACACAATTTATGATACTGTGAGAAGTACACATCAAAACTCAATTGTGATACTTTAGGCGTACAAACTTTCGCGAGTAGAAACTATCTCGAGGTCGCAAAATCACGAAATTCACGAAATTTACGTTTGCAAATTTGAGGACAAAATATTTTCCGCGAGCATGAACTTTGGCAAATCATTGATCAAAAATGAAAATTTTAAAACGAAAATTGGCTTAAAAGTGACAAAAATTCCTTGAATCCGGTAAAAACAGGTTCATTGTATTTAAGAAGGTATTAAAGGTTAAAAATAGCCAAAAATTCAATGTATATTGCAATTTCAAGGTTTTCAAGAATTTTATATTTTTTTAAAGAAAATTTCGCAAATTACCCTGTTAATTTTCGCAAAAAAGGCAAAAATTCGCAAAAATCTCAAAAGTTTCTGTTCGAAAAAAATTGTCCAAAGTATTGTGAAGAGTACACATCAAAACTCAATTTATGAAATTGTGAAGAGTACACATCAAAACTCAATTATGAAATTGTGAAGAGTACACATCAAAATCAATTATGAAATTGTGAAAAATACACATCAAAACTCAATTATGAAATTGTGAAGAGTACACATCAAAACTCAATTATGAAATTGTGAAGAGTACACATCAAAACTCAATTTATGAAATTGTTAAGAGTACACATCAAAACTCAATTATGAAATTGTGAAGAGTACACATCAAAATCGATTATGAAATTGTGAAAAATACATCAAAACTCATTATGAAATTGTGAAGAGTACACATCAAAATTCAATTATGAATTGTGAAGAGTACACATCAAAACTCAATTATGAAATTGTGAAGAGTACACATCAAAACTCAATTATGAAATTGTGAAGAGTACACATCAAAACTCAATTATGAAATTGTGAAGAGTACACATCAAAACTCAATTATGAAATTGTGAAGAGTACACATCAAACTCAATTATGAATTGTGAAGAATACACATCAAAACTCAATTATGAAATTGTGAAGAGTACCCATCAAACTCAATTGTAAATTGTGAAGAGTACACATCAAAACTCTTTGAAATTGTGAAGAGTACACATCAAAACTCAATTTTGATATTGTGAAGAGTACACATCAAAACTCAAATTATGATATTGTGAAGAGTACACATCAAAACTCAATTGTAAAATTGTGAAGAGTTCACATCAAAACTCAATTATGAAATTGTGAAGAGTACACATGAAAACTCAATTATGAAATTGTGAAGAGTACACATCAAAACTCAATTATGAAATTGTGAAGAGTACACATCAAAACTCAATTATGAAATTGTGAAGAGTACACATCAAAACTCAATTATGAAATTGTGAAGAGTACAACATCAAACTCAATTATGAAATTGTGAAAAGTACAAATAAAACTCAATTATGAAATTGTGAAGAGTACACATCAAAACTCAATTGTAAAATTGTGAAGAGTACACATCAAAACTCAATTATGAAATTGTGAAGAGTACACATCAAACTCATTTATGATATTGTGAAAGTACACATCAAAACTCAATCAATTGTGAAGAGTACACATCAAAACTCAATTGTAAAATTGTGAAGAGTACACATCAAAACTCAATTATGAAATTGTGAAGAGTACACATCAAAACTCAATTATGAAATTGTGAAGAGTACACATCAAAACTCAATTATGAAATTTTGAAGAGTACACATCAAAACTCAATTATGAAATTGTGAAGAGTACACATCAAAACTCAATTGATGATATTGTGAAGAGTACACATCAAAACTCAAATATGAAATTGTGAAGAGTACACATCAAAACTCAATTGTAAAATTGGTGAAGAGTACACATCAAAACTCAAATATGAATTGTGAAGAGTACACATACAAACTCATTGTAAAATTGGTGAAGAGTAACACATCAAAACTCAATTATGAAATTGTGAAGAGTACACATCAAAACTCAATTAATGAAATTGTGAAGAGTACACATCAAAACTCAATTATGAAATTGTGAAGAGTACACATCAAAACTCAATTATGAAATTGTGAAGAGTACACATCAAAACTCAATTGTAAAATTGTGAAGAGTACACATCAAAACTCAATTATGAAATTGTGAAGAGTACACATCAAAACTCAATTTATTATATTGTGAAGAGTACACATCAAAACTCAAATATGAAATTGTGAAGAGTACACATCAAAACTCAATTGTAAAATTGGTGAAGAGTACACATCAAAACTCAATTATGAAATTGTGAAGAGTACACATCAAAACTCAATTGTAAAATTGTGAAGAGTACACATCAAAACTCAATTATGAAATTGTGAAGAGTACACATCAAAAATCAATCTATGAAATTGTGAAGAGTACACATCAAAACACAATTTATGATACTGTGAGAAGTACACATCAAAACTCAATTGTGATACTTTAGGCGTACAAACTTTCGCGAGTAGAAACTATCGCGAGGTCGCAAAATCACGAAATTTACGAAATTTACGTTTGCAAATTTGAGGACAAAATATTTTCCGCGAGCATGAACTTTTGCAAATCATTGATCAAAAATGAAAATTTTAAAACGAAAATTGGCTTAAAAGTGACAAAAATTCCTTGAATCCGGTAAAAACAGGTTCATTGTATTTAAGAAGGCGTGAAAGGTTAAAAATAGCCGAAAATTCAATGTATATTGCAATTTCAAGGTTTTCAAGAATTTTATATTTTTTTAAAGAAAATTTCGCAAATTACCCTGTTAATTTTCGCAAAAATCTGGAAAGTTTCTGTTCGCAAAAATCTCGAAAGTTTCTGTTCGCAAAAAATTGTCCAAAGTATTGTGAAGAGTACACATCAAAACTAAATTATAAAATTGTGAAGAGTACACATCAAAACTCAATTATGAAATTGTGAAGAGTACACATCAAAACTCAATTTTTGAAATTGTGAAGAGTACACATCAAAACTCAATTAATGATATTGTGAATAGTACACATCAAAACTCAATTATGAAATGGTGAAGAGTACACATCAAAACTCAATTAATGATATTGTGAATAGTACACATCAAAACTCAATTATGAAATGGTGAAGAGTACACATCAAAACTCAATTATGAAATTGTGAATAGTACACATCAAAACTCAATTATGAAATTGTGAAGAGTACACATCAAAACTCAATTATGAAATTGTGAAGAGTACACATCAAAACTCAATTTATGAAATTGTGAAGAGTACACATCAAAACTCAATAATGAAATTGTGAAGAGTACACATCATAACTCAATTGTAAAATTGTGCAGAGTACATATCAAAACTCAATTATGAAATTGTGAAGAGTACACATCAAAAATCAATCTATGAAATTGTGAAGAGTACACATCAAAACTTAATTATGAAATTGTGAAGAGTACACATGAAAACTCAATTGTGATATTGTGAAGAGTACACATCGAAACTCAATTATGAAATTGTGACGAGTACACATCAAAACTCAATTGTGAAAATGTGAAGAGTACACATCAAAAGTCAAATTGTGAAAAATATTTTCAGGTGCCTAATAAGCAGGGTGACTGGAAAAATCCTCAAATTTTCAAAATTTATATTCTTTATGGTTGGGAATTTCAATTCTTATGTTTTCAAGTCAGAAAATTCAGTTGGGATGGGAAAAAATTGGATTGGTTTGTTCGATTATTTCCAGTGGGGAGAAAAATTGGAGGATAATTTTCCAACGGGGATGCTATTTTGGCCAATTTTCCAAGGGTTTCCAGTGTGTCTGTGAGATTGGTGTGTAATCATAGCTCCTTTAAATCTTTTTTTTAATATCATTTATTCTAGTTTTCTGTTCTTCTTTTATTGCTCCTCCAATGAGCGCAGGGAGTGAGGAGGCATTCATAGCTTTACACAAGTTATGGGACATGAATCTCAAATTTTTGAGTGTTTGTTGGCATTGTTTGTTCCGGCTATAAATATAATGCTCCGTAAAGTTTGCTGCCCGGGTAGATTGTCTAACAATAATGCTGTTCTCTATTGGCGTGCGTGGAGGACGTTTTTTAGCGGAACTTTTTGAAGAAGTAACAGATCTCTACTTTTCTCGGAAAATTGCGTGATTTGATAGGTCTATTGAGATTTCCTCGACAAATCCAATTTCTCTAAACGCCGCCATGTGTGAATACTCGCAATCTGATTGGCTCTTTTTAAAGCAGCGAAAATTGATTTATTGTAGCTATATCTGTGATTAATCACGTTTTTCGTTTTGGCAGCAGAGATATTGGATTTGTCAAAAGCTCTTGGTTTGGTTCTCTAATTACCAAGCTCTCTTTTCTAGCAGTTACATTGCATTACTTTTTATAAAAATTTCTATATAAACTAGTGAGTTTGCTGACAGTCAAGTTATACAATCTGTCTCTTGTCTTAGACACTCAAATTGACTTATTTTTTGGCCGAACAATTTGTCCAGGACGTTCAAACTGCCACGTGGTAAAGTAAGCACCTCCATTAGGATAATCAAACCCAGTTTGAGTTTTGCTTATTACAGGAACAATAATTAAAATGATTTTAATGGAACAATGAATGAATATGGACAAATATGATTATTCTTGGTGGTGGAATTGGCAACCACAGTCCTCAATAACCGACCGATTCAAACATTATTTATCTATCTATCTATCTATATATTTCATACTAAAAGGTCCTAGGACCCATTATCCGTACATTTGTTTGTTTAAAAAAATGAAATATGAATGAATAAATAAATAAAATTTTAAGAGCAATAAAATATTTCAAAATTTTAATTAATGCTTAATAACGAGGAGAAAAAAAATGAATAGGATTACTAGATAATCATTATTCGTTCAGCATACTCTACTCTCAACAGACAAACGAAATGTTTAAAAATCCTGTATGACAGTAAGTATAAAGTATAAATATTATATTTTATGTTTAGCCTTAGCTTATTGTTGACACCATACGTAATTAATCCAACCAATCGAATGGTATTTTGATTGTTGTCAAACTTTGTCGAACGGAGTTTTTTGTCAAATTTGTCGAAGATTTCTTGCTGTCGAACTTAATAGGGGGGTTTCAGGGTTTACGGTGACACGGTCTTGGCCTTTTTTCTGTCCAGTATTCCGGTATTTCGGGAAAAAATTGCCGTTATTTCGGTATTCAGTACCCCTTACAAACCCCCACCCCTAGTATGTTTCGTCAAACTTAATCGAATACTCACAATTTTAGTGACTTTGAAAAGTTTGATTAAAAGAATTTAATCTTTTGTCGTTCGATCAAGTTCGATAAAGTTCGATTAGTTTGGTGATCGAGCTGTTTGATTAGTTACGCGCGTTTCTGTTGATAAAATATCTAGCTGCGGTTTTCTTCTTCAACGTAGGCTTGGTCCACGTAATCCTGCCGTTCATTTAACAGATACAGACTTTGCTGACGACATAGCACTTATCAGCTCTACCCTAGAGGATGCACAAAATCTTCTAATTGCTCTTGAATCTGCTGCAAACTGTACAGGCCTATACCTCAATGAGTCCAAAACCGAATATTTGACTCTTAATGTTAACGAATCATCAGACAATATTAAAACAATATCTGGTACAAACCTACGAAAGGTAGAAGACTACAAATATCTTGGTTCTTACATCTCTTCTTCTGAAAAAGACTTTAAAATTCGCAAAGGTTTAGCTTGGAGTGCATGCAATAAGCTGCACAGTATTTGGTCATCTTCCTTCATCGACTCTAGTCTCAAAGTTAAAATTTTCAAGTCAACTATTGAGCCAATTCTTATGTATGGTTCAGAAACCTGGTCCCTTACCAAAAAGTTTGAAAAGCAACTAGACGGTACCTATACCAGACTTCTGAGAAGGGTAAAAAATCTCTCTTGGCGTGACCATCCAACAAAACGTACCATATACGGTTCCTTGAAACCAATCTCTCTCCTCCTTAAAGCCAAGCGCGTTCAATTTGCTGGTCATTGTTTCCGTGCCTCATCTGAGGTTATTTCCTCTCTATTGCTTTGGAAACCTAAACGTGTGGCTCAGAGATCGAGAAAACTTACCTTTCCGGATGTGGTGAGCAGGGATACAGGCCTTGATCTTAGCGACCTGGGCACTGCTATGCGCAACCGCGACTCCTGGCGCCAGCGAGTGGAATCCATTGTCTCGACTGCGGTCGAGCAATGATGATGATGATTAGTTACGTCTGGTTGTCACTAACCAGGTATTAATTGGGTTAATTGGGAAAATTTGTGCCAAAAATTGGAGGAAACTTGTGTGTACTTTTTTGAGGAAATTTCAGTACACTGATCATATTATCATCTAACTTCGTGCTTCTTATTTTCCATTTAAGCTTATTCTATGGATGAGCATTCACTTAACTTGACATGGCAATTTTGCCTTGTTACTTCTACAGTTACCACGTTACGTTATGTCATCTGTTGGAAAACTGAATACGTTATTTCCTGTCAATTCCTGGCTCTAACGTGGCAATATTGCCTCGTTATTGTTACTAATACTACGTTTAATTTTCCATCCTTCTACACAATATCGCTGCTCCAACTCAGAGATTGCTGGCAATCTTTTTAAATTTTGATCATATTATCCATTGTCATGCCGTTGGAAAAACTCCTGAATACATTATTACCTGTTAATTCCCGGTTCCTGCACGGAATGCTATTGACTTTACTCTGAGTCATTATATTTCCAATTGGTTGAAATATAGTTGCATGTCTTTTGAGTGTTTTGGTTTTTGTAATTTTTTCAACCCGGACACTTTTACTAATAAATATTATAACATTCGCAATTTATTCTTTGAAAAAATAATATCCACATTTTTAGGAAAAAGCTATTTTGTGTATGTTAGCTTATTCATTGATATCTCAAAAGAAAATCAGTCTAATTATTACTTGTTTCTAGACTTTCCCTACAAAGCATTAAAAAGCCTTACTATTCAGCCTTATTATTAAGCATTATAGTCTTAGCATCTGTCACGGCGACTGGACATCCATCTCCTTTGTATTTTTGAAGATAACACTGCTAGCTTCGTTGCCGCCTCGTTAAAATCATAAAATGAAACAATAAATTTTCATGGTATACCTCTTGGGAACACCTTGCTGGGGGGGGGCGTACGAGGTTTTGAATTACCGCCATCCCGGCCATTTTTTTGAAAATCACCGTTATCCCGTCCAAATTTTTCGAAAACACCGGTCCCGCTGTTTTTCCCATTAAATTCTATGGACAAGAAGTAAAAAAATCGGCAAAATGGAATAGAATGTGTATGAGGTCGATCACTATTTTTGTATTTTGTTTCGATTGCAAAATTCAGCCTAATCAGACAATTTTAGAAGTTTCTAGTCGGCCCTAAAGTTTAGCCTTTGTTTTGAGGCTAAAACTTGTGACCACGCCCAAAGAAATCAAAACTTTGAAAAAATGAAAAAAACCATAGATATCTGTAAAGCCGGAAGTGCTAGATCTGCGGCCTGGATCAAAAAGTGAAGCTCATTCTTGTTTGTCTCATCCTTGTTTGGGCTTTGGTAGAATTTCCTACCAAAGTCACCTGACTAAAATCATGTAATTTCACTGGTTTGAGAGATGCGAAATAGCGTTTGCCGCCTACTTTTCTTGATCTCGCACTCTGAGAACAATGAAAATGCTAGATCCTATCCATCACCTCGAAATTCAATCAAGTCACAAAGTCGTGCTTCATTTTTTTTGCTGGATAAAGGTTGAAGCTGCAAATCTAGCCCTTTGGGCTAGGATAAATCATTGAATAAAAGAAACACCCCAGGGATTCAGCCAAGGAACAAGAAAAAGCGTGCAAAATTTCAGCCGAAAATTCGACCATTTTTGTAGACTCCAGCCTATCCCAAAGTTTCGAGGTGACAGATAGGACAAGCTGATCGAATTGGAAAAAAAAACATTCAAAAATTCGAATCTTTGACTGGTTTATCCTAGGCTACGGTCATATCTCCTGCGCTCCGGACGTAAAACTTTTTCTCTTCGAAGAGAAGCTCAAGTGGAACAAAGGAGAAAAGACGTGAACAAAACATTTTCATAGGAACCGGGCTTTATCAAGCCCCGTGCACATCTGCATTAACGTTTCAAATAAGGTTTTTTATGAAATGTAAGATCCTTATTTTTTGTGTGTTTTTCGCGTTTTTTCACCTTTGTTGACTCCTGTGACAAGCTATTTTATAGTCCGAAAATTTTATGTACACCGTCTACGTATGGCTTTTACCGAAATACCGTTGTTTTTTATAAGAATTACCTCATCCCGGACGAAAAATCAGGTGTTTTACCGTCACCGTGGCTCTTGAAAAATACCGTTTCCCGAACACTTTTTATCGTTTTTACCGCTTCCCGGCCTTAACCCTACCTACTGAGAGGAGGGGGGGGCACAAAGTGCCCCCCCTGTTAGAAAATTGGCTGGCATTTTTTAACTAGTGAGGCTATGAAGCTGAAATTTTATGACTTTTCATCAAATTTTACGGGGAATGGTTCGGTTAAAAAACTTTTTTCATTGGTCAATTATTTTAGTCCCAACCCAGCCGGCACACAACGTTTTCAAAACGTTTTTTTTAGGTTTAAATTACGTTGTGAAAAAACGCGTTGCCAAAAAACGTTTTAAATACGTTTTTTCAACGTTGTAGAGAAAACGCGTTATTTCATAACGTTTATAAAACGTTTTTGAAACGTTATAATCCAAACGTTTTTCAAAGGTTTTGCTAACAACGTTTAATAAACGTTTTTTCTAAACTTGATTTAAACGTGATTTTGATCAACGTTTTTTAAACGTCTATAAAACGTTTTTTTGAGACGAAAGTGTAGTGCCCAAGATTTATTTTTGAAATATATAAATATAACCTCATTGACTCTCAGCTTTTATCCCGAGAAAATTTCTGAGACTTTTACCTACCTGCTCTGAGATAGGAAAGATATTCTATATATCTTTTTCTCTATTACTTTATTGACTTCTCTTTAAGCGTTAAATATATTTTAATAAAACGCCCACTCCCTGTTTGAATACCTCGTAAGATCGCCCACCCGTAGATTCTCTCTGTCACGCCCTTTCCAAATTACAAAACCACGCACCCGCTCCCCGTCCCATCCACTCGCCGCCCCCATCGTCCGCCGAATTAACAATGGAATGGCTTCTTTTCTGGACAGCTTTCGAACGTTCGAACGTTCAAACGTTCGAATTCGAAATAACTTGTAGTTCAAAACAAAAATTAAACAAAGTAAAGGTTCTGTAAAAGTTGGATGTTTCATGCACGAAGACTGGAAGAAGCTGGTTCTCTTACAAAAATCAACTAGATAATGTAAGTAGTTTACATTAAACTGAAAATGCTTTTGATATTTAAGTTAATTCTTAGAGGCTTTATCGGTGTAGCTTATTTCAGGTTTCAATTTCTGATGATATTTATTTTTGAGAGCAAACCCTGGAAAAATTACATTATCTTCAGTAAACTTTATGTTAAAACTTTTTATTTTAACTTCTTTTCCCTCAGATTCAAGCTGGAGTGTATTATTGGTTTCCTTATTGCGACTATCCTCAGCTGACTTTGTGTGGTCGCCAGCAGAAAGTACCGAAAATATGCTAGTAAAGGTAGGTGAAATGTAACAAGACTTTAATAATATCTTTCCAAAACTATGCTAATTTCTTGCGAATACCCCTGCATCACTGAGTGAGCTTGGTACTTTAAACTACTGAAATTTGACTTGAAAACACCCCTGTCTCAACGACAATAATTTAGCAAAGTCCTTGGTAGAATACATTTCGTGAAACATAAAGTTTGGCCATGAAATTTAAGAAGTTTTTTCTTTATCCTTCTGGAGCATTCTTTTTCCCGTGGAAAGAAAAGATAGTTTTCAACGTCACAACCGCAGCTAAAAAATCTTTAAACATCAAATTTACTATTTGTCTGTTATTTTGTCAGGATCGCAAATGTGTGAAGGAGACCAAAGAAATCGCAATCAAGATATCGTTTTTAACACTTCGAATAACAATCATACTGGAAACGTTTGGAATGATTATCACAAAGATGCCAGAAAGGAAGGACGGAAGAGAAAGAACATCAAATTTTTGATTTCATTACGTTTAATTTATACTGATTGTAGATTTTCATACCCAGAAAATTGTATAGAAAAGAGCATTCAAAGAAAATTCAAATGTGTGTACGGTCTTTATCATAATAGTGCAATGAATAGGAGTTATTTTGGCAAAGAACGTCTTAGAGACGTGTTCAAACTAATCTAAAATAACTTTTAAAGACGTTTTTAAGTCGTCTCAGAAACGTACCATACCGAAATTAATAAAATTAAGACGTCCCGGAAACGTCCTAGAGACGTCCATAATTCGTTCCAAAAAGACGTCCTTCAAGTAGCTAGAAGAAAACGTTGAAACAACGTTTTTTAAACGTCTTGCAAAAACGTAATCTATAAACGTTTGAAAAACGTTTTTTTGACGTTGTGAAAAAACGTTGTAAAATGCGACAAATACAACCTGAAAAAAACGTTTTCCAAACGTTGTGAAAAACGTTTTTTAAACGTTTTTTAAACGTTTTTTTTGCCGGCTGGGAATGACAGGTTTGTCGGTGACCACTACCATCCCACAACTGCAGCGCAGGCTATTTTGCTCTTTTTATGTGCTTACTCCAAGATACTATAACATGTTACCAGGTATACTTTAATGGTCCATTTCATTTGTAATGCTTCTATTACATCTTAAAGTAGAATTAGCAGCAAAAAATGAATATAAATATGACAAAAAAAAGTATCACCGACTTGAAAAAGTTGAAATGTTCTGATTTTACGCGGTTTTGAAAGTTTAAAACATTTTCTTCGGTTTTGGCGCGCTATAGTAGAAGGTCATGACAAAATTGTTGATTTAAATTTTAATTTCCATTTAGTACATTGTAAAAGCTTTCAAGTAAAAGCAAAATGAAGGAGAATGTGTTTCTCCATCTGTTTCAATAGCAATTTTAAGAAACATCATTTTTTTTGAGTTTTTTGGGTGATTTTTGTCAATTGTTGATACAATTGATGACGTCATCAAAATTTGCATTCAATTTTCAAAAAATTTTTTTGATAAATTTGTTTGTTATATGTTTAAGCATTGCTGTACCAAATTTCATGACCAAATAATGTTCCTATCCTAAGTTATCCACGGGGGGCACTATGTGCCCCCCCTTTCAGTTCTAAGGGACCCAAATAGCTCTCAGTAGGTAGGGTTAAATTAGGCCTTATCCCGAGTACCGCCAGATCGTACGCCCCCCACCTTGCTAACGACGTCAAAATTTCGACAAAAGTCTCTGTTGTTCTACTCTTCTCAAGTCTTTTATCTATATCATGACAAAGATAACAGAGACAAAATCATCGTCAGCTTGTCAAAATTCCGACTAATATTTTTAAATTTGGACTCAAAAGTATGGAATAATTTTAGAGAGCATGGGATTCGAATTATGATATTCTTATGACATGGGCCCTCAACTTTGACATACTCTTTTTTTCGTGTCATAAAAAAATTATTGGAGTGATAAAAGTGATTCAAAAGTAAGCATGCAGTTCAAATTCTGCATTTTTGCGGTGAAAAATGTTGATAAAATGTATTGCAAACTTATGAAAAAATTTAGAATAATTCTTTTGTGAATTACGATTAATGTTCAAGCTCTATCGATCCTTTTACCTAAGTAATTCCAAAAAATGAAATTGTGACGGAATATTGTCGGATTTTTTATACCAATTTTGAAATACAAGCGGCAACGAAGCTCGCTTCAAATACACAATGGAAGATAGACGTCCAGTCGTTTAAATGTTCATGGTGAAAGCTATGACTAGTATAGTCTCGTACCTCTGGCGATATCACTTAGTGCCTAGTGGGGGGGGACTAGGTATATTTTTTGTCAGTAGTGTATTGTCTTATTTGTTCGTTAATGTACTGTGTAACCCATATTATAAAGAAAGAAAAAAGAGCTGTTTTATCACTAGAATTTTACGATCATTTTAAGTCCTCCATGTATCCTGACTATTGTTGTACCTTTTAAGCGCGTGAAACAAATTTTCATAGCATCATATTTTTCATTTCTACCTCTAAAATCTCAGTGTTAAATTTCTCTTGGCTCTTTCCACATTTTTTAAAAAATGTCGTCACTTTTAAATTTCTGACGTCAAATAATATTTATGGATATGGAATAGGAAACCTAATCATTGAAAAACAGATATTTAGAGCTTAACAGACGGCGCTAGTCGCAACCTATGGTAGCGATAAGTGAGTTTGAAGCTTCTATTGTTTAATACACCGGTTTCGAATTAAACTACGTATGCGAAAAAAACATCAAGTAAAGAAAGAAGACAAGCGTAATGTTTTTCTATTTTTAAATTCAATAGAAGAAATAAGAAGTTCCTTGAATTGCCTTATCATTTTTTTGTTTTTGATGCCGAGATGGAAAAATGAGCGAAATGGCGGGGAGGGTTTCATGGTTGGCGGAGAAGCGGAATCGGCCCTTTTTTCGGAAGGAGTGGCGGAATTTGCCGCAAATTTAGACGGAATTACGGAAATTGGGTTCTCCGACGGAGGCGGAAAATTAGACAATTTTAGTGCAGAAAAACGGAATTTAGCAAAATGTTTTGCAGAATTTCAGGATTGCCAAAAAATATTCAAAATTCGCAGAATTTTGACAAAAATTTTGAATTTCAAAGGAATTTTCGGTGGCGATTTTCGGTTCATTTTTAGACAGTTTGACGGGAATTGGAGAAAAAATTGGCGGAAGTACAGAATCAGATAGCCCCTGAAACTCCCCAAATTAGTTGTCGCACGGCCACTTTCTGTTTTGTTTTTTGATTTTTTTTCGTGCAAATTACATGGAAAAGCCATGCAAATTGAATTCGAAATCCGTGTGTAAATGCTTTATTAACAAAAAATATTGCTACACGACACAATTAGCAACAATTTTTATTTTACGATAAGTAAAATGGGGAGAAAATGGCAAACAATCTACGATAAAATATTGCAGGAATACTTACGATCACGTGACGTATAAGTTTGTTTTATTTTGTCAGTGTTTACTTACATTTCCATGGAACGAAAGGTGAGTACATGTCGTGTCATGGTTTTGCAAAAGCCAGCGAATTTATCTGCTTGGTTTGTTTCCGAGCGAACTTCATTTGACGGTCGCAACTGAAAAGGTTAAAATGGACATCAATTAATAAAGGAGCTCAACGCAATTGCAGAGGATACAGTTTTGGAAATAAAGAAATCATATCTTACACGAAAACAACGTCTGAAGTCGAAATCAAGATACAACGGAGGGAGGAATCAGTACAACAACTTTGATTCTTCGTAGCAAAAGACTGGGGTGTTGCTCTTAGTTCCGGGGGGGGGGGGCACTCAGATGGTCCAACCGAAATGCACTGTAAGGATGTATTTTTGATGGAGTGATAGAGAGACACTGTAAGGGCGTGTTTGGGGACTGCTGAATAGCAAGTCTGACAAAACATCCGGTATCACTTCTCAAGGGCTGCACTGTAAGGGTTCGATTTTGAAAGTCAATATTTTGGCGGCACAAGTTTAGAAGCTGAGTGCCCCCACCCTCGGGTCTTAGTTTGAAAGGAATATTTACAGTAATTATCACACATCGTTTATATTACAAAACCTTTTCACGCTTGATCGACACATGGAAAGTACAATCAATGGCAATCATTTTCAAATAAGGGGGGTATATTCGGGCTTGTGGGAATAAGATTACCTAAGGAGTTTGAATATTTTTAAATCTTAGCGATGACTTTGTCGAATAAACAAAATCTCCAAAGTTTGTAGTAGCTTGATGAAACATTAATTTCTATCATAATATCTCAAAAATCGGTGTTTCGGGGCTTCACATTTTCAATATTTTTTCATCAAAAGATGTCGTCACAATCATATTTCTGACGTCAAATAATATTTTTCACTTGGACAATTAGAAAAAAAACTGAGGAAAAATTCAACATTAAACAAAAAGAACTATCAGAGTATACCGCTGGGGCTGAGCGCGTCTCAGGTATCAAAGCTGAGTATAAACTTCAATTTATTGATTGAAAAAGATACCTTTTAAGAAGATGTTGTTACATGCATGCATTAAGAAGGAAAACGTGAAATTCGTAGAAAATTCAATTTACGGTAAAATAGTGTAGGATTCGGATCACGTTTAAATGAAATTTGTTTGTCAGCAAAACATTTTATTGATCCAATAGCACATAAGACGTAAAAGACGAAGATATCTTACCATACCGTTGTTCTTGAAAAAGCAGCATGCTATTGGATGCATTAGTTTGGTTGGTTTGTTTTAGTTTGGTCTCATCTAACCACTTGTACCTGAAAGAAGTTGAAATGGAAAATTATCTACAAGCTCAAAACGAACAACAAGCTGAAGTGAGAAGACGTATGAGACGTAGTCAGTTTGCAGTTGGGAAATAAAAATAGCATAAAGGCGACGTCTACACAAGATTTGAGATTACTAACTAGATACAAAACAAAGTTCATGTTTCCTTGTTAGCGTAAGTGGAATTCATTCCTCTCTATTTCCTGTCGGAGCTTGGGAAATACGGTGCGCTCACCGGGTTTGTCAGCATAAGGTAAGGTTGGTATAGAACTTTTCTTAGGGGTGATTTTCTCCTACATCTTTGAGAACATGAATTTAGACATCACTTTGCAACTGTCGCATAAACTCCTCCAATTGAGAGATTTCTTATGGTCAACAACTGGTCTAATTCAATTGAAACCTTCTAGACTATT
Source organism: Clytia hemisphaerica (assembly GCF_902728285.1). NCBI lineage: Eukaryota > Metazoa > Cnidaria > Hydrozoa > Leptothecata > Clytiidae > Clytia > Clytia hemisphaerica. The sequence continues at coordinate 63,239 of NW_027103513.1, read as the reverse complement.
ATCACACATTTCTGTATACTGATCCTGATTTTTCTGCAACGCTAAAGATCCTGAACCGATTGGCGATTGCGTTGAAGACTTAAGAATACCTGTATTATAAAATGCTCTTCTGATAACGGAGTCAAAATTGGTGCGACCCTCATGTCTTTACAAAATGTGCATGTAGAGATACATTAATGTTGCGGATGGAATCGTGACTGAGTGTGACGAAGCCGCCTTTCTAGCACGTCAGAGCGTAGTCCTAGTTAAATGAAACCCTCATACACTAGCAAACCCTTAAAGACGATTTACATTTATATTTATGGTGACCATATCGAATCGAATCTTGATTAAATCTCAGAACGATTGTTTGTTGAACTGGAAACCTTTGGGTTTATTGGAAGAGTTGATAGCAAAATGGACACCTTGGTTTACGTTTGATGGTTTCACAGTGCTGCTTAAGCGTTTCTGAGCTGCAATTTCTGATTCGGAAAGTTCGCTGAATTTGGGAATGTCCAAATCTACATAGTTTGGAGGCAGGGTAAACAATTCGCACTTTATATTATATTATTTAGAATGATTTTCTTTATATTATTTAGAATGATTTTTACTATATTGTTTGGGATGAATTTGGTTGGGTGGATTTCGTGTAGCTTTGAAGACGGTTTTAAATGTTGAAGATGGTTCTCCTGGCGAAGTTCAATTCGTATTTTTACCTTGCTGTGTAAGCTTCATGAGGTTTTAGCGATATCTGACAGTCATCAAATCTTGTAAATCCAGGCGTTGATTTTCTTTGTGAAAAACAGTGGACCGTTGACCAAATATCTGCCCCAAGATGGTTCTTTATCTCGGTGGTGATGCAAATGTTTGTACCTTCGAAAGCATTTTTGGTTTGTTCTAGGTACTGAGGTCTGATGATTATCCTGGTTTTGTCTGAGTAACGTTGCCGTATCTTATTTGCGAAAGTAATTCTAATGTATTCATGCAAATAAATATATAGAAATAAAAATATAAACTTAGTGCTTGTGTTTAGGAATCTGATAAGTCACGGACGGTGTAAATGTAGATCAATGGAATTGTGATGATGACGTTAAGTAAGACGGCAGTACCTGCAGAAGAAGATATTTAGACTCGACCGCGATGACAAAGATGTTGCACTTCATGAGCAGATGACCTTCACGTTGTACAAAAAAGCTTTGAGATTGACAGTATTGACGACGTTCGATGTTTTAACCATTTCAAGACTTGCCATTCAATTTTTAAAGGCACGTACGTAGGATGAACCAACGGAAACTGTCGAATCTTATCTAAATAGTCTGGACACTGTCTTACCGATGACCATGTAATGTTCCACCGATACCAAACGGTTTTAATCCTGGATTTTTGTTTATCGGGGATCAGTCGGGGGTAGAAAGAAAGGTCACAAGGGATTCATGTGCTTGGATGGTTCGTCATTCCAACAAGTGACGGTTTTGGTGCTGTTTGAATAAAGGGTATGTCGCAACCCGTCTTTGCCAAGTCCAAATGGAACTACACCTCATTTTCAAAATAGATTGCCAGAACCAACAAAATCACGATTATTTAATAATAACGATGATATAATTAACGATTATGTTGATTCTGATGGCCGCGTCGTCGATGCTTTTCAATGGTCTCTCCCTCGTGAGGGAAATGAAGAAGGTCTCCTTTCTTCACAGTTTGAAAGTAAGTACTGTATGCTCTTTTAATTTCTATATGCGAATGTTTTTGTAAATATTTCTGACGTCAAATAATATTTTTGCACTTTGAAAAAAAAAAGAACCCCTCAGCATTCAAACAATAATTTCAGATGTAAATTGTGTAAGATAATTTCAATTTGTCGATTGAAATGTTTTCTTTTAAAGAGAGTTAGTAAAGGACTCGACTAACAACAATGAAAATGTGAAAATCCCGAAGAATCTACTATATAAAGTGGAAAGGCTTGTGATCGTGTGGAAATGTATCAATTTGCTAGCTATACATCACTGTGGAAACTGAAAATTAAAAACATCATACCATGATGGTTCTATAGAAGGCAGCATCCTGTTGATCGGATTAACTTGGTTTGTTTCAGATCGAAAGTATTTCACCGCTGTAGTACTCAGCTGCCCCGAAACAGTGTTTCAAAGTCCAGTTACCATTAATTTTAAAACAGATCATCGATTCTGCGCATACCAGACTCTGCTCCAAAGGAGTAATGTCGAATGTGACTAGCCGACCTGATTGTTCAGCCAAAACAATTAGAACCGCGCCATTGGCTTCTGCTTGAATGTGAAAGCGTAAGCAACTGGATTATTGACCGCCGGAGGCGGTTTCTTTCATAGTGGTACGCTAATCTCGTTTTGTCTTGGCTCATTACTTTGTCTACCATTTACTTTCATTTTTTTTAACTAGATTACCCAGGTGTTTTTCTTTTTTTCCCCTGAATGTCTTTTATTCGGAATTGAATAATCGAGACATGAAAAATGACTATATTGTAATCTGTTTTCAATGAATAGTCTAAAATGTACTGGAGATGACATGTAGGCGTTAATAATGCGCGCGCGCTCTTTCGCAAGCGGGATGCGTGATGGAAGGCCGTCGTTTCAGTGTGGTTTACATCCACACTGTGTCCTAGTAATTTAATACAAATGATTGGCGTTTGTTTAGGTGCAATTGTTTTGCTTGAGCCGAACAATCACTGCACTTAAAAGCTCATTTAATATTCATCTTAGGTCTGGATAAGAGAGATCAAAGCAGTCCGTCATTTCCACGACTTCTTGTAAGCAATTTTTTTGTCCGTCTTGAAATTATATTTCTTTTGATATATAATACTTGTATATTTGGACAAATTTTTTCCCTGACGTATTTTCTGGAATGTCCGATTTCAAACTGTCCGAAAAAGAGGTTTCCGTTGTTTGGATTGATGGGGCTTTTTTGGTAACTCAGTATACCCTAAAGAACATCTGTGCCAATTTTCAGCTTGATGGCAATTTTGTCCAGGTCTCAGGCTAATTCTACCTGACTATTAGGTAGAGCGTGGAGTTTCTATTTCTATTTGGTTGAGTTGCAGGAGGCTTTGAGGCCTATTTTCGCAACTATAGACGCTTTCAATTAGCGTCCCGTCAGCACCTCGAACTGACTACCCAATTCTCCTCACATGGCATGTGTTGACCCTGGAGAAGGTTCATTCACTTGCCAAGTGAACCGCTGCGAGTTGGAATCGAACTTCAGTCACCTGTGCAGCAATCAAGGTCAGTGACCGCTATACCACAGCGCTGTTATATCATGTACTATGGTATTGTTTGGGTAACTGAGAATGTTGAAACTCAAAGCATACTTTTGACTTGATTGAGATGACTTATTAGGGTTTTTGAAGTTGCCGTTGGGAAAAAACCGATAGCAAAGTCTATACAAGATCGGGACAAGATTTTTCAAATTGTGAAGGTACGATAGATAAAAACTTATGTTCCCTTAGGTAAATTGAAAGCTTTTATTCTGTGGTATTTCTTTCCCATTATTTCGTAACGAAAATTCTGCAAGGTTTTCCTCATTTTCAATTTTCTTCATCAAAAGATGTCGTCACAATCTTATATCTACATTTCTGACGTCAAATAATATTTTTCACTTGAAAAATAATGAAACAAAACAACAAAAAACTTGAACATTAAAAAAAAGAAAATTCAGAGCGCACAGATTGCGCTGGTTGCGTTTAAGGTAGCGTGAAAATGAGTATGGACTTCAATTTGTTGATTGGAAAGTATAATTCAATAGAAAATAAATGATACATGGTTCAGTTAACATATGCATTTGCGAAGGAAAACGTAAAAATCGTAAAGAATATCATACCGTGAATCGTTCTTAAAGAAGCAGCATACTGTTGGTGGTTTGTTTTAGATCGGCCTTACTGTATTTCATCGATTGTTCCTAAAAGAAGTTGCAATGAAAATTTATGGTTAAGCTCAAAACACACAACTAGCTGGACTGAGATGCCTTATTAGGGCGTCGTAAGGTTATAATCGGGAAGTATAGACAGCAAAGACGACTTCTGGACAAGATTTTTGAACTTGTGGATGTGCGGTAGATAAAAACAAACTTCTCTTAAGTAAGTCCTTTCTATTCCCTATTTCCAAGTTAAATTTTGCTCAACTAGCCTCCGTCTCGGAAGAGGACTGGGCCCGAATTTGCGGACGTTTTCACAGTTTCACTTTCGTTTTCGGCTATACGACAGCGTTTTCAAGCAGAAAGCAGAGGAAATCTGCGAAATTATGGCAGGGAATGCTAACCTATTTTTCCAGTGTTTCTCAAGATTGGAGCAAGATTATTGTTCTAGAAAGTTCATAAAGGCCTAATAGTTTCAGATTAGTATGATTTCATCAGAAAAAAACATTTACACCAAAGCTCCTTATTGATATGTGAAGGCTACCAAAAATAGCAATGTCCTACATCAGAACAACTTTAACATAAGGGACAAGGACAGTCAAGAAGTCAACTTCTTTGTTAAAAATTTGCACCAAATATTAGAGAAAATGGTACTATGGAAGCCCATTCTATACTCCTAAATGATAGTTGAAAGATCAGCAGTTGAGAGGGTTGATTAAAATAGAACTCAAAGCACACAATAAAGTATACATATATATTTGTCCAGAAAGAACTGGCATGTTGTTTGCTTTGTTTTGGTGTTTAAAAATATGTACTTATCAGTCCTAAAAAAATACAAATTCGAATAAAATGAGGGCAATGAGTCTGGTTAAATGTTACTATATTTACAAGAAAGGATTACTGAAAAAATACTACTGTATGTACTACTACTGATGAACTAAACTCAAAAACTAAAACTTTACCATAAATTTACATTACGACAATTTAAAAATCTATCTTTAATAGCAACAAAGAAAAAAACATGGCTCAAAGTTTTAAAAACAGAGCTAGTCAGAGCTTCAATTCAGTAGGTATAGAGCTTTCAAAATTTGAAAACAGACACTGCATTGGTTACTACAAGACATACTATCCACACGGTTTTTTCGATTCATGAAAAAAATAAAGTATTTATCAAAAAAAGGTTCTCTTTTTTTTTGGTAATCAATTCCAACAAACAACAATCAATATTATAACAGTTTTTTGAAAACCATCCAACAGTGTAAACATTATCAACCAACTAAACCCACACCGCCAAAATTGTAAAAATAAGTCAATATAATTTCTATCAACAATTTCTCGTAAAATGTTTTTTTCAACATTCTGATACCAATCATGGCTGGAGGCATCATGTGTAGAGTGACTGTGTGGCGTTTCATTGCTTTTAATGATCACGATACCAAACATCAACCAAACAAAACTGACGCCAAGCCAAATCTGTCAATTAAAAATTTCCATGAAAATTATAATTGAAACTTATCTCGTAAAATGCTTTTTTCCACATTCTGGAGGTGTTCAAAGTTAGAGGTATCATATGTAGAGCCAAGCAATAAATGAAAAGTCATTTGCTATCCCATTTGCCATGAGATATATGAGTCAACAAATCAAACAAAAACCAACAAATCATGTCTCTTCACTTTCATGTCACATCGTGTTTATATGGGGTATCAGAAAGCCAATCCACAAGAAGAGCCATCTTCCTTTATTATGGAGTGTTCCAAAACTATTTGTAGGTTATTTGGAAGTAAAGAAACCCACACAGTTTGTTTTATTTTGAAGATTTAACTTGAAAACAAACTGCATCTTTCCAGTAGAAACTCATGTTTCAACCTGCTACATAACATTGGTCAGTCGGGTCTGCTACTAACATGTAATAGTTTTATTATAGCCGAGCTTGAGAATCCGTAGGCAGAACTTGTAACATATATTATGTGTATAATTATGTCAGTCGACTTGAATCATGATACATTACTCACATTTCACTGGATGCAATTTCGCTGTGAAATTATCCGCAAAATTTTCTGACCGCGTTCTGAGACGGAGGCTAACACCATTAAAGTTTAGAGGCCGACCATATCGAATGGGGAAAGTTGATAGCAAAATGGACGACCTTGGCTCGCATTTGATTTCGATTGGCATTTTGTTCCATTATGCTCTTACGGAGCTGCTGTGTCAGCGTTTCTGAACTGCAAATTCTGAATTGGAAAGTTCACTGAATTTTGGAATGCCAAAACCGACAAAGCTTGCGATAGCTATGTTTGTGGCTTGGTGGCATTCTCTTGAGTTACTGGGAGTTAAGAGTTGGTGTGGTGCTCCATCTCAGTATTCGACCTCCAAGGTTCGGCGCGAATAGATAGAAAAGGGGATAGACTCCCTCACTCCCGGCTCCGCCGACTTCTAACAGTTAATATACTTACTTCGGGACTTACTTACTTTATTTATTATAGCTGGGATCAGCTTGGTGTCGAATATTGGAGATAGTTCTCATAATGAAGCTCAGTTTGTATTTGTACATTGTCGTAAAGCAAGTTTAAGCTTCACGAGGACCGGTTTTAGCGATCTCTGACAGTAATCCAATTTTGTTGATCCAGGCGTTGTTTTCCTTTTATGCCATAAAAAGTATTGAAAGTGATGTCGAGTGTGCTCTTTTAATTTCGGTATACGTAAAGGTTTTTGCAAGGAAGGCTGAGATTACAAAAAATGTCGTCACAATCCTATTTTTCTTCAAATTTCTGACGTCAAATAATATTTTCGCATCTTGAAAAAAACAACAACAAATAAAACTTATTCGAAAAATAAGTTCAAAGCATACAGCTGGTGCTCACCGCATATAAGAAACCACGCTGTAAATTGTGTAGGACACTTCAGACTGTTTAAAGAAAATGATAGTAAAGGAGTCGACTAACACCAATGAAAACGTGAAAATCCAAAAGAATCTATGATATTTTTTTTTTTTTTTTTTTTTTATAAAATTACTATAAAACTATTATGATAATTATTTTAACTAAACACAAAAGCAGATATATACAATTAAATTTTCCTGGGTAATACTTTTATATATATTGCACTATATAAAAAAAAAAAACCCAAAAAGTGGGCCACACACACAAAAAACAACCTGAAAAGACCAGAACGACAAGAAACTGAAAAGACTCGAAAGATAAAAAGTAAAATAATAATCTATAAAATGTTTTCTGGGGTGAATATTTTTCCCCGTGATCCACGTAAACACCTTACGGTTGAACGTAAAAGTGAATGATATTCTGTAGAAAATCTTGCAATCGCGTGGATATAAATTTGCATTACCGTGGACCTGAAAATTAAAGACTCCAAACCGTGATGGTTCTTTAGCACATTGTTGGATGGATTAGCTCGGTTTCTTTCAGATCGAAAGTATTTCATTGGTTAGTTGTGCCCAACAAAGCCATTAATGATTAATAGCTTAAGATGAACGTGAAACACATTTGAATTGAGATGCCGTATTGGAGAGTAAGTAACTCAAGGTAACAGTTGAGAAATAAAGAAGACAACGTATTGACAAGGAACACTGAGGATGCTATGAATGGAAAAGAAAACAACTTAATATTTCTTTAGGTGAGTCAAAAAAATAATTATCACGTTCATTCTTTCCGGCTTTTTTTGGAAGATTCGATTAAAGTCCTCATAGGTAAAACGTGGAATTTAGAAATCTAGGACACTGGTCAAACGATAAGTAAGTTGAATGAATTTTCAAATCTTAACAGTGAATTGACATTCAACCAAAATCTCCTCGTGAGTTTTTAGTGGTAATAAAATGGCAACTTTAAAGTTAGTTAGAGGTTGTTTCATTTATATCATATCATGGAAATAATTCCAATTTGTTTTTGAATGGAGAAATACAGAACTATTTCACTGTTATCTGTCTTTTATGCTAAGCTCTAAGGTAAGTGAAACTTTATTTCAAATTCAAATTTTAAAGGAAACTGCTCACCTTTGAATTATAAAGTGCATTTAAATCTCCGCTATATATAAATTATACCAGGCACAGTTGCCCAAAAAGGTTCTAGCTACTAGCTCCAGGGGAAAGGGGCACTTAAGATACGGCCCCAAAGGTAAAGGGTATGTTTTCCAACATAAATGAATGCACCGTAAGGGTCGAAATGAGCGAAGACGAATGAAACTGCATTGTAAAGGTGTAAAAGGTGAGCTAAATATATTTTTTGGGCAAAATTTTGGAAAATTTGAAAACTTCCAAGAGTGAGCGTCGTAAGGGTAGTTTTTTCACACAAGTTTAAAGTTTCACAGCCCTGCATGGGTCAAATTTTGAGGGCCATATTTTGGATGCATAAACGTTCGTTTTTAAATCAAGTGCACAAAACCCCCGGCCTACCTCCCATTTTCAAGCAGTTAAAAAAAAATGTCATCACAATCGTAAATAAAAATCTTTTTTCACGTCAAATACTTTTAAGTGCTTAAAATACTAAAGAAAAACTGAACATTGAAAAAATGAAATTTCAACCAAATGGCAAGCGGCGGTTAAGTTAAAGGTAACAAAACTTTTTCATATGAAATGCTTTTCAAAATTGTGAAAAATACAAATCAAAACTCAATTATGAGATTTTCAAGAGTACACATCAAAACTCAATTATGAAATTGTGAAGAGTACACATCAAAACTCAATTATGAAATTGTGAAGAGTACAAATCAAAACTCAATTTATGATATTGTGAAGAGTACACATCAAAACTCAATTATGAAATTGTAAAGAGTACACATCAAAACTCAATCGTAAAATTGTGAAGAGTACACATCAAAACTCAATTATGATATTGTGAAGAGTACCCATCAAAACTCAATTTATGATATTGTGAAGAGTACACATCAAAACTCAATTATGAAATTGTGAAGAGTACACATCAAAACTCAATTATGAAATTGTGAAGAGTACACATCAAAACTCAATTATGAAATTGTGAAGAGTACACATCAAAACTGAATTGTAAAATTGTGAAGAGTACACATCAAAACTCAATTTATGAAATTGTGAAGAGTACACATCAAAACTCAATTATGAAAATGTGAAGAGTACACATCAAAACTCAATTATGAAATTGTGAAGAGTACACATCAAAACTCATTTATGAAATTGTGAAGAGTACACATCAAATCTCAATTATGAAATTGTGAAGAGTACACATCAAAACTCAATTATGAAATTGTGAAGAGTACACATCAAAACTCAATTATGAAATTGTGAAGAGTACACATCAAATCTCAATTATGAAATTGTGAAGAGTACACATCAAAACTCAATTATGAAAATGTGAAGAGTACACATCAAAACTCAATTATGAAATTGTGAAGAGTACACATCAAAACTCATTTATGAAATTGTGAAGAGTACACATCAAAACTCAATTATGAAATTGTGAAGAGTAAACATCAAAACTCAATTATGAAATTGTGAAGAGTACACATCAAAACTCAATTATGAAATTGTGAAGAGTAAACATCAAAACTCAATTATGAAATTGTGAAGGGTACACATCAAAACTCAATTGTGAAATTGTGAAGAGTACACATCAAAACTCAATTTATGATATTGTGAAGAGTACACATCAAAACTCAATTGTAAAACTGTGAAGAGTACCCATCAAAACTCAATTTATGATATTGTGAAGAGTACACATCAAAACTCAATTATGAAATTGTGAAGAGTACACATCAAAACTCAATTGTAAAATTGTGAAGAGTACACATCAAAACTCAATTATGAAATTGTGAAGAGTAAACATCAAAACTCAATTGTGAGATTGTGAAGAGTACACATCAAAACTCAATTATAAAATTGTGAAAAGTACACATCAAAACTCAATTGTGAAATTGTAAAGAGTACACATCAAAACTCAATTATAAAATTGTGAAGAGTACACATCAAAACTCAATTATGAAATTGTGAAGAGTACACATCAAAACTCATTTATGAAATTGTGAAGAGTACACATCAAATCTCAATTATGAAATTGTGAAGAGTACACATCAAAACTCAATTATGAAATTGTGAAGAGTACACATCAAAACTCAATTATGAAATTGTGAAGAGTACACATCAAAACTCAGTTATGAAATTGTGAAAAGTACACATCAAATCTCAATTATGAAATTGTGAAGAGTACACATCAAAACTCAATTGTGAAATTGTGAAGAGTACACATCAAAACTCAATTATGAAATTGTGAAGAGTACACATCAAAACTCAATTATAAAATTGTGAAGAGTACACATCAAAACTCAATTAATGATATTGTGAAGAGTACACATCAAAACTCAATTATGAAATTGTGAAGAGTACACATCAAAACTCAATTATGAAATTGTGAAGAGTACACATCAAAACTCAATTGTGAAATTGTGAAGAGTACACATCAAAACTCAATTATGATATTGTGAAGAGTACACATCAAAACTCAATTATGAAATTGTGAAGAGTACACATCAAAACTCAATTTGTAAAATTGTGAAGAGTACACATCAAAACTCAATTATGAAATTGTGAAGAGTAAACATCAAAACTCAATTGTGAGATTGTGAAGAGTACACATCAAAACTCAATTATAAAATTGTGAAAAGTACACATCAAAACTCAATTGTGAAATTGTAAAGAGTACACATCAAAACTCAATTATAAAATTGTGAAGAGTACACATCAAAACTCAATTATGAAATTGTGAAGAGTACACATCAAAACTAATTTATGAAATTGTGAAGAGTACACATCAAAACTCAATTATGAAATTGTGAAGAGTACACATCAAAACTCAATTATGAAATTGTGAAGAGTACACATCAAAACTCAATTATGAAATTGTGAAGAGTAACACATCAAACTCATTTATGAAATTGTGAAGAGTACACATCAAAAACTCATTATGAAATTGTGAAGAGTACACATCAAAACTCAATTATGAAATTGGTGAAGAGTACACATCAAAACTCAATTATGAAATTGTGAAGAGTACACATCAAAACTCAATTGTGAAATTGTGAAGAGTACACATCAAAACTCAATTATAAAATTGTGAAGAGTACACATCAAAAACTCAATTATGAATATGGTGAAGAGTACACATCAAAACTCAAATATGAAATTGTGAAGAGTACACATCAAAACTAATTATGAAATGTGAAGAGTACACATCAAAACTCAATTATGAAAATTGTGAAGAGTACACATCAAACTAATTATGAAAATGTGAAGAGTACACATCAAAACTCAATTATGAAATTGTGAAGAGTACACACATCAAAACTCATTATGAAATTGTGAAGAGTACACATCAAAACTCAATTATGAAATTGTGAAGAGTACACATCAAAACTCAATTATGAAATTGTGAAAGAATTATGAAACTGTGAAGAGTAGACATCAAATCAATTATCAAGGTACACATCAAAACTCAATTAAAATGAAGAGTACACGTCAAAAATTTATGATTTGGAAAACTCATTGAAGAGAACATCAAAACTCAATAAAAGTAAAAGTAACATCAAAAAAAATTGAAGAAGAGTACACATCAAAACACATCAAAAAATTTTAAAAATCGAAGGTGCAAAATGAACAAAGTTACACATCAAAACTCAAATTTAAAATTGGATTCATTAAATCAAAAGGTTCAAATTGTAACATCATTTTAAAATTCAAAATCAATTTAAAATTGTGAAGAATTTTCAAACATCAAATTCGCCCTCAAAAAAAAATTATTCCAAAGAATTGTGAAGAGTACACATCAAAACTCAATTATGAAATTGTGAAGGTACAAACAAACATTGAAAAAACATCAAAACTTATTGTGAACATTGTGAAGAGTAACACATCAAAACTCAATTATGAAAAATTGTGAAGAGTACACAAAAAATCAATTATAAAATTGTGAAGAGTCACCATCAAAACTCAATTATAAATTGTGAAGTACACATCAAAAACTCAATTATGAAATTGTGAAGAGTCACATCAAACTCATTTAAATTGTGAAGAGTACACATCAAACTCATTATGAAATTGTGAAGAGTACACATCAAAACTCAATTATGAAATTGTGAAAAGTCACATCAAAACTCAATATGAAATTGTGAAGAGTACACATCAAAACTCAATTATGAAATTGTGAAGAGTACACATCAAAACTCAATTTATGAAATTGTGAAGAGTACACATCAAAACTCAATTATGAAATTGTGAAGAGTACACATAAAACTTATGAAATTGTGAAGAGTACCACATCAAACTCAATTATGAAAATTGTGAAGGTAACACATCAAAACTCAATTATGAAATTGTGAAGAGTACACATCAAAACTCAATTGTGAAATTGTGAAGAGTACACATCAAAACTCAATTATGAAATTGTGAAGAGTACACATCAAAACTCAATTATGAAATTGTGAAGAGTACACATCAAAACTCAATTATGAAATTGTGAAGAGTACACATCAAAACTCAATTATGAAATTGTGAAGAGTACACATCAAAACTCAATTATGAAATTGTGAAAAGTACACATCAAAACTCAATTATGAAATTGTGAAGAGTACACATCAAAACTCAATTTATGAATTGTGAAGAGTACCATCAAAACTCAAATATGAAAATTGAAGAGTACACATCAAAACTCAATTATGAAATTGTGAAGAGTACACATCAAAACTCAATTAAAATTGTGAAGAGTAAACATCAAAACTCACCAATTATGTATTATATGTGAGAAGAGTACACATCAAAACTCAATTATGAAATTGTGAAGAGTACACATCAAAACTCAATTTATGATATTGTGAAGAGTTCACATCAAAACTCAATCATAAAATTGTGAAGAGTACACATCAAAACTCAATCGTAATATTGTGAAGAGTACACATCAAAACACAATTTATGATACTGTGAGAAGTACACATCAAAACTCAATTGTGATACTTTAGGCGTACAAACTTTCGCGAGTAGAAATTATCGCGAGGTCTCAAAATCACGAAATTCACGAAATTTACTTTTGCAAATTTGAGGACAAAATATTTTGCGCGAGCATGAACTTTTGCAAATCATTGATTAAAAATGAAAATTTTAAAACGAAAATTGGCTTAAAAGTGACAGAGATTCCTTGAATCCGGTAAAAACAGGTTCATTGTATTTAAGAAGGCGTCAAAGGTTAAAAATAGCCGAAAATTCAATGTATATTGCAATTTCAAGGTTTTCAAGTATTTTAATTTTTTGAAAGAAAATTTCGCAAATTACCCTGTTAGAATTTTCAAAGACAGTAATTTTCGCAAAAAAGGCAAAAATTCGCAAAAATCTCGAAAGTTTCTGTTCGCAAAAAATTGTATGTCCAAAGTATTGTGAAGAGTACACATCAAAACTCAATTATGAAATTGTGAAGAGTACACATCAAAACTCAATTATGAAATTATGCAGAGTACATATCAAAACTCAATTATGAAATTGTGAAGAGTACACATCAAAAATCAATCTATGAAATTGCGAAGAGTACACATCAAAACTCAATTTATGATATTGTGAAGAGTACACATGAAAACTCAATTATGAAATTGTGAAGAGTACACATCGAAACTCAATTATGAAATTGTGACGAGTACACATCAAAACTCAATTGTGAAAATGTGAAGAGTACACATCAAAACTCAAATTGTGAAAAATATTTTCAGGTGCCTAATAGGGCCCCCCCCCCAGCGGTTTGCGTGAATGCGTGAATGGGCATTTTCGGTTGCTTGAATGCGTGAAAATTGGGAAAAAATGCGTGAATGCGTGAATTGAAAAAACTTGCGTGAACGTGAAAATTCGCTTTTTGATTGCGTGAATGCGTGAATCTGGGCTATTTAGTGCGTGAATACGTGAATTTTTCCTTTTTTTCTACCGATCATGTGCAATTTTTCTGATTTTCCAATGTTTCCCCGATTTTCCCCGAAAATTTTCCGATTTCCTCAAAAATCGGGTTATTGTGTGAAACTCGAGGAAAATTTGCGTGAATGCGTGAATTTCGAAAAAAAATTGCGTGATTGCGTGAATTGAGGGTCCGCTGGGGGGGGTGGGCCTCCTAATAAGCAGGGTGACTGGAAAAATCCTCAAATTTTCAAAATTTATATTCTTTATGGTCGGGAATTTCAATTCTTATGTTTTCAAGTCAGAAAATTCAGTTGGGAAGGGAAAAAATTGGATTGGTTTGTTCGATTATTTTCAGTGGGGAGAAAAATTGGAGGATAATTTTCCAACAGGGATGCTATTTTGGCCAATTTTCCAAGGGTTCCCAGTGTGTCTGTGAGATTGGTGTGTAATCATAGCTCCTTTAAATCTATTTTTTTTTAATTATTGGTCAGCCCCGGTGACCCTTCAAATCGGTTCCGCGATTTTTTTTTCCAGCAACCGCAGCGCATTTGTACTTATTTTTTAAATCCGATTTCGGATTATTTTCGGAAAACAAGTTATCGGTAAAACTTTGGCGCGAAAAATATTTTCTTTTGGAAGAGAAAAGAAACACGTCACTTCATTTATTACGATTTGCGCATAATATGAGAATAATAAAAGATTACTATATAAAAGAAGAAAGTAGTAAAAATGAAAATTTTTTGTTTATTCAATAAATTGAAAGAAGCTAATGCATTGTAAATAAATAGACAGTATAAAAGAAAGTTTTTTATGATTGGTTTTGAGGCTTTCTTGTCTGGAGAGAGTTTTTGTGTGTAAGAAAGCAGAGAAATGAACGTCAAGTGTGTGGCGTAACATTAACAGAAACTTGGAATCATCATAACTTTTGATTGAGTTATCGAAACTGGACGGAATTTTCGACGCAGCTTCCTCAATATAAAATGCACACATTCACATTATACTAGGGGCCTATTTAGTTCAACACGTCATTTAAATCAATCTGACAAATGTGACGAAAGCTGCAGTGAACAGTGAACATCTAAAGCGACCACCTCGGATATACTTTCTCAGAGAATAACAAACAGGTTTAAGACATTCTAACGAACAGATTTAGGTGAAATTTCCCGGGTGGTTTACTTAGGCAAAATGGATGCAAACCATAAGGGTACCTTTTTGCAGGCCTCAAAAGTCTCTCAGAGGGGTACAAATTCATAAGTTAGTCTCTAAAAGGGTCCCAAAATCATCAAAATTTTGTCTCTCAAAGGGTTGACTTTCGGCTCGGACACCCGTCACCTCGTAAACCTAGTACCCCCCCCCCAAAGGTGAAATTCCAACATCTATCCCATGTCCACTTTTGGACAAATCCAACTTTGTGTTAAACATTTTTTCGTCTGAAGTTTCAGCCAAAATGAGCTTTTCAACCTCTTTGACTTTAACAACGAATTAGGTTTCTTGATTGTACTTCCTTCTAATCGTTTTAAGCTTATTGGGCTGACCTTCCAGCGCAGCTGGTTTATTTATTCTAGTTTTCTGTTCTTCTTTTATTGCTCCTCCAATGAGCGCAGGGAGTGAGGAGGCATTCATATCTTTGCACAAGTTATGGGACATGAATCTCAAATTTTTGCGTGTTTGTTGGCATTGTTTGTTCCGGCTATAAATATAATGCTCCGTAAAGTTTGCTGCCCGGGTAGATTGTCTAACAATAATGCTGTTCTCTATTGGCGTGCGGACGTGGCGGACGTTTTTTTTGAAGAAGTAACAGATCTCTACTTTTCTTGGAAAATGGCGTGATTTGATAGGTCTATTGAGATTTCCTCGACAAATCCAATTGCGCTAAACGCCGCCATGTTTGAATACTCGCAAAAAACACAGCGAAATTGATGTATTGTAGCGATATCTGTGATTAATCACGTTTTTCGTTTTGGCAGCAGACATATTGGATTCGTCAAAACCTCTTGGTTTGGTTCTCTAATTACCAAGATCTCTTTTCTAGCAGTCACATTGCATTACTTTTTATAAAAATTTCTATATAATTATAAACCAGTGAGTTTGCTGACAGTTAAGTTATACAATCTGTCTCTTGTCTTAGACACTCAAATTGACTTATTTTTTGGCCGAACAGTTTGTCCAGGACGTTCAAACTGCCACGTGGTGAAGTAAGCACCTCCATTAGGATAATCAAACCCAGTTTGAGTTTTGCTTATCACAGGAACAATAATTAAAATTATTTTAATGGAACAATGAATGAATATGGACAAATATGATTATTCTTGGTGGTGGAATTGGCAACCACAATCCTCAATAACCGACCGATTCAATCATGATCTATCTATCTATCTATCTATCTATATATTTTATACTAAAAGGTCCTAGGACCCATTATCCGTACATTTGTTTGTTTAAAAAAATGAAATATGAATGAATAAATAAATAAAATGTTAAGAGCAATAAAATATTTCAAAATTTTAATTAATGCTTAATAACGAGGAGAAAAAAATGAATAGGATTACTAGATAATTATTATTCGTTCAGCATACTCTACTCTCAACAGACAAACGAAATGTTTAAAAATCCTGTATGACAGTAAGTATAAAGTATAAATATTATATTTTATGTTTAGCCTTAGCTTATTGTTGACACCATACGTAATTAATCCAACCAATCGAATGGTATTTTGATTGTTGTCAAACTTTGTCGAACGGAGTTTTTTGTCAAATTTGTCGAAGATTTCTTGCTGTCGAACTTAATAGGGGGGTTTCAGGGTTTACGGTGACACGGTCTTGGCCTTTTTTCTGTCCAGTATTCCGGTATTTCGGGAAAAAATTGCCGTTATTTCGGTATTCAGTACCCCTTACAAAACCCCCACCCCTAGTATGTTTCGTCAAACTTAATCGAATACTCACAATTTTAGTGACTTTGAAAAGTTTGATTAAAAGAATTTAATCTTTTGTCGTTCGATAAAGTTCGATAAAGTTTGATTAGTTTGGTGATCGAGCTGTTTGATTAGTTACGTCTGGTTGTCACTAACCAGGTTTTAATTGGGTTAATTGGGAAAATTTGTGCCAAAAATTGGAGGAAACTTGTGTGTAATTTTTTGAGGAAATTTCAGTACACTGATCATATTATCATCTAACTTCGTGCTTCTTATTTTCCATTTAAGCTTATTCTATGGATGAGCATTCACTTACTTTGACATGGCAATTTTGCCTTGTTACTTCTACAGTTACCACGTTACGTTATGTCATCTGTTGGAAAAACTGAATACGTTATTTCCTGTCAATTCCTGGCTCTGACGTGGCAATATTGCCTCGTTATTGTTACTAATACTACGTTACATTTTCCATCCTTCTACACAATATCGCTGCTCCAACTCAGAGATTGCTGGCAATCTTTTTAAATTTTGATCATATTATCCATTGTCATGCCGTTGGATAAACTCCTGAATACATTATTACCTGTTAATTCCCGGTTCCTGGACGGAATGCTATTGACTTTACTCTGAGTCATTATATTTCCAATTGGTTGAAATATAGTTGCATGTCTTTTGAGTGTTTTGGTTTTTGTAATTTACTCAACCCGGACACTTTTACTAATAAATATTATAACATTCGCAATTTATTCTTTGAAAAAATAATATCCACATTTTTAGGAAAAAGCTATTTTGTGTATGTTAGCTTATTCATTGATATCTCAAAAGAAAATCAGTCTAATTATTACTTGTTTCTAGACTTTCCCTACAAAGCATTAAAAAGCCTTATTATTCAGCCTTATTATTAAGCATTATAGTCTTAGCATCTGTCACGGCGACTGGACATCCATCTCCTTTGTATTTTTGAAGATAACACTGCTAGCTTCGTTGCAGCCTCGTTAAAATCATCAAATGAAACAATAAATTTTCATGGTATACCTCTTGGGAATACCTTGCTAACGACGTCAAAATTTCGACAAAAGTCTCTGTTGTTCTACTCTTCTCAAGTCTTTTATCTATATCATGACAAAGATAACAGAGACAAAATCATCGTCAGCTTGTCAAAATTCCGACTAATATTTTTAAATTTGGACTCAAAAGTATGGAATAATTTTAGAGAGCATGGGATTCGAATTATGATATTCTTATGACATGGGCCCTCAACTTTGACATACTATTTTTTTCGTGTCATAAAAAAATTATTGGAGTGATAAAAGTGATTCAAAAGTAAGCATGCAGTTCAAATTCTGCATTTTTGCGGTGAAAAATGTTGATAAAATGTATTGCAAACTTATGAAAAAAATTAGAATAATTATTTTGTGAATTACGATTAATGTTCAAGCTCTATCGATCCTTTTACCTAAGTAATTCCCAAAACTGAAATTGGACGGAATATTGTCGGATTTTTATACCAATTTTGAAATACAGGCGGCAACGAAGCTCGCTTCAAAGACACAATGGAAGATAGACGTCCAGTCGTTTAAAGTTGTCAGGTGAAAAGCTATGACTAGTATAGTCTCGTACTCTGGCGATATCACTTAGTGCCTAGTGGGGGGGCTAGGTATGTTTTGTCAGTAGGTATTGTCTTATT
>NW_027103513.1:32632-44334 GCF_902728285.1 Clytia hemisphaerica | reverse complement strand
AAAAAATTGGATATAAAGTGGAAAGCATCGATTGGAGAAGAACTTGATTTTGGGTCTTTTTTTGCCCCAAAAGCCAGAATTGGGCCCAAAACCCCAATTTTACCCCCCTATAAGACCCAAATACACAAAAAACAATATTGCCATTCAATCTACCCCATTATGTGTTATTTTCGTAATTTCATTAGAATTGGACGACATCGACTTTTTTTTGCTTTTTTGCCCTGGGGACACTCATCGGGGACGCAAAGTCTTAAAGGGTTTAAGGTTTGGAAAAAGTATCAGTATTACAACTGTACTTTTTTTTATTAACTTGATAAAAATTTTCAATAAAAGGTCTTTTTTCTGTCATTTACTTAAATTATTAGTAAATGAGTACCATGAACTTCAGCGAGTTGTTGATCAATCATAGGCAACTAGATTGCGCTGTATTTGTTTCAACGCGAGTAAAGTCAGTCTACTGACTACGAGAGTTATACCTATGGGTTATAAGGGCTATTGCGTTTAAAAATGATGATAATTTTTACGTTTTTTGGAACAAATCATCACTTATACGAGCTATTGTTTTTTCTCAGTTTTGCTTGGAATATGATAATATATAGAATTTTCTAGTCTCAGCTGTTATAGCGTGCAAGGTGTGGGGATGGTTCAAAGTCTCACCAAAGTTCCCAGTACAGTAAAACTCTCGCTTATTCGGACTCCTTTTATTCGAACTTGTTTCCAGCCCCCATCACGGAGAAACTCTCTATAATTTGAAACTCTCTGTAATCTAAACAAGTAAATTTCCTCGTTCGAAATCGAATTAGTGAGAGGCAACTGTATACGCTAAAAGTTCACCCTAAATCGATCAAGCATGGTTTCACTCCGTTCAGTGAAAAAGTTTTGTTTGATTCAATCAATAATGGCGGTAGGCAAAGGATCTTATCTATATTACTTCTGTAACATGCTTTGTCTTTCTAATTTCTAGAGCTTCACGCGTAAAATATTTGCTTTCTCAAGATTCTCTGCATAAAACACTGCCAGGTTTTCCCTGGCGACCTACTCGTTGTTAAATCTATCGCGATCATGGAAATACCCAGCAAACGGGTTTTTCTGCCAGCTTTACGGGCTATAGTTGTAAAATTAAGGGCTCTGACCATAGTCAGAAAATTTATTTTAGTATCTGAACATAAAAGTTATGTTTTAGATTCTTTAACACTTTTAACAAAGAATTGCCTTTATAAATTGCTTTTTAATCAAATCCCTTAAGAGTAATTAAGAACTTGATTGCAAAAATGACGTTATGAACTTTAAAAAGACGTTAATAATATGTTGCATCACCTTCTTTTATAAAAAGTGCTAAGTTTTAATGGGTAATTAACCTTTTTGTTTCGAACTTTTTTCAAACTGTCCGCAAAGAATTGAACTATTTAAATTTTGCGGAAAATTTTTAAAAAGATGTGTCAAAGTTATGACTGTTTCTTTAAGCAAAATCCAGATGAAAAATTGATGAAAAACCATATTTTGAAGATTTCGAGACAAAGAAGCATTTACAAAAATTTTCCGCAAAAATTTTCATTGTTCGGTAAAAGATACACCATTTACTGCGAAAAATTTTTCAAAATGTTTTTTCTTCGCCGAAACTAAGCTCTTCAAAGTTGAAATACTCTTCCTCGCAAAAAGTCTTCATTTTCTTCTTCATCAAACTTTTTCAATGCAATTTTTGAATTTTCAGATTCAGGAATAGTTTGTCTAATAGAAAATGTATAACATGCCATAGTTTTGTTGGTTACATCAGTCAGAAAACACATTTTAAACACGGCAATTATGAAAAATTCACTATGGTCAGAGCCCTAAGAAGACTCTTTAACAGCAGAATTAAAGTCTATTCACGATAAGTGTGCACTCTTTTTTCTTTTACCTATAACTTTCGAAGGAATTCTTCAATCTTTATAAATTTGGTATCGTTGGAGAGATATTTGTGAGTGGAACAATTTGGAATAAAAAAATCTTCAAAATAATTCTAAAAATAAAGATGAAAATGAAGAAGAAAAAAATGAAGATCTTGCAGAAAAGTGCTATAACTATCATTTTTACTGCAGTAAAACCTTGATTATCGAACGTCATCACTGTGAAAAAATTTCTCAAAAATAATCATTCAGTCAAAAGATATCAAACAAAGTTATAAGCTAATTGACGTCTAAAAACGCTGTTTTCTGCTGTATTTTGCTGTTTTTTGGGGTCAACCACTTATTAACTTTGTATCATAACTTTGTATTGAATAAATATTTTAGTGAAATTTCTTCACAGTGATGACCTCCAAAGATCAAAAAATCTCTCCAGTGAAAATGAAAGTTATAGCACTTTTCTACAAGATCTTCATTTTTTTCTTCTTCATTTTCATCTTCATTTTTAGAATTATTTTGAAGATTTTTTTATTTCAAATTGTTCCACTCACAAATATCTCTCCAACGATACCAAATTTATAAAGATTGAAGAATTCCTTCGAAAGTTATAGGTAAAAGAAAAAAGAGTGCAACCTTATCGTGAATAGACTTTAATAATGATATGAGATAAAGTGATAAGGTGATAAAGCCACCCCCCCCCCCCTCAAGAATACATTTGAAAATCTTGGATGTGAAATCAAAGTCACTAATTTCCCACCAAAACCGAGTGACCCTTGTGGTTTTTAAAACAAAGAAAAGCCTTTTCGGGGAGTCCAATTCAATGGGTGCACACTGTGTACCATCAATGTCATTCCTTCAAAAAGTGTTCTAAATCTTTAAAATTCAGTCTATCAAGTAAAGAAAAATAGATTCACAGAATCGATTGCCAAGGATAGGTATAAAACATCGGTACTGGCACCATCAGTAATGTCTGCTCTATTAAACATTATTATCCGACGCGCGTAAATAGCGACATTTGATTGGCTTCTTTGCTGTCCAATATTTTCGAATATTCATGATATGCACCATTGCAATGTCTTCCGTTCCACCCAATAGCTGATTGGTTGAAAGTGATGTATTGACTGCTTTTACGTCACTTCCAACCAATCAGCTATTGGGTCCATGACATAATGTCAGAAGACATTGCAGTGGTGCATATCATGAATATAGCTTCCATAGGGGCTACATATTTCAAAAATTGACGTCACACAACGAGTTCAATGACAATTGAGCATCTTCTTTTTGACGTTACGTCACAAAATAAAAATAAGACTTTTGAATAAAAAACTACCAAGAAGAAACCAGGTTTACAAGCTTATAAATTGGAATTATGTTTGAAAACGAGAAATATTTTAGCGATGAACGGATAATAAACCATTTATTTGGACGCAGTCTCATCCAATATGAAAAATATTGGGCTACGAGAAAAGATATTGAACTCGGCGAAGCCTCGTCCAATATCTTTTCTCGCACGCCCAATATTTTTGCATATTGGATTCGACTTTGTCCAATAACTGCTTATTATTATCCGACGCGCGTAAATAGCGACATTTGATTGGCTTCTTTACTGTCTCATATTTTCGAATATATAGCTTCCGTGGAGGCTATAAATTTCTAAAATTAACGTCACGCATCGAATTTGATGACGACTCGGCGAAGCCTCGTCCAATATCTTTTCTCGCACGCCCAATATTTTTACATATTGGATTCGACTTTGTCCAATAACTGCTTAATATTTTCCCATTATCATGATATCATACGTTTGAACATGCTTTAGCATTAGCATACTTCACTGAGTCAATAGTAACGTAAGTTGTCATTGCCATTGTATCCTGTGTCTCGTGGAAGATACTTTCACCAAAATTTTTTACTGATCCTCTTATGACTGAAATAAAACAGTTGAGAAGTATCTAATATAACTAGAACTTGAAATAGCTATTGTCCTAATTTTGCTGTGGCTCAATTTTTGTATCTTTTTTACAAATGTAATAATGTCAAAAAAGTCTTGTACGGGTGCTAAATCTACCTTGCCTTTCCTTATTTTAGATGAAAGTAGGTAGAGAGTCGATTGCAAATGAACACTTCTTTTTTGTCAAGCCAATATTCGAGTCAACAATTTTTCGTCGATCTTCTAGGTACCGTCTCTTACATCGAACAGAAACAAAGCAGAAAGTCCAAAGTGGACCTCAGATTGAAGTTCTTGAGACAACGCATAAAAATGAGCATAACAATTAGGTAATAGCTAAACTAAATATTACCTTACGAAACTTTTTGCGGTAGATGGTGTATCTTTTATCGAACTAAAATAATTTTTTCGGAAAATTTTTCTAAAAGCTTATTTGTCTCAAAATCTTGAAAATAGTGCTTTTTGACCAATTTTCCATCATAATTTTTCATAGAAAAAACAGCCATAACTTTTGATGCATTAATCTAGAAAAATTTTCTGAAAAATTTAAAACAGTTCAATTCTTTGCGGACAGTTTAAAAAACTTCGAAACAAAAAGCAATTCTTTGTTAAAAGTGTTAAAGAACCTAAAACAAAACTTTTATGTTCAAATACAAAAATAAATTTTCCGACCATGGTCAGAGCCCTTAAGGTAACATTGCTGGGGCATTTCCTTTGGGAGTAGTCTTTTTACACGACTTTTCAACGTCAACCAATATGTAAATGTGCTGAAATGTGCTTCTTTTACTTTCCTCAATGGACACGTGTTTTCACTCTCGTCTTTTGACTTAGCCTTCAGGTGGGAAAGAAAGATTAGAAAGTTGTTGTTTCATGTATGTAAAACCCCTACGTAAGCTCATTCTTGATGTCATTGCTAAAAAGATGAAAATAGTGACTCTTTCTTGAAACACGTAATCCATAAAAGCATGTTAAAACGTGAATTGACTTTTCGTCACTATTTATATACAACGTATCGGGAGTATTTCCAAGATTTTTGAATATTCTTCCTTGTGTTCATTAAACAAAGATTCTGCAAAAGAAAAAATCTTAAAATTTTTTATTATGAAATAACAGATGAGCTTTTCTTCATCTCGACCTTTCCCAAGGAATGAGGAAGCTCAGAAAGCAAAATCTTTGCTCAGGAAGATCCTTATAAAGTAAATTGTTTGTTATCCTTATGATTTTTGAAATATCATTTACATAAGGCACTTAGCTACAAGTAAAACAAAATCGATGACGTATAGCAGCTTCAAGTATCATACACCTTTTTAAGCGTAGTCGCGCGGTCAGGCGCGTACAAATTTATTATTTGATTTACCCCCTTAGACTCGATCCAATCCTTTTTTACACTTTTTGGACCTACCCCGGTGGAGGTCCTATAAATTAACCGTTGTATGTTCGTTCGTCCGTTCGTCCGTTCGTTCTTTAGTTACTAGCTTTTCTCGATATTGGCTCATTAGTTTTTTCTAATTTTTTGCACAAAGATGCATAACTATAAACCCTCGAATGTGACGGAGCCCGATTTTCGAAAAAAAAAATTTTTGGGTAAATTTAGGCCAAAAAACGGCTAAAAACGTTTTTGGACTTGGTGTGAAAAATTGGATCATTAATTTTTTCTGATTTTTTGCATGAAAGTAGGATACCATCATAGGTAAAAGATGGCTCAAGCATATTTTTGCAAAAAAATTTTGGTGGCTCAAAAACGCATGTTTATCTATAAGAATCACTATTAATAAGCATACATCAATGTTCTTAGTCAAATTACCCAAATTTTTTTATGAGATAGATGTTTTTTTTGCTCACAAGGGCTGACTTTTAAAGAATATGTGTGTTTAGACATGAAATTTTGGTTGCTTGGCGGGTTTTTATAGAAAAACTGGCCAAATTCGATATTTTTTATAAGTACATTATCAATTACTTAGGTATAAACTTTTCTCGAGATTAGCTCTTTCATTCTTTATGATTTTTTGCACAAAGATGCATAACTATAAACCCTCGAATGTGACGGAGCTCGACTTTTGGAGAAAAAAATTTGGGGTAAATTTCAGCTAAAAAACGGCTAAAAAAAGGGACTTTGTGAAATATTGGATCATTGTTTTTTTCTGACTTTTTGTATGAAAGTAGGTAAAAGATGGCTCAAGCAGATTTTTGTAAAAAAAATAATTTTTCAGCTCAAAAAACGCATCTTTATCTATAAGAATCACTATTAATAAGCATACATCAATGCACTTAAAATTACCGAATTTTTTTATGAGATATGTTTTTTTGCTCACGAAGTCTTGAATATGAAAGAATANCTGGCCAAATTTCGATTTTTTATAAGCACATTATCAATTACTTAGGTCTAATACTTTTCTTTGCTCACGAAGTCTTAAATATGAAAGAATATTTCAAGAGCATGAAATTTTGGTTTCTAAACCTTTTTTTTATAAGAAACAAATGACTAATTAATAGATCGTCACTATTTGTGTTCTGAATGATTGTTTAATGGTCACGTAATGTAGATATCAATTATAAATGTGTTAAATGCATAACCAGGTAGGTCCATAAAAGTATCACTTGTTCAGATTTAGAAGTGTAGTTGAAGAGATTTAAATATTTACTTTACCTTCTCATCAGATTGCAGCTGTTGAGGTGTGTCTGTTTCCTACAACATTTAAAATAATGATGTATTTCCTAAACTTTGCTATTCAGTAAAATTTTGAAATATACTGTGTCCATCAGACAAGTCCCTTAGGTGGATTAATTTTTTGCGAATGGATAAATGCTTTTTTAATTTATTTTGGGTGGGGATTTATTTGGTGAAATTATAAATAGTGATTCTGATAGATAAACATGTGCTTTTTGAGCAGAAAAATATTTTTTGTGTGAATTTGCTTGAGCCATCTTTTACATATTTACATATCAAAAATAATGATACAATATTTCACTAAGTCCAAAAAACCCTATTTTTAGCGTTTTTTTGGCTGCAATTTGCCCAAAAACTTTTGTCCCCAAAAATCTAGCTCTGCCACATTTTGTGTATTACCATTTTACATCAGTGTGCAAAAAATCAGAAAAATCAAATGAGCCAATTCCGAGAAAAGCTCATAACGGATACCAGGGTAGGTAGGTCCCAAAATTAAATTATATCATCTATACCATCGAAGGGAACACTCTGAAATAAATTCCTGAAGAGAAACAACAGTACTACTAAAGGATACTACAGACTTCTGCATTTTTTATTTTTTTTATTTATTTTTTATTTAACATTTATTCGACTTCAATTTTTACAAAATTGTTCTTCCGTCTAAACTAAGAATTATAAAAATGAAAATGCAAAAGATATAAATTATCAAATATAGTAAAGTTTTTATATTGATTTAAAATGTAATTAAAGAATGCTAAAGACACAGGACTGGCAAGAGATTGAATTAAGGATGAGATATAGGTATAGAGCTAGGCCTGCTAGGAAGTCAAGAAAACATGGACGGTAAACAAAAGGCTGTAAGATTAATAAGTCCGTAAAGAAAAAAATATTTATACCGTAAAATACATAAATAATTAAAGTAACAAAATATTTATAATGCTAATTTGGATTTGAAATTGATAATTAATAATTAAGATCGTTGGGTGACCTGGGGGTGAGAAAAAATTGGAATGTTCGAGCTAGATATTATGATTGGGGAAATGATAGATAACTAAATAGCAGTGCTGAGCTAAATTCAGAGAGTAGGAAAAATCGCAGGGATAAAACCCTGGCTAATGCTTTATCAAAATAATATTTTTTAGCTTTTTTATTAAATTCTTCTACAGTCTTTAAAGATTTTATGTTTTCTGGCAGATCATCATACCAACGAGCTTGATATTGAAATGTACCATCATTAACAACTTTGACCATTGGTTCTTTGAGTGTACAGCGAAGCTTCTTACTAGGGTTAGATAATTCGACATTTAGATATCTGGGATGATTCTTATCTCGACGTGACTTGTGAACAATTTTAGCGGTGTTAAGTTCGATGTACTATTACTTTGACTGGTAGCCATTTTAGTTGAATTACGTCATATAAAGTAGCGAATCGAGAAAGCACGTACCCAGCTGCAATGTTTTGGATCTTTTGAAGACGTTCTACTTGGTACTTTGGAATTTGCGCATAGACAACATTGCTGTAGTTAAGCTTGGATAATATCATCGTTTCAGCCAGAGTCTTGCGAACATGAAATGGAGTAAAGCGACTGAATTTTCGTAGTGCTCGTAATGTTTCTTGAGAGGATTTGATGATTTCGTTGATATGTGTTGACCATGTTAAGTTATGATCAAGATAGACACCAAGCAATTTAACGTAGGTTTTGTGCTCGATAGATCGGCCAGATCAGCGGAATAGTTGGCTTTGGTTTTTTGGAAAATTCCTCAAGCGTTGAGAATGAAAAATGATGAGTTGTAGTTTGTCACTATTAAATAGTAGGTTACTGTCTTTTGACCACGACTGAAGGTTCTCAACATCCTTCTCCATATCCTTGATGGTTTCCTGCAAGTCATTGAGTTTACAGTGACGGTAAAGGGTGGTATCGTCAGCGTATTGAATACTGGATGATGTTACTTGATCTGAAAGCTCGACGACATAAAGGTTGAATAATACAGGGCCTAATATACTACCCTGTGGAAATATATCAAAATACATAGGTTTTAATGAAGAGGTTTTATCCTCAACCTGTACATACTGTCTCCTCTCCAATAAATAGCTCGATAGGATTTGTAGAGAATCAGAAGAAAAACTCATATCTCGAAGTTTCAACAAGAGATTAAGATGGTCTATTGTGTCAAGGGCTTTGGAGTAATCAATTAAAATGGAAAGAGATACTTCACTTTTGCTCACTGCTTTCTTGATGTCATCTCGAAGCTTGATCAGTAAGGTAGTTGTAGAATGTCCTTTACGAAACCCGGACTGCGTTTGACAATAGAGAGCTTTATCTTCAATAAATTCACAGAGCTGATGCAAGATAACTCGTTCAAAGACTTTTGAGAGCACAGGGAGTACCGATGTTGGGCGATAGTCTTTGATCTTGATAGGTAGGTCGATTTTCGGAATAGGGCATACGCGAGCAATTTTCCATTGTCGAGGGAAGATTTTCTTGTCAATGCAGTTATTGATGATATTGACAAGTGGCGATGTGATGAATTCCGATATCGGTTTTACAAAACGAATAGAGATATTATCCGAGCCGCAAGAACAGTCATTTTTCAGGTTCTTTAAGATCTGAAATACTTCATCATAAGTGACATGATGAATTTTAAACGCGTTTTCGTGATCTATCGTTTCGATATTATCTGGTAATGTTAATTCTTCCTTAGGTTTTCCGGTGAGTTCAGATGCTAATTTGCTGGTGCTTAATCCGGGATTTTTGATTATCCAAAACTCGATGTATTGTACTCCAAACGGCTTTTGGATCCCTCGAAGATAGGGATTTTCTGAAAAAGTTATTTTTGATTTCTTTCAGTCTCTTTTTGTACTTTTTGAGGTTTTCTTTGTAGGTGGTTTTGTCTTGTGGGTTCAACTTAGCCTGTTGACGAGAAAGTTCAAGTTGAGCTCGACAGTTTTTGATAGCTGGGTCCCTCATCCATGGCGCGATGGGGCGGGTCAGCTTCACACGTTTCAGCGGAGCATGATTTTCGATGCATTCGAGGATTAGATAGTTGAGGATATCGATTTAGTTTTCTGGATTGTCGAAGCATAAATGGTGCTAAAGGGTGCTTGCGCTACATCACTGACATATGAGTTCATATTGAGATTTTTGTCATCACGAAGAAACTTGTCGCGAGGTTGGAATCGTTCCTTTTTAATATTCAGCAAGATGTAGGGGGTATTATGGTCACTTTTCTCGTTGGTGGGCATGAAATTTCTTTGGGTGACTTTGTTAGGAATATTGGTTATAATATGATCTATTAAAGTTTTATCAAGTCGTGTTGGTTTTGAGATATGCTGATTGAGGTTGTATGAGGTAAGAATGATAACGCCATTCCATTTCGTGCAAATTTCAGCAATGGCAATAACACTATTAACACTAATAAAACTATTTGACCTTATAATCAAAAAGTAATGTGCTAATCATTATGTAAAAAATTGGAAAATGATTAAACTTCTCAAAAAAATAACTTGCAGGGCTGAGTTTTAGGGCTTAGGGCTTACTGTTGCTGACTTTAGAAAATAAAAATTATAAAGATTACCTGACTTCTAGATTTGAAATCTTAAAATTGAAAAAAATATGAAAAAAATCATCATATTTTATAGTGAAGTGGAGTAAGTGAGAGAGCTAGATTCAGAAAGGGATGGGTATTTGGAGATCAAGTATAAAACAGAAACTTTCTGTGTATTCTGAGGATCCTTTCACGAGTTTCCCTCTGACTTTATAAAAATAAAAATTATCAAGATTACCTGACTTCTAGAAGAATGTCTATTATCAGCAGGAGTAGATGATTAGAAATCCTAAAATTGAAAAAAATATGAAAAAAAATCATTCCATTTTATAGTGTAGTGAAGTAAGCGAGAGTGCTATAATCAGAAGGGGAAGGGTATTTTGAAGATCAAGTATAAAACAGAAATTTTCTGTGTATTCTGAAGATCCTTTCACGAGTTTCCCTTCCATATCATTTTTATAATTTCTGACCCCCCCTTGATTTTCAAAAGGCTTAATGACAAAATTCTCAGGAGAAACCCCCCTATAAAGGACTTTAGACCTTTTCTAACTTTCTATTCTATTCTATTCAAATAGAATTAAAGAAATAATATGGGTGCAGGGCTGTGCATAAAATCTTAAAAGCTTCTCAGACTGTAAAAATAATTTCATAATTACCAAGTTCCAATTCCAACAAAATCTTCAATAACTATTGGATGGTCGCCAACTTTCTAAAAAAAAGTTACAATTTAGGTAAAATTATGGCACACTTGGTATATTCACTAGAAAGTTGCTGTCCTGCGCTAGGCAAGATATGAGTATTTTGTATTGAAACATTTTTTAACTCAACTCAATTGCAATTACAATGAAGAAACACATTTTGCTCAGCAGGCTTGATGTTTTCAAGAAACTGATTTGATTTGAGTCTGCAATTAGTCTACAATATACTCGGGTAAATTAATGCGTGTCCAAATTTTCGTTAATTTTTCGGACCCATCATCACCCCTCCTAGCATAATAAATTATACCTTTAAAGAAGCACATTACGATATAGAACATGAAAATCGGTGTTACTTAAATTTAGGTTTTGCCAATTTTGCGAAAAACCGCAAAAACCAAAAAAATGCTGACGTCAGCAAAACTTGTTTTCTTAAATAACTCCAGTTTGGCTAATGGTATAAACATGAAATTTGGACCAAAATTGCATATCAGTATTAAAAACATTTTTACATAATCATTTTTTTCAAATTTTGCTGACGTCAGCAGAAATCAGCAAAGTACGAGAATTTGCAATAAAGTGCAGACATCAGCAAAATTTCAAAAACATTTTTTTTCAAAATGATCTTTTTAATAATATGCAACTTTGGTCCAAATTTCATGTTTATACCATTAGCCAAACTGGAGTTATTTAAAAAACAAGTTTTGCTGACGTCAGCATTTTTTGATTTTTGCGGTTTTTCGCAAAATTGGCAAAACCTAAATTTAAGTAACACCGATTTTCATGTTCTACATCGTAATGCGCTTCTTTAAAGGTATAATTTATTATGCTAGGAGGGGTGATGATGGGTCCGAAGAATTAACGAAAATTTGGACACGCATTAATTTACCCGAGTAGACAGCTCCGGGCTTTCAGGCCTTACTCTTGGTCTATAGGCACTGCTATGAGCGGCGACTAGTAACCCC
>NW_027103513.1:0-32607 GCF_902728285.1 Clytia hemisphaerica | reverse complement strand
GACTGAATTTAAGCCCTGAAAAATACTTTAAGATTTATAATTAGTGCGTATTATTTATAATAACGACTGTTCTTTCCTGTTTTCAAAACTCAAGCCGTCAATCCTTCTTTTTAAGTGACGAAACTAATGACTAAACTAACAAAAGGAAAATTATTGTTCCATTACTATATATGGTGAAGATAAGAGATCTGATCTCAAGAAGAGCAAGTGTTGAAAATACTGAATAAAATAAAGATGAAACATAAAAAAGGGCTAATATTTTTATAATTATACGTTTTTTTCCATTTTTTTTTGAATTTTTCTAAATATATAAATCAAACCAACCAAACATTCTGTCAAGAAATGAGAATTTAATGCGAAAAAGAACCAACAAACCGATAGACATAAAGTTAAAAGAGCCAAGCAGCAAAACAAAACAGCAATCACATAAACACAAACACCAAAAACCACTCAAAAACCCAACCAATATACTTGCAGTTCAGTCCTGCCAATTATTATATATGGTGAAGATCAGAGATCTGACCTTAAGGAGAGCAAAGTGTTGAAAATACTAAGTAAAATAAAGATGAAACCCGCAGTCAAATCAAACTAGCACACAAATACAAAGAAACAAAAAAGGGGTTAAACAACAGACAAAACAAACAAGTTCAAAGAGACAGACAAACGACAAGTATTAAAAAACACAAATTTCCAAAAAGTAGGCCCATCACCCGGTTCGACACCTAAAGTCCGAAATGCCGTGCAGCCGTCCGTCCACACGGGAAAGAACGAAAAAGAAAATGACTGAGATAACTAACATACATAATTGAGTTATGGAAGACTGGAATGAACCCAAAGGAAATAATCAACATGAAAGGGGTTGCGGAACGAGCGTTCTGTTTTCGCAAAGCGAAGAAATCTCTACGCCATTATTAATGCAGAATTACAAAAAAAGAAAAACGAATAGGACCTTACAATTTACGTTGAATTTATTGCCAGTGAGAATGTTTGAAAAATTAGAAATGTATGAAGACAGAGGTGTTCCAAAAGCACCTGGGGATATTTAAAAAGTTATTTGTACTCGATTTTGTGATACTTTTATAACAGTTTTAAAAAATCTTGCTGATCAAAATTACAAAAATATCTGCTCAATACAACTTTCCACAGGGTAAAATAACAAAAAATAATATCAAAAATAAAAACTAAAACTCTTAAAACTAGCATCATAAGCATAAACAATCCAATGTGTTAGTATTCCTCTTTTCTTCTTTTAAAAAAGATTTTCCTTTTCGAGCACATTTTATTTTCAAAATATGTCGATTTCGATGAAATTTACAAAAAACATTCGAATGTCAGTTTCTGTGAGTAGAATATTTTTTATTTCAATGGCCAAAAAGAGTTTAGAAACAGCAGGCAAGGAAAGTTTGATTTTCAACTTTTAGTTGAAGAACACAATTTATCTTTTATAACTACAAACAACAACTTGTTCGAAAAACTTTTACAATTCAACTATAAACACAAGTAAAAAAAATTCTTATAAAAAATCACAATTATATCAACACCATTTTATTTTTGAAAATTAAATGTACAATTTGAAAAAGAAATATTTCCCGCATCGCATCTAAATGGTGATGGATTTCCGCTTGCATTCGTTGAACTAATTGCATTCGTGTTTGAGCTCTCAGCGCGTTCATCATCAAAAGGAACTCCAAATGAAAAGTTTCTCCTCTTTGCTGGAGGGCCTTTAACTGAGGATGAAAGTGCTCCAGACACGGTTTGTGTAATTTACGATGCGCGATCCAACGATTCACGATGCACGATGCACGATCCATGCATATATTATGTTAATTATTCTAATTATGCACGAATAAGTTTTCATAATGCTAGCTAGCTACAAACATCCTATAACAATAACGAAAAAAAATTAAAAAAAGAAGGGGAAATAATTTATCATAATCAGAATGATTAAAATAACTTATATCTTCTGTGTAGAAAAAAACTGAAAGAAAAAGCCTTGACGTCATAGAAAAGTTTTGGCGCGAAAAATTTATTAAAGCACATACTCATTTTTGTACGTTCATTATTTTTTAAGAACAGTGAATAAGGTAAATAAGGAATCATTGGCTACATTATTACTTTTGGCATGTTCTTATAAAAGCATTTCACCAACTGAATTGCAATAACTGGTGCTTTTATTTATTTGATATTTTTCTTTGTTTGATGATCAAGTTAATTCATTTGATCTTTTTCAAAAAAGGTGAGTTTAGACACGCGCTTTTTATTAAAAAACGTCTTCCCTACTTTACCACAACATTGTAAATTTTTGTTTATAACCCTGTCTCAATCCAATGCATTTGGTTGGTTTAATCGGAGAAACGTTTTTTTTTTAAATAAAGAAAGCAAAAAGGTTACAAGATATTCAATTCAAAGCATGGGCAAAAAAGTTCATGTTCTGATTTGATTTGATTGTTCAGGTTAAAATATATACACGCATACTTTACATTGGTTTTCCAGGAATACAAAAGAAGGAATTAAAATATGTGATTACTAAAACCTATAAATGCATAATTAGAATAATTAACATAATATATGCATGGATCGTGGATCGTGCATCGTGCATCGTGAATCGTTGGATCGCGCATCGTAAATTACACAAACCGCTCCAGACATGTCTCTTTTTGTTTGGAGACTTGTTTTTGAATAGCTGCGAATACTACTCTCCGATTTATGACCACTGACTGTCATAATATGACGGGCTTCCATTCCAACGTCGTCGAGCATTGATATCGATGTAGCTCTGATACAGTGATTTGTGTAAAGTTCAGAGAGTTCAGCTTCTTTGCTGATATTTTTCATTTTGTTGTCAAGGCTTTTAATTCCAACTACTTGAGCGTCAAACCACGGTCCGTCACCAATAGGGTTTGATCGTTTCGGTTTTTGGAAGAACACATCTAATTTATCATTCAATTTGGACTTATAAAGTTTAAATGCTTCAACAGGGCAATTTTCAGTCCCAGTAGCTAACATCATACCACCATCTTCGGCTTCGTCATTTTCTCCATGATTTTTCTTTAATTCGTCAATCACTTGTGTAACATACTCTACACCATCTGGAAGCTTCTTAACCATGAAGGAGGAAGTTTTTAATTCTCGTAAGTTTTCTCTACCTCGTCGACAAAGGTGTAGCATTACATCGAAAAAAACTCGATTTTGAAGGGTAGCTGGTTTGTCTTTCGAAAATGTTCCACCATTGTATAATTTTTGCAAGTCTTCTTTCACAATTGCTGGCTTGTGTTCGACTTTACCATAACCTTTCTTCTTCAGCTGTACAAGTTGTGCTTTGAACAAAGCGTTGCTTTTGGAGAAATCAGGATCCCCGATGATATCTACTGTTTCGTCTACCAGCTTAAACTTTCTTTGCAATCCGAAACGAATTGTTTTGAGAGATGTTTGAGTGTAAAAATCTCCATTTTGCTTGCGTGCTTCCAAGTAAAATTTACATAAAAGTTTGTCAAGATCTTGCTTGTTAGTTGTATCAATTTGAATGTTTTTCTCATCACAGTATTTTGTGAAAACGTTGTATGCCATTCCAGTTGCTTTATGCGTATTCGCACTGTCCTTCTCAAGTGTGATTTTTTCAATTTCTTCTAAATTCAAAGATGCAAATCTCTCCATTTTGTTTTATTCCTCTCTCTTCGTGTGTTTTTCGTTTTTGATTTCTCTCGCCTATTTTTTCCAAAACGTGGGTTTTGCAGTTCGAACGTTATTATGACCGCTCTCCTACGTGGTGATTATTATTATAAAAGAGAAAAAAGCACGGTTTGAAAAAAGAGAAAAAATGCGACGGAGTGTCAAAAGAGAGATATTTTGCTATCGGATATCTAAAAATATTCGACAGTGCGTTTTGCCTAGAGGTGGACGATAATAGCTTATATTGGACTTAAGGGGTGTTACAGAGAGTATTCTAAACAAGGCTTTTGAACCAAAAATAATTTGATGTATCTTAAAAAAATGAATCTTCAACAAGATTCTCACCATACGTATCCTGCGAAAAAAGACCCTCTCTTAATCATGAGGTCATGTTGAATTACTAATGAAAAACTGCAGCATAAAAAAAAATACACTGATGTGTTATTGAAAGTGTAGTCTTGCTTTTCATTGTTTTGCTGTTGTAGTTTTTGAATATTCAAGGTGAAATGGTGATCAAGAAAATAGAGCTTTTGATAAGAAGGATGTTCTACCTTTAAAGGAAGAAATTCCGCCAAATTAAGTTCCCGCCAAAATTTCTTTTTTCCATCATCTGCCAAAATATAATCCCGCCAAATTAAATATTTTGAAAATATGATATCTTTTAAGGTGTTTTTGCTATTTTTTTGGCTGTTTTCACGCCATCTTACGGTTAAATTTTTAAGCGACTGCCAAATTAAATTCCCGCCAAATTTAGTTTTTTTGTCCATCCGCAAAATTAAATTCCCTCTGAAAAACTTTTTTGGCCATCCGCCCAATTAAATTCCCGCCAAAATTTCTTCCTTTAAGTTAACTAACAGTAAAAAGTGGATTCCATTTTCACAAAAATATCAATAGTTTATAATCCAGTACATTTTCTAGTTTTCATACATTCATCCGATTCATGCAATCGATAAAACAAATCTTGCAATGACTTTTACCCATCTCTTGAGTTGTATATAAACCTCTTGAAACATTATTAGATTGTAGTAAGGCAGCAATCATTGCATTCAAACATTCACAATTTACCCCTTTCTTGTGTTGCATTATATATACGAATATTATTGTATATTGAACTTGTATACCGTTAGATTGGCTGGTCATTTAAAATACAAAATTAAATCAAAACAAATTTGGTAGAGTAGAGCTGCGAGAGGAGCTGTATTTTAAATGACCAGCCAGGTCTTTCATTTGAGGGCTATGCATGTTAGCCTCCACTGATGCAAGTTACCCAATCTCACGGTATATTGGACGAGGATCGAGAAAAAAATACCATTATATGCTACAAATTTCCAACATGTTTCGGCCAGAGCCGTTTTCAAGGTATCGAATTGTATTTTATTGAATCTGGATGATGGGAGAGAATCGTGTAATGTTTGCTTGCTCTCAAAACACAACAAAGTCCTTCTAATTTTATGTAGAATGATTAAAAACTCCTGCAAATATTTTGTCTTTTATTCACATCGTACCACCTCGGTGTTACTGACCACAATCACCCAATTTTTGATCGATGTTCTTTGTAAAAGCGTTACTCAATTTGTTAAACAACGGCAACATGACAAAACAATCATTGTTTGGCAACAATGGTTGCTGAATGTAAAATTTAACGATGACATTTCCAATAGAATTATAAAGTCTATAAAGTCTACAAAACGTTACAATATTTCGAAATCCAAATGTTGTTTTAAATCTGACTTGACTGCTGTTTGGTTTGATCAAGCCATAAAAATTGTTTTCACTGAGATCAAGATGTAATAGGAATGGTTACTCCAATCAAATTATCACAAAAATGTACCAATGTACCAAGTTTGAATGCCACAAGGTAAACAACCATCAGACCATTCTGACCATTTATCGAAAATTTCATTCAGCATCAGTTGACAGCCAGCCACCACATCAGCAAGTGGAGGATAAGACAGATCTCACCACTCCCAGAGGAAGTGGTAAAAAAACCTAGAATGATACTCGAGTAAAATTTCCATTAAGTGTGAACAGCAGCAATGTCATTGTCAAGTGTGCAAAAGTGAAAGTAGCAGCAACGACGCAAAAACAGACATCTCGCACTTGATTGGATATTCAAACTCGATATAATTTTAGATACACTTTAACTTTTTTTAAAAATATGTATGATTTTTGAAAAAAATGACAAAAACAGAACCAACGTTTTACTAAAATTAATTTTCAATAAAATTTACGAGGTAAATGCTTCTTTTCGGTGGCTAAACAGGTGTCATTCTTCAATACAGAGCAAAGTCGACATTTTTCGTCGGAGGTAGCAGTTTTGGAAACACTTTTTCGAACATATATACAAATTTACGCCCCGCGTACGCAGATCTTGCCAAAGGATGCTTCGCGCCCTCAAAACGGTCGTTCCGCAATGATGGTGTACAACATGAATAAAACATGCTTGATAACGATTGATACGCCACTGGGTAAGACTGAGGAGATTGAGGTGAAAGAAATCGTTCGACAAGGAACGATATGGGGACCAACCCTTTGTTCCATTACGACAGATAAAGTAAATAACGTAGCAGAGAGAGTATTTTCGAAATACGAAGAGGCGGAGGTTGAATGGTTTACGTAGACGACATTATGTGCAACAGGTGACGAAGAAATGCGAAAGATGCGAGGAATTTGTTCTAAAGACAGAACATATTTTTGAATGTAAAAAGTAGCCTGGGAATCCAAGCGTTAAACTTTTTTCACAGTCTAGTTTATGATATTTTTGCTGCTGGTTTAACGCTTGGCGCAGGTAACTCGCCTGCAGGGAGATTTTTCCCTGCAATGCAGGTTCGGCCTGATTGGCCAGCTTTCGACGTATTACTTAGCAGTCCTTTCGCGCGCATTTTGATTATTTCGATGTGCGCGCATAATTTATGGAAAAAGCTGACTCTGCAGAAAAAAGGAAAACAAATGAAAACATAGATTCATTTCAAAACAAAATGGCTGTTGGCTGGAAGTCTAAATACATGTGGCTGATGTTTTTATTTGGTTTTTAGTTGCTTTGAAAGTCTTTATAGATTGTGAAAGAGATGTTATGGTAAGTTGATTATGTGTGTTTGCGTGGGTTTCCAAAGTTCACAAAGTCTGTCAACAAGGGTTTCACACACAGACTGTTTATAACATTCTGTGTCAGACTTATCTACCTGCACCAAGCTCCATAATTTTAGAACTTTGTGAGGTGAGGTATTTTTTGTTTTTTCTAAAATTATGAGCTTGGATTCCCAGGCTAGTGAAAAGGGTGCAAATGTAATGAAATTAACGGTGGATGACTTGAAGAACGGGGCTGATATTGAAAGACTGAAACTCGTCAGCAAACATATAAAATTTTTTTTAGATTTACAATATAAGTAGGGAAAGGTTGTTATTTAAAAAACAAAAAACTAAAAAACAATTATTAGTAGGTAGCGCTAGCCCAATCTCTTTTTTATTTTTTATTTTTTATTTCACATTTATTTGGCTTCAATTTGTACAAATTGCTCTTCCGTCTAAACTTAAAAATGAAAATGAAAATACAAAAGAATAAATAGAATAAATAGTTATAAATTTTTATTAAATATATATAAGTTTAAAAAGGATTATAACGACCCAGAGGCTAAACGAGGCTAGAATGAAGACTTGAGAGTAGTGAAACTACCGGAGTTGAGTAATGAGTATATTGAGTAAAATGGCAAAGAGTCTAAAGTGGTTGAAAAGGTCTAAATTTGTATATCTGCCTAAAGCAGCAAAAATTTTTGTGATAAAAAAAATATATATATATATAGTCTAGAAGTATAAAACCTTCAACTACTAAAAATGGAAACAATAAAGACAAAAACCCACAAAACAAAAAGACAATACAATTACAACAAAAATCTAGAATGAACATTCACAGAAAATCAATCAGGTTGGAGTAGAAAAGGAAAATATGATGACATAGAAATCCATCAATGTAAAACTAGTGATCTAAAATGACTTTAAGGAAGAAAGTAACTCAATATGAGTTAAGATGAAATGAAGTAACTCAATATGAGTCAAAAAATATATTTCAAGAAAACACATTATCTGTTCCTCAGTTTTCGACCTACACAGGATTTCGGCCTTTTACGAAAATATCCTCCTATATGATGGAAATAGGGTTGTGTAGGTAGGCCAAGCAGTGTTAATTAAACACCACCACAGATAAAAGATAGTAAAAAGATGTGTTTATTGAAAGTATAAAACGCGCGCAATAATATAAAATAAACTAAAACGTAAAAACCACGGAACCAGCCAAAGAAACTAAAATTACAATGAGAAAAGAAGTATACTTTCTACTAGACAAAGTTGCCACACCTTTGACACGTTTCTGCCACAACGTTGAAGAAAGCATACTAGAAGAGAAGGAACTGGGATTGGATTGCCACTATCCAACCCTGTGGCTCTCACACACATTTTACAGTTCAAAGAATAAGATGGAAAGAGTGGGGAAAGAATGAGAATTTAAAAAATCGGATATAATTTAAAAAATCGGACTATAACCTGGTTCGAAGCCCCGTACACCGTGACCGCTCACCGCAAGAGCTGGCGAACGAGTGAATCTTGAGAGAGTTGAAATCTTGAAAATTCTGAAAAATGACGAACTATAACCCGTCGAAGACTGCAATCTGTTTTCAGTTATAACACTGTGAAAATTTCTCTGATCTTGTTAAAATTTACACAGGAATTGTGTTTTAGTATCCTTTACTGAATTCTTATAGTGATATGTTTGTAAAAAATCTGTGTCGGGTTTGAAAAATCAAAAGGAACGGTCGCCAGCCGCGATGAAATTACGACAAAGTCCAAAACGATCATTTTCAGCCATAACACTGTGAAAATTTCTCCAATCTTGTTCAAATTTAAACAGAAATTGTGTTTTAGTATCCTTTACTGAATTCTTATAGTGATATGTTTGTAAAAAATCTGTGTCGGGTTTGAAAAATCAAAAGGAACGGTCGCCAGCCGCGATGAAATTATGACAAAGTCCAAAACGATCATTTTTAGCCATAACACTGTGAAAATTTCTCCAATCTTGTTCAAATTTCCACAGGAATTGTGTTTTAGTATCCTTTACTGAATTCTCATAGTGATATGTTTGTAAAAAATCTGTGTCGGGTTTGAAAAATCAACAAGGAACAGTCACCAGTCACAATGAAATTACGACAAAGTCCAAAAACGATCATTTTCAGCCATAACACTGTGAAGATTTCTCCAATCTTGTTCAAATTTACACAGGAATTGTGTTTTAGTAGCATTTATTGAATTCTCATAGTGATATGTTTGTAAAAAATCTGTGTCGGGTTTGAAAAATCAAAAGGAACGGTCGCCAGTCAACAATATGATGAATACAAATCAGGATCATTTTCAGCCATACACATAACACCACCAATTACTCAGATCGTTTTCAAATTTGCTCTGTAATGTTGTAATTTTAGTATTCTCTTTTGAATTCCAATGGCTGTGTGTTTGAAAGTTTCATTTCCAAGTAGCGTAGAATAGAAGAGAAGTTAGCCATATGCAAAATTTAAAAGCACTCGATCAGCTGACAATTCATGGCCAAAATTTCTTCAAAGTCTTTCCACATTGTAAGAGAACCAGTATGCATCAAACTTCTCATAAATCATGTGGAAAATGATCAATTTTGCACTGAGATTTGCCCATTCGCTACACAGTCAGCTAGCCCACTTTCGTCAGCCATCTTTTTCTAAATACTTTCCGCGAATCAAATCACAATATTATCGAAATCCAGATAATCCGTTTTTATTAAATCGGAATAGATCATCGGATTAGATAAACAAACAAAAAATGTCTTGAGCGTCGTCGGACGAGAGAGAATTTAAGGCTCCTAGGCCGGAGCAATTATTAACTTAAAATAGCAAAAGAGAACACAAAACTCAAATCACTGAAATAGGCATAAGATTGCTAGAATAGGATAGTAATGTAAGAATGGAATTGGGGATCAAAGGTCGAAGTGTTGTAATAGTGACAGAAATTGGTAGAAAAAAATTGAACCTAGAAAAAGGACAGCTAAAAAATATGATCATGAGACAAAGAGCGAGCTAATGATTTGTCAAAATAAAATTTCTTTGCCTCTGAATTAAATTCATCTAGAGTTTCTAAAGATTTAATATTTTCCGGCAAATCATCATAACATCGTGCCTGACATTGGAAAGTGCCATCATTTACAACTTTGACCAAAGATTCTTTATCTGTGGATCGAAGACCCTTACTTTGATCACAAAACTCAACTTTCAGATAATGGGGGTGGTTAGCATCACGACGGGATTTGTGAACAATTTTTGATGTGTCGAGCTCAAAATACTCTTTCACAGGTAACCATTTTAATTCAATCACATCGTGTAGGGTAGCATATCGCGATAGAACGTAACCAGCTGCTATGTTCTAAATTTTTTGTAGCCGATCAAGTTGGTATTTCGGAATCTGTGCAAAGACAACATTACTGTAATTCAGTTTTGATAGTATCAATGTTTCAGCAAGTGTTTTACGTACACTAAAGGGTGTGAAACGACTGAATTTTCGAAGAGAGCGTAGGGTGCCTTGAGATGATTTAATGATACCGTTCATGTGTGTCGACCAAGTAAGATTTTCGTCGAGTTGAACTCCAAGTAGTTTGACATTGACTTTGTGTTCGATGGATTTCCCAGAGCATCGAAAGAGTAGACTTTGATTCTTTGGGTAATTCCTTATACGATTTGAATGGAAGATGATAAGTTGTAGTTTATCACTGTTAAAAAGTAGATTACTATCCTTCGACCAGGATCGAAGATTTTCGACATCTTTCTCCATTTCCTTGATAGTCTGCAATAAGTCTCTAACTTTGCAGTGCCGATAGAGGGTGGTGTCGTCGGCATACTGAATGCTACTGGATAATATTTGGTCGGAAAGTTCAACGACATATAGATTGAATAACACAGGGCCTAGTATACTACCCTGTGGAACTCCGAAAAACATAGATTTAATTGATGAAGTTTTATCTTCGACTTGGACATATTGCTTTCTGTTTTTTAAATAGCTCGATAATAACTGCAGAGAATCAATGGAAAAATTCATGTCTCGTAATTTTTACCCTTTTTAGGTTTTCAATTTATCCTTTATTTTTTGGGGTAGCTTCCCTTTTACAATGTCCATTTTTAGTCCAATGAGCAGGTTTACGGGCCGCGCTACCGAAAGTACTCGCAGAAATTTTATATTTTGTATATAGTTTTTGCCCACCAAGGTGGAGTGGTATAATTATTAAAAAAAAAAAAAAAAAAAAAAATAGTCCGGTAGCCAAACCTGAAAAATGGCATTTTGCTTAACTCAAGATTCTACAGGATAAACTATATATTTTTGGAATCCTTAACTATCCTAGTTTAAGAAATGGTCGGTCCCCAAAGCTAACTCCTGGTGAATTTTTCATATTGGGCCCGGGTTTAGGGGGTGCTTTTTACCCTTTGTAAGGATTTGTTAAGGAAAACATCTTTCTATGTATGATATAATTTGCTATATCTCATGAATGAATTGACCAATTGCTTTGAACACAGCCTTTTACGCAAGCCAAAAATGCGACCTCTGAAAATTTTTGATCCTGAATACTCCTAATTCAAAACTCAAGTCCCATTTGCCCTTTCTTCGTGACATGTCTAAATTTCGCGCACATGTCTTTAAACGTGAATTTGATAGCATTGACTGGAAAGGCTTGATCAATATTGACAACGGTGATGTTGAATCTTCTTTTAATGCTTTTGATACTCGTTTTGCTCTTTTATATGAAAACCATGTACCTCTTAAAGAAGTTACTAGATGTGAAGCAGGTCTTCTTCTGAAACCCTAGCCTGGATATCCAAGCTCAAAATTTTAGAAAAAATAAGTTTTACCTAAGCCAGACAAAGTTCTAAAATTATAGAGCTTGGTTCACCTAGAAATCAGGTGAACCCCTGTTGACAGATTTTCCTGCATGAATCCCATGGCTGCAAATAAATATATGCACATAATGACATGCATAATTTCAAGATGGTACCCCAGCAGTGATAAATCAATTTAGAATGGCAGCCTTGACCATAAAATATAGACAGTGTGGTGGAAAGTCTGTTAGACAGAAAGTGCAAAGTGATTTTTGGAGAATTTTTTTTTTCAAAATCCAACCCAAAACAGCAATACAAAAAAGAAGAATTGAAGCAAAATAAAGATATACCTTTAGTTCTTTACACGATGCAACCAAGTCATTAAGAAGATTAAAACAAGAATATCTAAGCAAGTAATTGAAAAGAAAACAACCAGAACATCTAAAAATTCCCATGTTTTGATCTTCACACTTCTTCCCTACCATTATTGTTATTTTTATTTGGATGCGTGGTCAAACACCCAAGGGAGATAATTAGGTATTCTATTGTTATTTGCTACGAAGAAGAAAAATCAGGGAGATTTGCCAAGCAGCATCACGCCTTGCTGATCGCCCGCGCGATTCATCCAAATACTTAGGCGAACACTTCAAGTCAGCACGCATAATTTCTTATACGCGCGCCACCATTCAGATCTCTGATTCGCTTGGACCAACCAATCAGAATATCCGCATAATCATCCTCAGATCAGAATGCAGACGATCTAGGTAAACCAGACCGTAAACATAAGAAATATCAAAATCAAGAAAAAAGTTTACGGGCTGGATATCCAGGCTACTGAAACCCTGGATCTCTAGAGGTATTCTCACTTCGATGAAAATCAGAGATGACTTATTTCGTGACTATCTAAACACAGACCTACCTGATCTGAAGGCTTTCTTGCGTGGTAGGTATAAATTTTATCGTAACCAAATCGTTTTTCTCTGTCGTTTGAGTAAAAAACTTCACTATTCTAAATTCTTCCTTCATAATTCAGGAAATCTTCGTAAGTTATGGCAAGGCGTTCGTAAAATAATATCCTCTTCCTCATCTTCTAGCTGCATCTCTCTAATATTGATGACATCCTCTCTTCTAATCCCAAAGAAGTTTCTGAAACTTTTAATGACTTCTTTGTAACGATTGCAGGTAATATTCGTTCCAAAATCCCTTTTACTCGTCACCGTTTCTCTGAGTGGTTAAAAGACGAAAATCGGAATGCAAAGTCTTTTTTCATTGTTCCCACAAGCCCTAATGAAGCATCTGCTGTTCTCAAGTCCTCAAGTGATAACAAATCCACGGGTCCAAGTAACATACCCTATCCAATAATTAATTCAAATCTACAAAGCTTTTCTCTGATTCTTTCTGACATTATCAACTTGTCTTTCTATTCTGGTATTTTTCCATCTAAACTCAAAGAAGCCAAGAAGTCATACATATCTTTAAAGAAAAAGGCTCTCCACTTGATGCTGAAAACTACAGGCCCATCTCTCTGCTC
The DNA here is from genome assembly GCF_902728285.1 of Clytia hemisphaerica. Lineage (NCBI taxonomy): Eukaryota > Metazoa > Cnidaria > Hydrozoa > Leptothecata > Clytiidae > Clytia > Clytia hemisphaerica. Next base: position 19,530 of record NW_027103513.1, on the reverse strand, counting down.
TCAAACATTGATAAAATCTTTCAAAAATATGCATAAACGTCTTATGACTTTTCTTGATCAATCAGGCTCTTTGTATCCACTCCAATTCGGTTTCCGCTCAAAACACTCTACAGAAACAGCACTTCAATATTGGGTTGATCAAATCTCAACTGCTCTGGATGAAGGTGAGTATGGCTGCTCCATTTTCATTGACTTACAAAAAGCTTTTGATACTGTTGACGCAATGCTTTTTCTCAGAAACGAACTCTGAAAACCTATAGCCAATCAAGCTAACATCGATCTTAAGATTCTAATGCATTGGTTGGATGCAAACAAGATATCTCTGAATGCTAACAAAACTGAGCTTATTATCTTTAGACCTATTAGAAAGAAAATAAATTACGACCTAAAAATAAAAATCAACGGACACAGACTCACTTTGTGAAATATCTTGGTGTATATATCGATGAACATCTAAACTGTAAGCACCACATTGATTTTGTTTGCAACAAATTAAAACGTGCGAATGGTGCACTGAGTAAACTTCGGCATTATGTCAACAAGAAAACCTTATTAGCATTATGTTATTCTTTATTTCACTCTCATCTCTCGTACGCAGCTACAGTCTGGGGTCAACGCCAATCTGTTCACGCCCGTCGAATTCTAACACTAAAAAAGCAAGCTCGAATTAAGACATTTTCCGATTTTCGAGCACATTCCTCACCTCTCTTCTTGGATCATACTCTTTTAACCTTTTTTGACTTCGTGAAATTCCTGAATATTCTCTTTATTTACAAAATCTGTTATGTTACCACCTCCTCTGCAAGAACACTTTATTTTGACTCGCCTTGATGATGTTGAGCGTCATGAAGTCATGCTATGTAAATCTGGTCTGTTAAAACTTCCTGAGGTCTCCACATAACAATTATTCCGGGGGGGGGGGGGCAGTCAGGCAAATTGACCGACGGGTATGTGCGACGGTTAAGGGTATGTTTTTCAAAATACCAAAAATGCACTGTAAGGGTGGACTTTTGATAAATGCACTGTAAGGGTGGAATTTTCAGCAAATCTGGGAAAAATTGCAAATTTTTGCTCGAAAATGTTTCTTCTAAAAGCCAATTTTTTCGCCGCACATACCGTCAGTTGGTAAACCCTCTGCCCCCCCGGCAATTATTCAGTACTATATCAATCCATTTTATCTTTGAATGAACTTCAGAAATTCTTGACCTTTGATGATATGTCAACCTTAGAGTTGGATCGTCTTAAGAACTTAATTAAATTATATTACCTGTCACAATATTTCTAATTATTTTTATCAAATTACCTACTCTAGCCGTAGATTACGGAGGCTTATTTCTGCCAAAAGAGTGTTGCAGTTAGCCTTGCTAATTCAAGCAGATATCAAGGCTGCAAAGTTATCTAATCAAAACTATATGATGCATAAAATGTTCACTTGATATGTAGTCGAAATTTATAAGTTCAAAATAAATTATCAAGATATGTTACAAGTTAATATCGAGGAACTTTTATTTTCATAATTATGGAAAAATCTGACGCTATCAGTATGCCACTTAAATAGTCACTCAAAACTTTTTCAATATCTGAACGATGTGATGGCGATGTAACTACATGTCGAATATTTCAAAATTTTCGGTTTTTGCCAACATATACCTTTTGTGGCAATTATCTCGACTTTTTTCAATTTTGTCTAGATAAATGTCGAGTTATGATAAAGCATTGCAGGCAAATAAGTAGGTGGCAGTTATCTCGACTTTTTCATTTTTGTCTAGATAAATGTCGAGTTATGATAAAGCATTGCAGGCAAATAAGTAGGTGGCAGTTATCTCGACTTTTTTCATTTTTGTCGAGATAAATGTCCAGTTGTGATAAAGCATTGCAGGCAAATAAGTAGGTGGCAGTTATCTCGACTTTTTTCATTTTTGTCTAGATAAATGTCCAGTTGTGATAAAGCATTGCAGGCAAATAAGAAGGTGACAGTTATCTCGACTTTTTTCATTTTTGTCGAGATATATGTATGTACTACATAACATAGTTAGTAAACAAGGTGTTTGTGGTGCGGCAACATACACACACATCGGACAGTAGTAGTATGTACCTTATCGGGGAAAAAAATGTCGGGGAAAAGTGACGAAAATTTTGAGAGGGTGACGAAATTTCCCCCCGACGAATTTTTTCCCCGATATTTTATCGCCCGACCAAAACTTTTACCCGATTTTTTTTCCCGCCCAAAACTTTTACCCGGTTTTTTAATCCCCGACCAAGACTTTTCCCCGATTTTTTTATTTCAACATAAAAAAGAATTTCTATCGTAGTTTTCCATTGTAAACCTTTCCAGGGATGTTTCTTAACAGAACAAATAAAATGACTTTCTTTTCAAACGAGTTCTTTTGCTTAATAAACACAACAAGCTAAGTTAAAACTACAATGGTTTGATAAAAAATAACAATAGTAACACATTTAAAAAATTTGGTCGGGGAAAAGTGACGAATTTGAAATTTTGGTCGGAGGAAAGTGACGAAAATGCCTCTAGGTGACGAAATTTTTCCCCGACGAAAAAAAACCCCGACTAAAAAAAACTCCGACATTTTTTTCCCCGATAAGGTAGTAGCATGATTGATATATGATATAACTCAACCCACGTCCCATGGCGGTGTGGCTTGAACATGTTTGGGGCTGTTTGGACCGTGTTCGGGCTTCAAAATAAAACAATTAGTCTTGAAATTACACTAATATTTTCGTTCCCAAAAACTTTTACCACTGCGTGTGGACGGGTTTTGTCATCATGGTATGGATATATAATATTGACACACACAAAACCGCTAGTTAAGGCTAAGGAAGGATCATTTGACCTTTACTACTATAATTAGTACCTGTTATCTTTTTATTCTTTGCAAAATACACAAACCAACCAAACAACCAAAAAAACAACCAAAATTCATCAGCATTAGTCTTGTGAGAAGTGGAGAGCCAGGGGATGCATGTTGGTGCACCATAAGTTACACTTATGCTCTTATAGATTTATTTGCAACCAATAAAGAAAAATCATTCATCATAAAGCCATTAACCAGCCACAGATTTGTTTCCCACTTTGCTACTAAAAAAAGTTTTTGTTTTGCCAATTTGCTCATGCAATTTCTCTAGCACAAGGCGCCAAAGCAACATAAATTTTGCCTGACGGCGCAGCCGAGAAATTTGTGCTAGATTCTAGTCCTCCAAGCAAATCTAGGCAGGCAGGCAGTAACATGAATGGATGACTTCCATTCCTCTCCGATGGTTAGTTTGGCCCGCTCCTTCAGAGCTTTAGCGTGGGCGGCCGCCAAACCGCCATCGGAATATCAGATAATCATGTTACTGATGTTTTGTTTTTCGAGCAGCCGCCGAGGTTATAGAAATGTTCGCGCGTACTTACTATTCTTACTTTTTGCTCTTTTTGGTTGCTGCGTATCTGAATAAGCTAGCTATATATACGGACAGAGAAGATAGGTTTCTTAGCTATTAAGTATCATATGACCACGCTTGTTTGTGTTCAATGTTCAAGCAGTCAAGAATCAAGAAAACAGAAATTATAACAGTATTATTTATTTAGGTTTTTCAAAGTTAAAATGGAGGGTAGTGTTTTAAAACAAGTCTGTGTACTGTCTTTATGCACCAATAAAACATATGTGCATTTGATTTACAGTTAGCATGATTTATTATTTGCTTTGGTGGATCTCAAAAAATTGTTTGGTTCCCGTCATTTCTACTTTAAAAAGTGGGTCGGTCGGTCAGTCGGTAAAAAATATTTTTCTGTTAAGCAGTTGCCAGGCTAAATTCTAATGGAGCCCCATCATCGTCACGTGACGTCTTGTTGAAAGTGAAGCTTCTCCTCCTCTCTACAGCCACAATGTCCAAATTATAAAATTAGGTGAAAAAATTGGGTTGACTTTCCGCTAGCACACCGCTCCTCGTTACTTCGATTTGAAAACTTGTTAACACAGAGCGCGCAGAGGTTAACAATCCAGTTCGCGAAGCGGCGGAAAAGCTCTCCGACTCTCCCTGTTGACCGGAAATCAGGGTCGGTCGGATGACAGGAACTAAACATTTTTTTGAGATCTGCCTTATTGCTATTTTTGGCTGGTTGTTGATAAGGTTGAGGAGAAAAGGAAGGTGAAATTTTGATCAGATTGTGATGCAGGTTTAAGATCTTCCAAAATTGTAACAGGTACTACTGTATATGTTTAGTGATTTGATAAAGGTTCTTATTAAGGAGTTGGATTTAGTTTCATCGATTAGTTAAACCAGCCCAGGCTTTATTAATTGAACTATATAAATCATACTAACTCAGCTTTTTAAAATTACAAGCTCTTTCGTATTGAATAGATACAAATGTGAAGCAATTTTTGATCGAAAACAGAGAGAAATCCAAAATATTTGTTTATCTCAGCAAAAAAGAACAATAGACCAATATCTGGTCTGATATGAAATATGTGCCCAGCATGAAACGGGAATACTTATGCTAGTACATAACTTTTAAGTTCTTCGGTAATCGAACTCTGTGCCAGACTGTCTTAATCGAAACAGTTTGATTTCTGAACTAATCGAATGATATGGTTCATCGCGCTTTTGAAAAAAATTTAGAATACCTTAAGATACATTTTATTATTTAGAGTCACATTTTTACAGCCGCCATCTTGTTTCGCAACTTTTAAACTGCTTTTCTGTAAATAAAACGCAGACCCAGACACCGCCACGTGGACACTTTGAACTGCAATTATATAATGGTATCCGGACAATTCCCCGACCGACAATTCCCCGACCGACAACTCCCCGACAGGCCAATTCCCCGACCAAACAACTCCCCGACGGGACAATTTCCAGACAGACTATTCCCCGAACGGACAATTCCCCGACCAATGAATAACTGACAGGAAAAATCTTACATTTTTCAGAATGTGTGAGTTATTTTTTGTCTTTCCTTGGTGACATAGATTAATGCGGAATTAAAAATGATTGCCATCCCAAAATATTTATGTTTCTGCAGAATTGATTAATGCGAATGAGCCATAAGTAATTTTAGTATTTTTCACTGGGGGGTTGGAAAGCAATAAGTGACGATAATACGGAATTTATTAAGCGAATGGCGGTGAAATAAAATTTCGAATGAAGACTTTTCATGGTGAAATTTAAACCGTTTTATTGTGTGATTTTATTTCTATCGTCTAACTTGAAAATGTTGTTCCCCTCCCAAGTGCATTACTACAATAGCTATTCTCGATAGAAATAGCACCCTGTCCCATTAATCAGGTGAAAATTTTTGAGGCGGTGAAGATTTAATCATATTTAATCATATTCGACTTTCACACCTTACACCTTACAGTAAGGCAATAAATTAATGTGAGAATTAATTAACGCGGATTAATTCCGCAAAACGTAATATTTTTGGATGTCGTTCGCATTAAAAAATTCCGCATTAATTTATTCCATTAACCCTTTCCGGGCCGAGCCCTTTTTTGGGTACTTTATTGCTAAAATGAGCTAGGACAAACTTTAAACGTCAATAACTCCTGAACCAAATAGAATTAGAGGTTAGTTTATAGCTCGTTGGGTAGCTTAGAGTCTCTTCTTTCTTTTTGGGCCCCTTCGGGGCCGCCCGTTTTAGGCAGGGCGACTTGGCGGCCCTGACTTACAGAAACTAGAGTAACTGAACCAAGTTTTTTGTATTTTTCACTCAATGTCAACAACAATGTCAACATATGACCAAATGAACGGTCAAAATCTCGAAAAAGTGAATTATTGGCTAATTGGCTAATTTTGGCATTTTTTTGACTTTCAAGGTCAAAATCCGTCCCAAATCTTTTGTGTTGCAACTGAATGTGCATTTTATTTCCTTCAACTAAGGCCAAAAATCAAGATTTCAAGTTGAAACTAGAAAAGGCAGGAGGGCTTCGCCCTCCTTGGCACTTAAAGGATTAAGGACAAAAAGTCACTCACATTTTGAAAAACGTACGATTTCTCCTGTCAGTTATTCATTGGTCGGGGAATTGTCCGTTCGGGGAAAAGTCAGTCAGGGAATTGTCCGGTCGAGGAATTGTCCGGTCGAGGAATTGTCCTGTCGGGGAGTTGTCCTGTCAGGGAATCGTCCGGTCGGGGAATTGCCCAGTCGGGGAGTTGTCAGTCGGGGAATTGTCCGGGAATCAGTAATAATACAAGAAAATTATACAACACATTTATCTATATATTAATAGTGGTAGTCTGTATGTGTGTTTGTCTGTGTTTTCTACTTTCGTTTTCGCTTTGTTTGTGTTTTAAAATTATGACTTTTAGTCTCTTGCTCCACAAATTTGTTTTATTGGATTCGCGCCATTTGCAAATCGGATAGAGCTTGGTTTAGACTTTATTAAGCCTTTGTTTTGAAATTTAAGGCCCATCTACATTTAGTAATTTTAACTTCTGCCCAGACTTGCCTTTTTCTCTCTTCTTTTGTTTTAAATGTTTTCGAATGTATTTAACGATCGTATTTATTAATGACATTCGAATTCTTTTCAAAACAAAACAATCTCATTTCATAGAAAAGAATATTTAAAAAGTAAATCAAAACATAAAAAGGTTTGTGGACAACAACAGCATTCAAAGGGCGATATAAAGCATAAGAAAAAATTAGTTCACTTCTTTTTTCTTATAAAAATATTCAAGCCGTCGTTACCATTGAGTTTAAAGCCCGAAGAGCTAAAGTTCAATCTCTAACCTTTCTCAGGCAAGAAAAAGTGCAGCCTTAAAAAATGCGCCGTTTTTTTGACGACAGATTGAATCTAGCAATTCCTTTGTTTACGATTGATATTTTTTTCGAAATTTAGAGGTAAATTTTAGTATTAATCTGTCATTTGTGTAAAAACCAGGCGAGCCGCTCAAGGCTGCGCAACTTTGGTAGGATTTGTTGGCTTCAAATCTTACCAAGGAGATTGACTTCTAGCCTTTCGGGCTTATACTTCATTGGTCGTTACTGCTAAAAAGTGTGCACGCCATTTTTTATGTTTAAATTCGAAAAGTTTTGACAAGGGTTTAAAAAAGCAACTTAAAATTTTATATTTTTTCGATCTGATAAAAACAAAACTTTGCACTATTCTTTTTGACCTTCCCGCTTTTTCCTGAAAAATTGTCTTTAATCTGGACGGCATATTTAAAGCGAGCGAAGCGAGAAAAATAACTACCTGTAGAGTCGTTTCAAACGACACTGGTACAGTAAACGATGCTATTTCTGATAACTTTTGACTTAAAAAAAAATTATGTCTCGGGAGGGGGGGGCAGTAAACGATCCAAATATGGTTAAAAGATAAGACATCCGGGGAAGGTTAGAGTTAAACGTTGTACAGATTTCTTTTTTTTATTTGACCGCTTTTTTAAGCCAGCTAGCCAGCTTCAACATCCAAAGGACTTTTAGTGCGTTCAGCTACAGCTTAACCGGCGTGCGACGCCGGGTACCGGCTAGTGTTATATATTATATTTTCCCATCGCTCTAAAAACGAGTCGTTCGAGGAATCATGGTCTGCTGACTATTGTCAATTTATACCTAATAATATATAACATGCATCATATTGAGCATGGTAATAATTCTTTGTGGGAATGACTCGGTAAGCTTCATATTTTATACTCATTGAATAACGATGGATACCCAATTGGGCTACCTATTTGGGCACCTCTAAAACTGTACATCCACGTGCTTTAAAGGGTCAACAATACATGGACAGAGAGTCTAGTTTCATACTCTTTCTAAATGCATTCGGTTTATATGCCTTAAAATGAGGTGGTTTTGAGATATAGCCAAATGACTGTGGTGTGGTAAAACTACCCTTTTAGAACGCCAAATTGCGTCTCTCGGGTTTAAAGGGTTGATGCTGGCTTTCGATTACAAGAAAGTGTCATTCTCATTGCAACAAATATTCTTGAAATCGTGTTCAAACTGACGAAATATTTTATTGAAACAATTTCTATCATCGAAAATTTTTGTGAGTGTAGCCATTTCCTAACCTGATAACAGATGTTCGTAATTTTCTTACGCGCACGGTAAACCTCTGAAGACGCTTGAAAATTATACATCTGAGGAAAATAGTCCTCACGTGGAAAATTCTACAACAAAAATCTTGTTGTGCGCCGGAAAGTTAAAAACTGATACGGCACCCTATTCATAAACACAATCACGCAACTTTGTTGTCGTTCCTAGTCCTTTTAGACGAACGCGGTCCTTACGATTTCGAGATTGCATATTCGTCAGATTGTTATGTTTTCACACATCCCTTTAGAGCTTCAGCGTGGTGTGCAGAAAACATTCACAATCTGATCTCAGGTTACCATTTCCTTGAAGCGGTCTTTACCGTGTTATATGGACGGCTTGAGAACCAATCAAAAGAGCAAGATCTAATTAGTTAGAGGGCAAAAAAAATGGCGGGAATTGAATTAAGTGGATACGGATAGCAAAAAGATTTGGGCTGAGAATTTAATTTGGCGGTTGCTTTGTTAAAAGTAGTGTAAAAGCAGCAACAAAACATGTTTTAGAGTATTCACTTGCCTGTACCAGAGGATCCCGCTTTTGTTTTGCGCAGTACTATATCATCAAATGGTTAATGGCTCAATGTGTAACATATATTTTTGATACAATAGCAATAACAATATTGTTTGAGCTGAAATTTAGGTAAAAGGATTTTATGGAACATACAAACAGAAAATAGCAAGGCGTCCTGGTTTTTATCAAAACATATAACACATTTTTATTTTTGTAAAAAAGTACGAAGATTTTCGTAAGACACTTACATTATCAAGTTAATAAAAACAAACTAAAAAATAGTAAACTTTTATATACATTTGCTGCATAAAATAATGGACAACGCTAATTAGATAAAATACGCATAAAAAAATAAAGTGAATGACCCCAAAAGGGAATGAATGAGCAAGACTAAACTAATCCTCGTTTTTGTCTAATCTCCCTCAAATCAGCCTATTTCGAATGAACACCCCCTTTAGGAGAGGGCGTTTATTGAATATCTTCCTAAAAAAGGGGGCGTTTATTCGAGGGTGGTGATTAAAAGAATATTTGAAGTAATACGGGATGTCTACTAAGACATTGTAGGATATTTCGCACATAGATGTATGAAGGAATCAAATTGCACAAAAAGAATGGGGACTTATTTAAATTCATTTTTGCTTACATTACATTTGCTTCAAATTTAAGCACTTTTTAATATGTCTATGTTTTTTATCACTATTTTGTTGCTTTGAAAGAAATTCGATATAGCAGCGGAAAACACCTTCGTTTTCAAATAAATTCGAATTTTAGCAAGCAAAATTAAAGTCCAATATAATTGTAGTGTAAATTTTTGCTGACGTCATCAATATTTTGGGGAAAAATATACCATTTAAATTTTCGTGACATCATTAATGATATGACGCGATTTCGATTTCGATTATAAACGCATTAGACAATCAATGTTTATTTTTGACATAAGAATTAAGATTAGGCTTGACTTAAAAAATTGTTGGTTTGCCGTCACCCGACCGACCCTACCTCGAAACCTGCCGACCCAAAAAATTTTATTGCCATTTTAAGGAAGAAATTTTTTTTCTTCAAAAACTTCAATCAAATCAAAGCTCGCGGTTTGCGCCACGAGGAGGCCGATATTGGAAGGCAAGCTATGATACGAGCTAACGCAAAAGGAAAAGTTTGACTCTTAAAAAATATCGAATATCTCCAAAAAAATTGTTAACCCTTCCATGGACGAAAATTTCATAAATCGTCAAAATAAAAAGAAATTTCCGACCGACCGACCGACCTGCAAAATCTAGGGTCGGGTGACGGCAAACCAACAATTTATTAAGTCCAGCCTTAGTTAAAATTTTAGTTCAGGCCAACCCTAAAAAATTATTTTGTACATTTTTCTAGGATGTTATGGTTTGTTCAAAAACTATAATTTCGTTACTAGTTTGTTTACTTTTTCAAAATTTCAGAAATTCTCACACTGATTCTAAAGTTCATTATATTTTTATGGCCGGATGACCTGAAATAAATTTCTCAACCGGCCGGTAATGCGGAAACGAACATTTTTTAGGGTTGGCCTCAGAGGGAGATTTTTGATTGAACAAAACTGCTATCATAGCATTTTTTTCGTTTTCGAGCATGTTTTTATCGACTTTATCTGCGACCAATTTGCAGTAGTATCTTTTAAAACTCTAAATAGCTTAGCACCTTGAGTAGAAAAATTTTTGGTCAAAAAAAAAATTTCCCTTCAGAAAATAAGAACAGTTTGAGCCTCAACTTAAATTCTTATAAAAAAATAGTGTACGTTAAAGGTATTTAATTCCGCGGGTATTTACACTAAAATCGCGAAACGCGAAACTAAATACCCGCGAAATTAAATACTCTTAAGATAATAGCCTCGTAACTATTAGATGCATATAATGTGGATATAATCAAATCAATACAAAAATTGTTTCAGAGCAACCTTGCAATCTCTATAGATAAAGTGATAAAAAGTTGATTTGCTTCTTGTGGAGTCGAAATTGTTTTCTCTTCTGACCATTGTTATAAGATTCCGGAAAACAGACCACCACGCTTCGATTCGTTGGTTCCTTACTGAAGTTCCAAATTGAAAACTTGACAAGCCATTATCATTATTTTCACGGTGAAAAAAACGTTGAATACCTGCAATGACAATGTTTTCGCTCCCCCAGTCAGCACGGATAAATCTGGGAACCAAACCACCTTCATAAATAGCGCCAGTAAAATGTGAAGCAACGATTCGTGGATCATTGTTGCTGGATCCAACAGACAACCACAATAATTTTCGACTCCATCCATCAATGGCAGCATGTATAGCAAGCCCAAACGGCTTGAGTTTGTCATAGCCATCAATATGCCAGATGAAATTAGGTCCTCTTGACAAATACTGCCGTCGACGAAATCGATGCGATTGACGACTTTCCACACCATTAGGATCTAGCTCTCGCAGAATCAACCGCACAGCTTCTCTGTCTGTCACTATTCCTTGGGAAACTAACCACTGAGTCATGAGGCGATATCCAAAGTTTTGCCTTGACCCTTGTAACGCTCGATTTAGGTAAACAATAAGTTCATTGAGATTTGTCTTGTTCTTACGTCGATAAAGATTTTGATTTATTAAAATCCGATGCAACTGTCTCATTGAAAGATGTTCATTATGAATGGTATTCATCAGGTGTAGGGTATCATCATATTGAATTCCACGGAGAAAATAGTCTTTAATTATATTGTTCATTATTTTGGAAGTTTTTTTTCCCTGGAAAAACAAAAAATAAAATTAAACATTCATTTAGGGTTTGGTTATCACAGAGTAAACTTAACAACAATTTGACAATACAAGACACAAAAAGCAACACAGTGGATTGGATCTGGAACAGTCATTTAAAAAATGTAACATATTTTATACCTTTTCCATAAAAACACAACTTTTTGTAAAATTCAATAAATAAGATACATAACTGAGAGGTAAAATATAAAAACTTAGACTGATTGAAAAGCCCTTCCTCCCTCTTAGAAATATTTCAAAAATATCAACAGAAATATCAATTATCAACTATCTTTCGGTGAGATTGGATATTCCCAGTACCAAACAAAAGAAACAGTGAACAAAATAAAAGAGGACATAACTTTGCTTTAACAGAAAAAGAAAATATCAACGATTTTTTTGCAATACACTATGCACAGATCTTTAGACCATAAACTATTTTTGTTATCCAATTTCTCAAAAAGAACTCATTGTTAGAAAACTGTAAGATAAAATATTAACAAAACTTTTGTTGCCACGAAAGCCAAGAAGGCTGAAAAATGGGAGAACAATTTAAAAGCCTTTCCCTAGAAAAAACACTAAATGTATAAGATGTTATAAGATTTTTAACTCTTGAATTATATTTTTCACTTTTTTAGGATTAAAGAAAAATAGAAAACTTTTCTCATTATCAAAAATTGGCAAAAACAGAGGACAAAACTGAAATGTGCATGCCCCTCCCCCGCCCTGAGTATGCTAATGAAAATAACGACGAGTTAAAATAAATTCTTTCCACAATAAAAATGTAAAAGCATAGTATGTATGGTAAAAGTAAAGCAAAACGTCTTTTTAATAAAATGAGGTAATGATATTAAGTTTAACACACGATGCCCTAAGGTATGTCTTTCTTCCCAACTTTCTGTGTAATAATATTTGTCGTCAAATATCAAAATTTATAAAAACGTTGAAGTTGAGAAGAAAAGTATACCTCAGAGCCGTCGTATCAACATTGGAAACAAAATATCAACTCTTTTAGCCTTTTGCAGTGTAAATAAATAATGTGTACTGTAATGTGTAATAAATAAAAAAATGATAAAGCACTGTTTCAATCAAAACATCATCTAACCTGCGAAGGTTGACCAAACAAAAGAAACTAAATGTCAACATTGTCTTAGAACAAAACCAATCAATCCATGAGATCAATCGTGCATTTCCCATACTTCACTGTTACCATTTTCAATGTCTCCCATCAAGACATTAAATTGCTTAATATTTTCGATTTGTCGCGGTACATAAAAGATTTTAAAGCAAGACTTTGATCTAAATTTCAATGTCTTTTCCTGATTGACGAAGTTTACACAGACGGAGCCATTTCTAATTGAACTAGAGCCTGTGCAGAATTGGACAAGAAGACATAATTTAGCAATATCACATGATCTCACATACCGTTCAAAATAAGATTGAATTCTTTCTTCTGTTGGATGTTTAACATCGAATCGAAAATACTCAAGTGTATTTTCAACTGTTGGTTTGGATGTTGCATAGAAAGCATCCATATCATCAGGGGATTCAAAGCTCCATACGTTCTTGAGTGATCGCTGTATACTCTTTAAAATGAAAAACGGTTTCTGTACGAATTCGCATTTTGCAGCCTTCAAAACTAATCGTCGAATATTTTCTGCTTTTGGCTTGGCTCTGATATTGCTCTCCCCAAGGGCAACCCAAATTTCATTTGATTCTGAATCTGTTAAATCATTTCCTCGCAAGGCTTTAAGCAAGATTTCTCTTTCGTTTTTCATTAAAAAATTGGTGAATGAGGTGATCAGTACTTCATCCCTAATTTGGTCAAATAGGAGCATCTCAAAAAATGATTTTGCTAACAAAAAAGGGAAAACACGTTAAGCCCTTATTTTCTTTTAAGCCCGCATGAAAAACAGAAAACAGAACGAACGCATTATCCAGAGGATAATCAACAACCAGGAACTTCAAATTTCAAACAAAGCTTCATCATGGAGCCTCCTGGTAAGCATAATAGCGTATAATTATACAATAAATCATTCTACAGATTAATTCATTTATTCACTTTTTATGGTACATTGTCTCTTGAGTACATTAATAATAAAACATGGCATACATATCACTTGCAGGTGACAACGCTGATGATCAACAAGTTGAAGCTAAACAAGTAATCGAGTTAGATGATAGCAGTGATGACGAGCTTGGTGAGTTATCCGATGGTGTAAATTTAGGTAATAATTTTATTAATAAATTTTTCAATGGAAAAAAATTTGAAGCTGTACTTGCCTCGTGAATGATACTTTCAATCCAGTCTTTATGTAGCAGCTACTTTTTTCAACAACGATCTATTTTAAATGCTTTCGATCATCTCTCTTGTAATCATTTACCTGTTCAATAACCATAGATGTGAAGGTGAAGATAAAGAAAAAGACAGAGGGATCCAAAGGAAAAAGAAATGCCGAGCTGTTTGATAAACTTGACCCTCATGGGAAAAGGAAAAAGAACCGTACTTTAGAGTCTCCAAGTGCAAAAAGAGCCTTGTTGATGATTGAGACAGGTAAGCATTTACTTGAATCTTATTAGCCATTAATACTCATATCAATTGGAAATCTCTAAATAGTTAAATTTTGCACTAAAATATTTGCCCTCCTTTACATAATCAATATATTTAACGATTTGATATCGAATACACTAGCCCTATTCAGACCTAAATTGGTTCTAATTAACAGCACTTTTAAACTTGCTCGGAACAGGTTTAGAATTTATGGCTATAAAAGGCATGAATAATTGATGTTTAGAGAGAATGCCATTGATATAATCAATATAGGAATGAAATTATTTTTGTAATTTTAGGTCCACCCTACGAGGAAAAGAAATTCCATGTTTCACAAATGAACACAGACGATTACTTCAGGGAGGTGCGACGCTCGCTTTACAGTCAAATGTTTTCAAATGAGAAGATAAGTGTCGGTAGATATTTGGCCTTCTGCACACGGTACAAACGTGAAGGTGGTATTCACAATAGGACAACGGCAGAACCGAAATTTGACGCCTGGTGTCTCGTTCGTGGATGTTCCCGCAACGTGTTTAATTACAAAAAATTCTTTACGAGATATCCGGCTTCTTACGAACAAATAACAAGCATGCGGAAGCTGTTGGATATTGTGGTGGGAGATAAATTTTTTTAGATTGTTTCTTTTAGTTTTAAGTGTTTTATGTCCTATGCTTGGATTTTTCTTCCCTTTTATGATATAAAGTCAACATTGTTTTAGAAAAAGATGTTTATTTTATTCAATACATGTAGCGTTTTCCCTTGGGCAAGTAAACTTCCACTTCGGAGTCAAATTTGAAATTTAGCCAGAAGGTTGAATGACCTGCCCGTACAGAGTTATATTTTCATTTTTTATTAATAAAGTTTTAATCTTTTTAAATTTTCGCTCAGATAATTATTCCCTTGAACTCTGCAGTCATATCATGTTATATAAATGAAGAGCCAATGTAATGTGTACCTTGTTGTAAATTTAGTGAAAGATTTTTCGGTATTAGTTTTATTCTTTGATTACAAACATTTCACAACATTATTCTTTGAATTCACAAAATAATCTAAGGACCAGCGAATATTTAACTTCAATGGTGAACATCAGAAGAGCAATATTTTATTTTGAGGTGGTTTAAAGATTTCTATCCATATTGCTAAAAAAACTGCTAAATCATGAAATACCTTATTGTATTTTGATATTGTAATGGTGTTATTAAACGGTAAAACTTAATATTATATATAGTATATAATATGTAATTATATTATTATTATCTATTTCTATATTATATATTATAAATATATATTTTGAATATTTTTATAAATAAGATATTTACATCTCTGTGGCGGGACTTCTAATTGGAGCGATAGGATTTTCGTGTTGATAAGAATGTTTCAACTAAAATTGAAACAAATTTGTTCTAAATTTGAAAAATTCGGAAAAACTGACCAAACTGAAGGCTAGAAAATCTCAAGAAAGGTCTGAAATCCAAATGCCTGGAAAAGGTTTCTAGAAAAGCTAGAAAGTCAGAAGTCCAAAACGGCTAGAAATGTCTAGGAAAAATTGCTAGGAAAGACCTTAGAAATTGAATGACAAAATGTCTGGGGCAAAATGTGCCGAAAATATATATCAGAAATAAGATAAAAAAATACTATCTTACCAGCATGCGAAACTATAATGCGATGTAAAAATGCTCCATAAATCCACATTTAAATGTAAGTAATGTGAATGCTATATAGTTAAATCAAACTAAGCCACATAGTAAACATTTCATTTATCTTTGATTCCATGAGAAACTCAAACTTTAAATTCTCAAAATTCAAAAGTTGAAAAAAGATGTCAACACAACATCTCAATATTTCTCCTCAAAAACTCTCATAAGAATGAATCTCGTTTTAAAAAATCAAAATTTGAAACGCCTAAAAAATTGCGTCATAAAAGTAACGCGTCAAAGTAATTAACTTGAGACCAATTATCTCAAGACCAATTTTATACGGTATTGATTGCATTTATAAGCACAATCACATCACAATATCTAGTGTTAAATGAAATCATTTTTCAGTCTTCAAATAAATCACTAAAAGACAATATGTCTCCGTCTTGACAAACTAGCCTGTGCACCAGCCTTAGCTTAGACTCTCAAAATCCTAAGGGCTAAATCATTGATGTTGTATAAAAAGTATTTCACATAAAGGATCAATTATATCATCAACATCATTACACGATATTACAATATTATCATTATACTAAGGCAGGAAATTCTTGAAACAAACCTTAAATGATACAGACCTACAACATAACCCGAAAGAAACTTTAGTTCTTGGTTTATTTTTTAACACATGCGTGCTACAGTTACGGGCTTGTTGAACTTCAGAATAAAAAAATTTCAAGATCTTCAAGTTCCATCTTCAAGTTCCTATTCGTCTTCAAATAATACAAAGCATATCACAAACGGGCAATTAATCGAAATGAATAGAAGCTGTAAAAAAACTGTGATATTATAGTATGTCTAACATTACGATGAACAAAACCTATGAAACAAGATTTTCATATAAAAATAAGTGCTATAAAATTTTTTTTTTAACAATTTCAAAATATAAAATTCAATTCAAGTGTCTTTGAAACGTTTCTTTAATGTTGCAGAGCTTGCACGTACTCTGAGAGAGTCTCTTGTTCGTGATTCGTGAAATTTCAAACAGTCGTCTTTCAAGATAGCAGCCCATGCAGTCTTTCCATACTTCATAATCCGCATGTTTAAATAACCGTCTTCTTCTTCGGTAAATTTTATGTTTTTGGGAGCTCTTTTTGGAGGGGCGGTATGGGTAAGACGCGTGAATTTGCATGGAACGAGTTGGTTGACATTGGATTATTTTTTTATGTAAAGCGCTGGTGCGGGGCATCGAAAGCTGCTCAACTACTCAGTCAATTCCTTGTTCGTTCACAATCAGTGGATTCGTTTGATTCGTCAACGGTTATATGTCCAGGTTTTCGAACAACAAGGATGATTTTATCGCTGACGTCTAAGCAATAATTGTCGACTCTTTTCAGAACGTTTTGTCAAAGATACACGTTTTAAAATTCCATGACGAACCGGCTCTTCTACAATCCTTTGTCATTTATCATAACTTGCCTCGTTGCACTTGTCAGTTTTTCTTTTTGTTAACTTTAGCACTGTGAACTGCTTTTGATCCTCGGATAAAAACTTTGTTCTCTAGGATAATCGATCATGCTTCAGTTTCTAATCTGTCTATATCTTGTAGGTGATATATTTAATTGCTCATAAACAAATGTCATTGCATGGTTAATGATTGAATGAGAGCTTAGAGTTATCAAAAGAAAATTAGATCTGTACTATCGGGGCGGACTTTTAAATATACAGAGCGATGTATCTATAATGTGTGTAGTTAAGTTATGTTTACCTTTTTTCCGATTTTTTGTAAAAATTTTTCTTTCAAGGGAAGAAAAGTTCTTGATTTCATTTTGGTAAAATCTTGATCTAAAAATCTTTTTTTGATCCAGAGTTATAACATTTAAATTTTAAAACAAGTTCGTCTTATGATGGATTATTTACTCATAATTTCTCTTTCGGAAACAACAAAGAGAAAAGAAGAATTAGCTGATGTTATCACATCTCTTGATAGTAACATTTTGACACATTTCTTGATTATTAATTAAACAGTAATTATCTCGTAAAATTTCAAATTGATGTAGAAAAAAATGAAATTTTACCATACCATACTACTTTTACGAGGTTAAGTCACCCATAGCATTTAGCTATGAACTTAATTTTTTTTATATTTTCGGCAAAGAATTGAAACTAAAAAATGTCTTCGGATTTTTCTAATCGAGTTAAAGCTTCCAATTTCAGGTTAAGTGGAAAAAATCGAGAAGTGAATGATTTTTTCCAAATTTAAAATTTTAAGTTTTCTCGAGTTAAAGTCGATCCAAAAAAAATCTTAAGACATTTTTTTTGTTCAATCTATTGGAACAAGTATCGAATTATTTTTTCAACTTTCAAAAGCTATGGGACTTTAACTTCTTTAAGTAGGTAAGGTTAAAATTCTTAAGCTTTTAATTATATCCTGCCCGTTTTAAATTCAGCTGAAATTTTTCATTAGAAAGAAATAGATTGGCTCAGAAAATATATACTTTTGATGTATAAAAATTTGTTGTTCTAAGATGATCAATTAAAGAGAATGTGTAAGGAAGTGACACATACTTAAATCAAATGTAAATAAATCGCAGCGTTGAACTCCGTCTGATCGATGAAACCGTCGTTTTCCTTAGCCTTTTCGATCATTTCGATGGTTAAAAATTGAAAAGTCATTGGTCTAGAGCATTTAACACGGAGGAATAGCAAAGTTGTAATGAATCTAGTACTAAATACCAAGTCTCTCTGTGTTACAATTCCATTTGATTGGCAGGCTTCTATACACGGCGGCAAATTCTCTTTCGAATTCTCCCATCGTGACGTCACTCCCGCGGCAATTCTTGAAAACAAAATGGTAGACGGGAGAGATTTTGGCTGTTAAAAAAAGAACAAGTCTTTCCATTTGCAGCCCAATCGTTCTTTTATCTTTATTGTCTATTTGATTTTTTGTGTAGATAAAAGGTTTTAGCACTATATACTTTTTTAATAAACAAAGCTTTTTAAGCACAACTGCTTGTTATTTTCATTTGTGTGAAAAGCTCACATGGGGTTTATCGAATATCATAAGCGAATAACAAAAAAACACTGGCAATTCAATGGTAACCATGTAAACAAGATTTTGAATTTAGAATAGTAGTTGTCTTCTTTATGGAGAAGTAGAAACTTTTTATCAAAATACTCGACTTTTGATTTGTACAGCGAATTTTTATGGAAGTGTTTTAAAAAAGTTCAAATTCAAATCAATTTAAGCTTTTTCACTTCTGTCAAATTTACCAGAAAGGTAGGAGAAGTAATTTAAATACACTTTTATTTGAGGAGGTAAAATTTACATGTTGGCAATTTTTCCTTGTTTACAATTTTCCCACTGCGATTCGAGATCAATTCGGACGATTGAAATTCAAAATGGCGGATATATTTTTCACAGTTCAAAGCACTGAAATTGGTTTCTACATGGAATCTGGGTGGGGGGTTTGTTTTTTGTCTTTCTACAAACCTCACTAACTAGCTAGAGGAGGAAGGAGGAAGGCAGGAGGAAGCTCAGATGTCAGAGGGGTTTTAATTTGTTCTTTGTTCTTAATTGTCTCAGGTTTGCTTGAGGAAAACCTACCATAGTAATCTATAGTCAGATCAAATCGGAATTTTTTAACTATAGAGCCAGGAAAGATAGAGGTAGCTATAGTAGATTTTTTAAAGTTATACCTGATAAGAGGCTCCCATCGGTGGGTGTACGTATAGTGGTATTTTGGGTTACATCGAAAACACTGTACAAACCCACCGTACAAAATCCCATCGTACACGGAAATTACCACCGTTCAATGTACTGTGGGTGTGCGATCGACTATAAACAACTACCCACCGTACAATGTACGGTGGTAATTTTCATGTAGGGTGGTCAAAATAGGTTAGGCTCAATCCACCGTACACCCACCACCGGACTGTCAGGGTCGTGATGAGGGGTGCGTACCGCTGCTGGTGGCTGGGGGCTTTCTGAGGGGGACTCCAGGTCCAGCTGACTCCTCCTCTATTGAATACAAATTACTACAACACATGACAA
>NW_027103512.1:1843345-1845061 GCF_902728285.1 Clytia hemisphaerica | reverse complement strand
ACAATTGTTTCAATAAACTATGTATCAATGCAATCAATATTTTATTTTATTTATATTTGCGAAAGTAATTCTAATGAATTTATGCAAATAAATATATAGAAATATAGAAATTTATAGATTACTCATTGATTGCAATCGATAATCGATTTTATCTTTTTTTTTTATTTTATTCATGTTTTACTGAACTAAATTTCTTCTAGATGACTTTGAGTGAATTATGTTTAAAAAAAAATATTGATTTTTGTTGTTCTGTTGTTGTATATTGATTTTAGGTGTTCTACACTTGGAAGCTGCTAAATTTATTTTTTCCTGTACAAGGACCATAAAGGAGTGGCAAAGAAAACTTCTTGTGTGATTTTTAAGAAAACTATATATTGTTTTGTTTTTACACATTTTCCTTGCAGTTCTTATAAATAAAACTTAAAAAAGCAAATTTTATTGCAACTTTCTGACTCATTTAACATGTCATTGAAATGGTTTACAGAAACTGTAATTATTTGGGCCTCCTGCTTTTTGTTTCCTTGGTTATCACTAACCGACGTCAGTTTCCCAGAAAGACATTGCAACGGGAGCATCATAGCCTTGGCTATTAGCTAGTAATATAAATCTTTCTTGTCTCGTTTATCGAATTTTCAACTGTGCGCATGCGCATTACGATAACATGTGGCCGATCACCACGCTCTCTCAGCGTGCTTTCCGCTATAGTCTAGGGGTATTTAGGCAAATGGAGGGTACGGTATGTGCCGCCCTTAAGGGTAGCTTTTTTGGATTTCCAAAGTCCCGCTAAGGGTCGGAAAAATCAGAAAATTAAATTTCAGTCCCACTAAGGGTCGGAAAAATTTCAACTTTCTACCCCCTGGAAGATCGAAATTTGGTCAAATTTGTCCTGCTAAGGGTCGTTGAATCCAATCCTTTTTTAAACCAGCAACTTGTTCCTCGTTAAAGATTTTGGTTGGCCTTCCCCTCCTCCTTAACGCCATAATGTGTGTGTCACTCTACCCCAAGTTACCCACTCTCCACCGTAGCCCCTATGATTTGGGTAAAAGAGACAAAACCTTACTCGACATTTAAAAAATATATATTTTCACTCGTTAAACTGTTAACTCGGCTTTTCAAACCGTAAGTTTCTTTTTTTTTAAATGAAATTTAAAATTTATTTTCGAGTTAGTTAACTCTAAAACAAAATTTGAAAAAAATATTTCGAGTTACAAAACAACAGTAAAAAACTTTTTCGAGTTAAGAAGTTCCCTTATGACGTCATAATTTGAGACTTATGACGTCACATTCGTCGTAACTCGGGTTTTTGTAACTCGGGTTTTTGTAACTCGGGTTTTTGTAACTCGGGTTTTCCGGGCCTCGTATGTTTTTAAACGAAGATGGTATGTTTTTAAAAAACAAAGTATTCTTTTAAAAGATAGTATGTTTTTAAACGAAGATTGTATCGTTTTAAAAAGATAGTATGTTTTTAAACGAAGATAGTATTTTTTTAAAAAGATAGTATGTTTTTAAACGTAGATAGTATTGTTTAAAAAAGATAGTATGTTTTTAAACGTAGATAGTATTGTTTAATAAAAGATAGTATGTTTTTAAACGTAGATAGTATTGTTTAATAAAAGATAGTATGTTTTTAAACGAAGATAGTATGTTTTAAAAAGATAGTATTTATTGGCGCTTCCGCGCGCCATACCCCCCGCCCCCAGGACAGTTACCTTTCAA
>NW_027103512.1:1671604-1842195 GCF_902728285.1 Clytia hemisphaerica | reverse complement strand
GTTTCAAAATTCATGATGAACAAGCTACATGCTGAATGGACCTACCTGAAGATTGATGTAATAAGACAATTGAAAAATAATCGTATGACAACAATAGTATGAAAATGCAGAATAATACAAGAACAACTCGAGAAATTCAAGAAATCCGGCATTTCTCGGATGTTCTGTACCAAAATCAGTTTCATCGGAAATTGAAACCATGCTTAATTGTGGAAATTCTTATAAATAATGTTCTTGTTTGAAAAAAAACAAAGATATAAAACGAAAAAATCCAATGTAAATCTACAAAAACGGCAATTTCCGTCATTTTCGGTCGGAAAAAAATTTTTCTAAAAAAATCGAACTCGATTATGTTTTGAACATTGCGAATACGCATCTTTCTGCAAAAAGTCAGAAAAAACTAAAGATGAAAATTCGAGAAAATGTCAAAAAAACCGGTTTTTCCGGCATATTTCCGGCATTTTCGCCCGGAAAAAAATGTTTTTCGAAAATCGGGCTCCGTCACATTTTAGGTTTTGTCATTTTGCATCAGTGTGCAAAATTTCATAAAAGAATATAAGTACAGCTCGAGAAATTCAAGAAATACTTTCTTTCCGGCGAAAATAGGTTGTTCCGGCGATTTTTAAGTAGTTCCGGCTTCAAAAATCAATTTTATTGAAAAGTGAAACATGCTTGATGGTGAGCATTGCTATTAATAATGTTTTTGAATGAAAAAACAACCAATTTAAAGGAAAAAGTCCAATAAAAATCCAGAAAAACAGCGATTTCCGGCATATTTTCGGCCGGAAAAATTTTTTTCTCAAAATTCGGACTCGACCATGTTTTTATGAATTGTTAATACGCATCTTTGAGCAAAAAATCAGAAAAAACTAATGATAAAATCTCGATAAAATGCCAAAAAAAACAGTTTTTCCGGCATATCTCCGGCATTTTCGGCCGGAAAATTTTTTTTTTGAAAATCGGGCTCCGTCACATTTTGGGCATTGCCATTATGCATCTTTGTGCCAAAAATCAGAAAAAACTAATGAGCGAATCCTGAGAAAAGCTGGTAACAGACGGACGAACGGACGGACATCAGTTAATTTATAGGACCTCCGAGGTAGGTCCAAAAAGTCACAAGTTATTCTAGGGCTAAAAAATAAAAAATACATTGGTCACCCCCCGAAAATGAGGGGTTTGAAATTTTTACTAAATTCAAAAGAAGGGGCAGCTTGTGGAATTTTCAAATAAAAGTACCCTGTACAAAAAGAGGGTTATCATACGGTTATTATCTAAATAGATATTATTATTCAATGGTTACTTCATCGTAAACGTCTGAGTTGGATTGTCTGTCAATAATAATTTTAATACATGAACTGTTCTAAAGATTTCATCAAAAGCCATAGCATCCTTAGGTCTCTTGCAATCTTCTCGATCCACCAATTGAAGTTATGCATTATATTTTCTCCCGTGGTAGTCTTATCACTTTCAGTATCATTGGTATTTAGAGTCTCATCCATTTCATATCCATCGTTCAGTTGATAGCTGAAATGGAAATGGAAGTGCTTTACTAATAGGCTATGGTTAAAGCAGGTATCATAAAAGAAGAAGGGGCCATCCACATAGTACGTACGCAGTGAAAGGGGGAGAGGGGGTTCTCTGCGTACAAGGGGTTGTCAAATATTTGGAAATTTATTGCGTATGCACTATATGGACAATCACTAACGCTGGTGCTTCGCTAGTGCAATCTAAAAATATGATCTTTAATTTTATTTTATATTAATTTTCATTTTTATAGTACAGAATGGAGAATACAAAATTTACAGTAAACAATGGGCCATTTCATTTTATATCCATCCATACAGCGGATAGAGAGGCCAGACCCCAGAGGGTCTAAGGAATTTTTTTTTACCAGGGGGTAAAGAATCATTCTAAAACTTCCAGGGTGTAACAGGCTGATTTTAGTTCGTTCGACATCACTTATGAAGAAATGCCTTATAAAATATTGATAGATGTTCATATTTCTCTTTTTATTTACTGTCGCACGTGCTAACCTAACTGGATCTAAATTTTTCCACTTACCAAAGACCGTTCTCTTTCAAAGAGGCTGCAGACAGATATTTTGTGTAGATTTTGTTGACGGTTGATGCCTCGTCGAATCTGAAACGAGAAGACAAAATAGATAAAACTCTTTCTAATCAATGATTCGAAGGAGTCCAACTTTTCTGTTTATGACTTAACCCATAAAAGTTGGAAGAAGGATATATATAGCTGCTGGTCTTATAATTCACACCAAACAAAGGAATCAAAAAGTAGTTTCTTTAAGATTCAAAATAATTTTTATTAATGCACGCATTAGTATTCAATTTTTTTTATGATTAAGGGGTCACAGGTTTGACAGCAAAATGTCCCGTTTGAGTTTTTTTTCTTTCAGAAGTCATATTGAGGGGGCCACACTAAAAAAATAAAGCATCTTTTTTTTTTTGAGATGACAGAGAGAAAATAATGTTCACTTTTCCATAATGCATGGTAAGAAAAATCTTGAATTTATTTACACAGCAAAACAATTAACTTATTATGAACAAATTGGGCACTTCCTCCCCTAGATTCAAAAAGAGGAGGTTAACTTTTGGGGCAAAACCTTTGGATGAGGGGCACAGTTTAAATGGTGCGTTGGAGAAAATAGGGGGTAGAATTTTCAATAGGGAGTTGACAAATTTATTATTCAGTTTTCCTTCTCAAATCCTTTGATTTAAGAGCATTCGATTTTGATAACCTTTCCAAAAATTCAAATATGACAATTTTATTGACTCTTTTTGAGCAAAAAAAACAAGCTACATGCTGAATTGACCTACCTGAAGGCTAATGTAATATGAAAATAGAAAAGATGGCAACAATAGTAAGAAAATGCGAAATGAAAAATTCGAAAAAAATACCAAGTCAATCGCGAAAAATGACAAAATGAAATCTATCTTTCTACCAAAAAAAAAAAAAAACCTTATTGCTCAAAAAAGACTTATCTGTTTTTAGATAATTTTTAATTTAGGTTTTTGCTTTTTGTTTTAGTCTATCATTTTTATTGTCTGTTTTAAGTCTTTTACGTGTTCAGTAGTTAAAGAAATTCTTCCTAATTATACTAGTATTCCTTTGAATTACAAAAAGGTGGCCCATCTCGAATATCTTGCTGATATGAGGTCTCCATTCTAGCATTGTTTAGTTTATTATATCATTGAACCTAAATCTTTGTATCATTTTTACTATTACAATCATGAAAAATAAATACTACTACTGTTACTGCTAAAGGACCTTCTCATCCAATCTAATCAATTTATTTTCATTCCTAGCGATTTTAAGATGGTCTTCAAATATAATGAAACAATGAAAACAATGTACAATTGAAGTCAAATATATCTTTAAACTAGTTTAAAGCTAGAAAATTCTTTTCTCCATATTTTGAAAGGTTAACAATCATTA
This sequence comes from Clytia hemisphaerica, assembly GCF_902728285.1. Classification (NCBI taxonomy): domain Eukaryota; kingdom Metazoa; phylum Cnidaria; class Hydrozoa; order Leptothecata; family Clytiidae; genus Clytia; species Clytia hemisphaerica. The sequence goes on along the minus strand of NW_027103512.1, from coordinate 1,838,742 downwards.
AATTCAAACATAAAAATTCAAACAAAAATAAAAAACATGCCCATATGATATGGACCTTACTCAGTGCTGCAAATAAGGAGGTTCCAGTTGGTCGGTAATTTTACAAGCGTAACACGAGAATAACTTACCCAGGGTTTGGGAGCACTTTAAGGCCCCAAGCTGAGGTTCTAGGGGGCAGAGCCCTTTTATAAAATTTTGGAGCCTGAAATGACCCTAAAATTGGCTAAACACGGTTGCCTTACTATCTGGTACGTATGGTCAAGCGTTTTTTCGCAGGTTCGTAGGTAATGCGAAAAGGAGTTCCTTCACGTTTTCCGCCCACCATAGAGAGGGCGCCAACAGGGCGGATGTAGAAATCTGGGTCTAGCACACAATGGTGCTTGCATACTTTAAAAATGGTACACTTTTTTAAAAACACATCTCGGTGGACCTCTTTGGACGTTGAGTTAACCTAAAAATTCGTTGTTTTTTCTTTTCATGTTACAAACATTCGAAATGGAACATATCGCAAACGAACATGCTGTGAAGTATACTTACGTACGAACGAATGGATAAGATACACAATTGATATACTGATAGTAGAGACAACACACGTGAACCATATCAAACTAAGACAAATATTCGAATGAGGCTAAGAACTCGAGATATCTCAAAAGACAAACAAAGTAATACGGTGGACGCGGTGGCAATCCATGATCGAAAAAAGCATGAAGAACCTCTGTTTGGCATAATAGTACGACAGGTTTTCGTCCAGGTAGGAGAAGTTGCACCCTTTCTTATAGCAATCTCTTTTCGTGCCACACCCACCTCGAGTTGAAAAAGACAATACGTAGTCAATTAATACGACGGAATATTTAAAGTGGACAAGAATACGAAACTGAAGTTAACCAAAACGAACATCATTATGAGATCAGTATACAATATGAATATTAACTAAGAGCAATATATAATGCATAAATAACTGTATTTTCATCACACCGAAAAACCAAATTATAACAAAATATAATTGTATCTTTCATTTGCCCTATTTTAGAGTCGGGAAGCGGGTAAAGGTGATATGTAAAGGTAAAGGAATTAGCGAAGAACCGAACAATGCCTATGCACCAGCTTCTGGGTATATACCAAACAAGGAACACGAACCTGGGGTGACCTCCTTCTAGATTCAAGTCCTTGAACTTTGACAAGAAACCCTACACCACAGAAAATGCCATAAAGGACGCTTCCATATTCGGCATGAATAACGTAAGCCTGAGAGAGAAAGCACATGCTGAGGATCCAAACCTAGAGAAACTCTCCAGATGGGTCCAAGCACGAGAAGCAGGCCGAGACAAGACGACACATGTCAAACGTGTTCGACACGAATCGAACAAATACAACATGTCACAAGAGGAGATAGACGAGATGACGTAAGGAAGCTCAAAAAGGCAGGGAAATATAGCAACAGACACAAAAATATCCCGCAACAGGTTCAATTCCAGCCATTAGTCAAGGAGATGCCTAGAAAATGGTAAAAGAATGCCACCTGTCCTGTCCTGAAGAAAGAAGACAAAAGAAGACGATCAAACGAATCAACGCAGATCACTTCACAACGTTAAAACAAAATGACTCAAACCAAAACCACTCCACACCCAATGCCATGAAGAAGATGACTACGCCAGCAGACAAATGGGTCGACGTCAAGATAAGCGGCACAAAACACACAATCTTCGCGGCCACAGGCAGTGAGCACACCATCACACCTGAACACTACAACAGCGCCATGGGACCCCCTGGAAGAGCCAGACATCATACCCAGGCCAAATAATTCCTGAAAACACAGGGAGTGATAACGGATGTGGACACACGGGAACGCTATGACTACGTGTGGAAAAGCTATAAACGTTGTGATAAAAGACAAAAGTAATGGCCAAATCAGGATGAACAAAGACATACACCACGCAATGCTGGAATGAAGCGCACCCGATTTCACGATTTCAAACACTACAGGAGATCCGCCACGACTTGAAGGAAACAAAGATTTTCAGCTAAATTGACATAGGCTGGGGTTACCATAAACTCCAGGTAGATAAGAAATCCAAAGAAAAGAGCATCTTCAAAACACAGGAAGGTCTACAAAAATTGAGAGACTCTGCATTTTAGACTTACAGCCTCAAGCGGCGTCTTCCACAATCAGATACAGAAAGCATTTGCTGGTCTCCAAGGTGTTACTACATTGCATGACAACATCCTAGTCTATGGAAGAGACTGGAATGATCATTATTATAGAAACCTCGAGGCATTCCTGGATTATTTTAAAAAGAATGGCACAATCCTCAAACCATCCAAATTGACGTTCAGACAGACAAAAATCAAATAGTTTGGTCGAACATTCCATTCTAAACGTGTGACATCGGACCCAAAGAAAATCCAAAACATCAAAGACGGAGGCAGACCTGAAAATACTGAGGATGTTCTACCACGTCTACCACAGCCAGCAGAAAAGACATCACTGAAGCAGAATGAGAAGAGAATGAGATCATGCAGAAGAGGAAGCAATCTCACCATCATAAAGACAACAAGCCATATGTGAAGCATCACAGCATCCAGTTAGGGGACACTGTTCTCCTGAAACAACAGAACACCGAATCCAAACCACCCTTCGATCAATTGCCATATAAAGCCATCTCAGTCAATGGACACCAAATCACAGCAGCACAACCAGATCGAACAAGAAACGCACAGAAATGGAAAATCTACAAGAAACCAGAGTCAACAATGACAAGAGCAACAATAATTGCTCATAGAAGTGTAGACCTGGGGGGGGGGGGTGGGTACTAGGGTTGGCGAATGAGGGGTATGTGCGGACGGGACCTCCGAAAACCGACCTTTAGAGAGACCGATTTTTGCTGAAAAGCGGACCCTTAGAGAGACTTTTTGAATTTTCTTTTTCGATTTTTGAGAGAGTCATACCCATCATCCATTTTTGCCTAATTACCCCCCGGGTAACAATCTTGTTCTACATTTTTAGACTAGCCCTATAATAAAGAGATATATGTATATATAATATAGTATGATACGATATGATATTGGCTTTGGTTACTTTTACACAATATATGACTATCGTTTTTAGATCAACGGCACAACTCTGCCCCTTTCTGACAAAAGGAAGTAACTCACTTTCTCTTGATTTTGAGAAAAAAGGGCAACAACGTTTGCAGCAAATGTTCAAAATACGATATCCATTTCAAAAAAAAAATTAACGAAATTTATTTCCTAATACATCTAGCCACAAATTCCAACACCCTCACATAAATATCAACACCTTCATGCTCACTTTCAGAGTCTACAGATACAGTCCTATTCAACTCTTCAAGTTCCAAACTGTTTAGAGGTAGCATGATTCTTGGAAGCACTTTTTTGATAGAGTCAGGCTCAGGAAGATCACGTGTGCCTTTGAATCTTGCAAGTAATTGGAGAACCTCTCCCAGATCACGTTGAAAGATATTACTGATGGCTGTGTTACGTTTTGACTCCATTTGATTAATTTGAAACCATAGTTGCCTGGGTGTTTTGTAGTGCTCAGTGCTGACAGGGTGGTGGTTATGTGCGTCACGCCACGTTGAAAGAATATTTTGAATCCTCAAGCCAAAAACATGATGGAGAGCTGCAATATGAACTTCGTTTTCAATGTCAAGGATGCCGTTTTTTTCCATTATATTGAAAATGTTGTAAAATTTATTGGATACCTTACAGAACACGTCTCTCCATAATCGTTCAATGCGGACATTATGAACAGACTTTCCAGATATAAAAGCGTTATGGTCAGGCCCATTCAGAGACTCCATCAAAGATTTGACATGAACAAATTCCCCGCCATGATCTGCTCTTACACGACTTGGAACACCTGACACTTTAACGCCTTCAATAAAGTCACACACCATTGTTTTTTGCCAGGTTATTTGTATGAATTTTTAAATATATAATAAAGCGACTAAAACCATCAATGCAACTGTGTATGACAAAGTTCCACCTGATAGAGAAAAAAGATAACAGCTTAAAAATCTTGGTGACAAACTTTATGAACCCTTACTTCATGAGATTTCTGAATAGTTCTAAACTTAGTTCTCAAAGTGGAAATTTTTAGGGGACATCTACAGCCTTTGGAAGTTATTTCAGTGAAAAAAAATAAATTTAGTCATGTAATGGAAAAGGCAGCTTCAAATAGACCTTTTTATAAATTACGTCACAAACATCACTTGCCTCATATTCAAACAATTACCATGGTGTTACAATTAACCTTGGACATTAAACATATTTTTATAAACATTTGTTTTCAGCTTGTCATATTTTTTTTTATTTTTTGGATTAGAGTAATTTCCTCTTTTCACTTTTACCCATTTTTATTATATTTGATTTGAGTTATGCCATCAACCATTTCAACCAGCCTAAAGTCTTACTAATTTTACTCATCTTCAAACTTATCAGAGTCTTTACCATATAAGGATACTGTGGATCTTACTTTCATCACACTTAAACAATTTTAGGTATGATTTCCCTTGTGTGGTTACAATTGTAAAGTTTAAAAAACGCAATAAAAATGTATTTTAAAAGATAGAATTTGACAAATTATTCCAAAGATTGCTGCACAACAATTTTTTTTGAGGGCTCTGATTTATCCATATTGGAAAAATACTCCAATAATACAAATTTGTACAATATTGAATAAATATTTTGGAGCATTGTGTTATTAAATACATAAGTTTAATATGTTTTTACCAATGTGAAAATAACACATTTTCTTTGATAAAAAACAATACTGTTTTTATTTGTTTTTAAAATACATTTAGAAAAACGATACAAAAAAAATACATTTAGGTGCTCATTTATTTTTTTCAATAATTTTTCTTCTTGCTCAAAAAATTAAAAAGAAAAATATGTAATAATACACTTTTTTCTCTTTAAAATACATGAAAAATAAGTTTTCTCAATACGTTTTTGATACTTTCATTGAAAAAAATTTTTTTTTAATTAATTTTGAATTTTGTAGCGGTTTGTGACGTGATTTATGAAAAGGTCTATTGTTGTCATGTTTTCAAAGTTTTGGGGTTTAGACACTGGAAACAGTTTCTTCTGGCCAACATAAGCATTTTTATTGCCAGATATCAAAATGAAATTCAGGTTGATAATACACGTTGAAATGTTGAAAACAGGAATACAACTGTTACTTTGTGTAGTGCTGACATACCTTCTCTGATTTTCTGATTCCATCATAGAAACTATCTGGCCTTTAAATTTTATAAATAAAACCTGAGTGCTGTTAAAAAAAATAACTCTAGCTACTTTGCAGACCAGATAGTTGCTATAATAGAATTTGACAGAATTTGGTATATATCAGCATTACAAAAAGCTACGACGCTAAATTTAACAGTAAAGAGAGTCCTAATACTTTAACTTTTCCCCTGCTCTCAAAAGGCCACTGAATAAGGCGGTCATCGAAAAAATGCTCTGTTCGCGTCGCTACGGGTGTTAAAAATGCATGCGGGCGGACGGGCGGTCAAAAACATTCCCGGGTTTTTTTAATCACGCCAGTAACTCAGGGGCGGGTGGTAACGCGAGCAAAAACTATTTTTCAATGGTTGTCAGAGCAATTGAGAAAAAAGCTATACTTTAAAAGAACAAATTGCTTTTCCCAGATTTTTTCCCGCATCTCTGCACCGGGAAATCAGCGAAAAATTTGATGCGGGCGGGTGACGCGAATAGAACAATTTTTCGATGACCGCCTAATTAATTTTGCAGAAATCAATCTTTAAGTATAACCTGATTAAACTATGATGTGTATCAATGTGCCACAGGTGATTAGGAGTTGGAACACTGTAAACTCTACGTGGCACCACTTGTGCCCATCTTCTTGCAGTTGCCTCTGGATTCGAGAAAGAAAGTAATCTAGCTACTCTGTCACGTTGAACAATGTGAGGAGGATTTCCAGTCCGAAGAAGAGCAGTAACCTCACGAATACCAGAGTTCGGAAAATCTAAAGCTATTTTTCGGATGAGAATCAAAAGGTCATCATCGGAAATGATAGAATAGCGCTCCCTTGGTGTTGGAATGTTATTGTCTTTCATGAATCTGGTCAGAGTGTTTCTATGCATAGAGCCACCAAGTAACCCTTTTTCAGCAATTTCTTTGACATTATGTCCAATGGACAAAAGGAATTTCAAATGTGTTATGTCAATGTCATATGGGTTATTTCCTTTTTTCCCAGAAACTGTCTTTTTGCTGTAACGAGACTTTTTTTCTTCATTAACAGAAGCCAAAGGGAGTGCATTATATCTCGATTTTAATCTAGAAACAAGACCATGTACTCGTTGTACATTAGCCTCGTTTGTGTTGCCTTGAGCTAACCTTTGAACATTCACATTGGCTTGATTAAGCTTTTTTTCAAATTCTGGATCTTTGGTTTCAGGAAAAGATCTAGCTAAGCCACGAATGTACAACTCAATGTCCTCTAAAACTTCTTCGTGGCCTAATGTTCCAGCCCTCGCAATTCTGTCAGACATGATTATTGATGATGATGATGGAATGACAAAGCCAAAAGACAGTTAAAACAACACATGACTACTTCAACTTCATTCTGTCATTCGATTCAAACAGATGTGATCCTTAGTTTTGATAGCAATAATGAGTCCAAAAAAAATGTACTACTTTGAATATTAAAAGAACTATTCTTCTTACCACTTGTGTTTTTTGATGGTTTGGTTTCGTTGCCTGCTTTCTTCATGCTTGAAAATTGAAAACCTTTCTTCCCTACCGAGAAACATGTTTTCTTAAATTTATCGGGATATCGGATACGAAAATCGGGGTATCGGATACGAAAACAACCTTTTGCCCCTGGAAAACCTAGTTTCTTTGTCAGAAAAAGTATTACTCTATTTTACGATGGCCCCGAGGTTTCTCCACTTCTAGAAAAAGACAATTCAAGAAGAGAAGTAAAAAATGAAGAAGGGAAGTAAAAATTTTAAGAAGAGAAGTAATTTTTTTGTATTACTTCACTGAAAATTTTACTTTTCTTCTTGATTTTTTTACTTCTCTTTCAAGCTTTGAAAAATGAAGAAGAGAAGTAAAAAATGACAAAAATACCACGTGGTTTTGATTACAACCCCTGACGTAGAAATTATTGTTATTTATTGTTATTACAGAGAGACCCCTTACCAGACTCCAGAGGATGTTTGTAATGGCAATTATGTTGATTAGTGTGATTAAACGTTTAAAGCTATCCCTTAAGCAAAAGTTATAAAGCTTTTCATAAATTATAAAAACACTTTGGGAGAGTACTTATATTTATATAATCTTTGTTGTAGGATCACGTGTTTTAAAAAGGGTTAAAACCATTTTGGCAGCTCGCCAATGTAGAAATTTAATCACAATTTCGATACTTAAAGACATTTTACTTCCCTTTTTAAAATTTTTACTTCCCTTCTCGAAATATTTACTTCCCTTCTTTAAATTTTTACTTCTCTTCTTGAAACTTTCAGAACTTTTTTTAGAAGTGGAGAAACCTCGGGGCCATCGTACTATTTAAAGTGCATTTCGTACGCCATACATATGGAAAATATGCAAAACGCTCTAGGGAGACCAATTTTCAATTTCAATTTCAATATCTTTTTATAACAGTTAAAAATGAGCTAAAAGATACAATTCCATGAATAAAAATATCCTATAAGAGGATTTCAAAGCTATTCACAGTAAAAATAACCTATTATGGAATATAGGTTACAAGGAAAAACATACTATATACGTTATTTTACAGTTTACTATTAAAAACAAAATATAAACAGGGAAGAAGGACTATATAGATTGTCCCATGAAACAACTAAGAGAAAAAAAAGCATTTCACCAATAAAATGTGAATTTAGAAATACTATATGTTATGTGGATAAAAAGCTCCACAAGGTTCAACAACCACAAGGTGTCAATTAAAATTATATATAAATCAAAAATGTCTATATAAATCAAAAATGTCTAAAGAGATTATTTACTCATTTTTCAAATCTTTCTTCAAATGAGTAGAGAAAGCTGTAGAAGAGTACTCAGCTAATTTATAACAATTCCTATGGTTCCAGAACTGAGGCCCATGGAACATTAGCGGACAGAGAGCTTGGTCAAAATGAATAGTACCAACATTGTTTTTAGAATTTTTCCTAGCGATCATATTGCCAGTTTGAGATCTTTGGAAGAGACAAATCAATGAAGATGGAAGATGATTGTTTAGGAATTTATGTATGAGTTTACATGATTCAAGCTCATATAGTTGATCTATATTAAGTGGGTTAAAGATGATCTCATCCTCCATAGGAGGACAGACCTTGTTAATATAATTTTTACATTTAAGTATGGATTCATTAATTTTACCCAAGCCATTGGTTACAGGGGAACCCCATGAAGTTATACCGTATGTCAGATGTGAGTTCACTAAGGCATAAAAAAGAGATATCATATTCTTTCTAGGAAGAAACCAGCCAACTTTGTGTAGAATACCTATATTCTGCTTAATTCTTGTGTGCAGTCTCTTGAGATGTTCTCTCCAGCTCAGTTTATGATCAATGACTACTCCAAGGTATTTAGCTTCATTGACATGGTTCAGAGTCTGACCTGAAATAGAAATGTTGAAATTAGTTTGTTTGTGCTCACTGAAGATCATATAGTTGGATTTAGAGATATTTAGAGTAAGTTGATTAGCTCCTAGCCAGTCTGAAATCTTGCCAACCTCAACATTAATAAGATTTTGAAGAGCAGCTGTAAACCAGTGGAATAAAATATCAATAACTAGAATGTGAAACAGTTTACAGCCTGGATATCCAGGCTAGTGTTTCAGGTAATAGCCCTAGTCCAGGTAATATACATTTTGGATTGGATTTTTATATGGACAGATGGAGAAAATTGAGAGTAAGTACAGAAGCATCCACCGACCTAAAATTTGCAAATATCTGTTCTGATTTGCCAGCTGGAAGGATTTCCACAAAATTAAGAACAGTTCCTCGTTTTCCAGGGGAGAAATTTTTACTTCATAACAGTTATATTTTTCCAGCTAGGAGGTAAAAAAACTTTCAGAACAGATACAAAATTACCAGGCGATTGATTTTACGCGAGTTAACTGTTCTTATCTACCAGGGCTGACAAAATCTTATAAGAGGGCAAAATTATTTTAAAGGGAACCAGAGACCACCTTGATTTCAAAAGGATATTGTGCAAAAAGTGGAGATTATCATTGAATGATTTTAATTTCAGAGGATGCACAATAAAAAATGCTGAAAAATGAGAGCTCATACAAGTCTGTAGCACAAGCGAAACTAAAGTTATGGCATTTTTAAAGCTCAAAAAGTGCCCATTTTTCCCATGAAACAGAGTGTCACCCAAAAATTTGCATTGCTAAGTGGTTAATAAATTGACACTGACTGATGATCATGCTATCAAAGTCATGATTTTTAGCCATAGCAACTATAACACTTTGAGAAAATCAAAAAGATTTTTGGTAACACTCAACCAATTTTTTAAATTTATCATGAATGCGGTACACATGATATGATAACAGAATCAGCTGTAAAAAATTTATTTAACTTTAGAACCCTATATAGGGTTAATGGAAAGGTTTTCAAGATAGATGAAATGCTTAGATTTTGATACAAAGTTACTGTATCAGCTTAAAAAATGTCTGAGGTAATATGGTTAAGTGAAAATTTCATAATTTTTATTTCAGTAAAGTAAGATAATTTTCCGTCATTCCGTAACCAAAAATGATTTCTCAATTAAAAACCAGTCTTCCCCCAATGGCAATTAATTTATGCCTGGTTTGAAAGTACTCAGTAAGAGGTAAAAACTTGCCAAATATTTTACTCTAAAAATGTTTCCTTAAAACTTTACAGCATTTTTAATTTTTCCGTCATTCCGTAACCAAGATTTTCGGAAAATAAAATCCTCAACTGTTCAGTCCGGGGAAGGCCAAACATGCTGTAAATAAGTTTTCTTGATCAATTGTTGGCCTATGTTGGATTTTGAACAACTAAAACTGCAGCATTCATTGTATTTTTTGTGATATGACTGTGGCTGTTTTTTAGGCTAAAAAGCTTTAATTTCAAGGCTTTTTAGCCTAAAAAATGGCAAAATCATGTTTAGGAAGTGCTGTAGCTCTAAAACAACTGCAAACGAGTTTAACATACTATGAGAAATGATACATATAAATTTGAAAATGTTAACTGAAAAAAAATTTTCAGCTCCCAGATGCACTTTTTGGTTCCCTTTAAAATAATTTTGCCCAAGAACAGATCGCTAAATTCCAGCTTGACATTGAAGGGCTTTTAAGAACAGAAACTTAATTTCCAGCTAACAGTTCGAACAGATCCACAATTTCCAGATGTTTTGTAGAACAGATGGAGAATTTCCAGCTGCCACTCCAGGCAACCACATTCAGGACTTCTTTGAAATTCCCTCACAGAACAGATAGACACCTTATTTATAAATATAAGATATCAAACTATTTTTTCATAAGAACAGATCATATTCTTCCAGCTGGTCCCAATCTTCAGTAGAACAGATCTTATTTTTCCAGCTGGTCCCAATCTTCAGTAGAACAGACCATATTTTTCCAGCTGGTCCCAATCTTCAGTAGAACAGACCATATTTTTCCAGCTGGTCCCAATCTTCAGTCTTCAGTAGAACAGACCACTTTTTTCCAGCAGACTTTTCTCTTTAGTTCGCTAAGAACAGACCGCCATATCCAGCTGGAACGTGCCTTCAGAACAGATATTTTGAAGTCCCCCTTCGGTGGATGCTTTCGTAAGTAGGTGTTTCTGGGAAATGATTTTTTGCCAAAAACACCCCAAAAAAGCATGAAAGGTTCAGATCAGAAAAAGTGTTTCAGACAAAGTGTTTTCAGGGTTTTCGTGACTTTTTTGACATGAAAGGTGGTTCAGGCTTTTACTGAGACCTTCTGTTCTGGTGTCTTTCAGTCATAAAGGATTGTATGTGGATAGTGTATGTAAAGCTAGAATTGCTTTGCATACTACTCTTTGCTTGAGAAAATGATTGACAGATTGAAGTTTTTCACCCGCGCAGGAGCTCGCGGAGCTTTCTCGGCTCAATCCTCGGTGATCCTCGGACCGCTAAAATGGTTAGCTTTTTTTGTATAAAATAGGACCCTGCCGACGCACCGGACTGTCCGGTGTATTTGTCCGGTGGCAAAAGTATCCTTTTGCTACACCGGACGCATTAAGTCCGGTGTCAGTCTGGTGTTGCATGCAGGGAATTTTGGACGCCGGCCATTTATGAAACGAAAAATTAAGAAACACCGGACGCACCACTTGTCGGACTGGTCATGTCCGGTGTGTTTTGATTGTCCGGTGGGAAAAAATAGCCCTCTCCGACACCGGACATCCGACTTCCTTAAGTCCGGTGTAGAGATTGTCCGGTGGTAAAAAAAATTCTCATTTTACACCGGACTTTCACGTGTCCGGTGTTCGTTAAGTCCGGTGCGTCGGCAGGGTCCTTATAAAATAAGTCCGGAAAGCAACCAAAAAATAGGCGGTCTCCATGACAAATTGTCCCAAAAACTTTTACTACCAGGGTAGTAAAATACCTCTTCCAAGATCTGGGTGGTAGGTGGTATCTAAAAATTCGTAAAAATCCTTTTACTACTCATATATATGTCTGAGATTTTACTATCGCCCCCCCCCCTGCTTATTGGCGTTATTTTTAGGGGCTCTTGGCGTAATAAGGGCCGGTGTAAAAAGGGCCACGATTTTGCAAATTTTACTTTTACTTAAAAGTGGCGTTAATTTTTTATCATTATTTCTCAATTTAAAGGATTTTAGGTATGATTCGAAGACAATAATTATCCATTGTTTTACTCCATATCTAAAACTTTGCAAATATCAGTGATTTTCAATGGAATTTTCACCAGTTTACTACTGAAAATTATATTTTAATGTAAATTGAAGCATAAATAGCCATTCTAACAAATGTTGGCATTATTAACGGTCCTAATTAGCGTAAGCCCAAAATCAGGCTGTGGCGTAATAAGGGCCGACGTAAAAGGGGCCAGCGTTAAATTTGGGCCGGCGTAAAAAGGGCCGATAAGGTACTTGAAATTTTGTTGATGGAATAATCCTTTTGATTGAACAAAAATATTGACATGTCCATCAAATATGACCTATGTATAGGCTGCATTGGGTCATTCCATTTTATATATATCTATACTTGGGGATAGCACGACCCTGCCTATGCCCCGGACAGTCCGGGTTTTTTTGATGCGTGCCCGGGGTCCGTATTATTTGTTTTTGAGAGACTACCCCGGACGCCCCAGACAGCCCGCGCGGTCGCTTTTTATAGAATCGCTGACCGCGCGGGCTTTTTTCTAATTCATTGAAATATTCTTCCGTGGACAAACGCCGTCTTCCAAAAGATCTTGTAATGTCCTGATTTTGGCGTTTCGTGTGTGAGGCCTGTATTTGAACCTTAAATCTCAAGCGTGGTTTGTTCAGCAATCAAATTCTAAAATCTAACCGAAAGCTGAAAAATGGATCCTGATCAGACAGAGAAAGGTAAGTAAAGTTAGTTTTTTTATTTTAGATTAATTTATTAACCTTGCCTAGTCCGCGGGTTTAAAGTGTGCTCGGCGATATACGTCCGGGGTAAATTTATGGCGCAAAAATTGGAGCCCCGGACGTAGGTCCGGGGAAAAAGTTATTTTTTTCAGACCCCAGACATTTGCCCCGGACTGTCCGGGGCATAGGCAGGGTCGTAGGATAGCTAAATATTTTGCATTATTCAATGCAACATGGATTTCGCTCTGGCAGATCATGCCTCAGTCAACTTTTGTCACACTACGATGAGATTCTATCTCTACTCGAGCAAGGCAAGAATGCAGATGTTGTCTACCTTGATTTCTCCAAAGCATTTGACAAAGTAGACTTAAACCTCGCTCTTACCAAAGTTCAAAATCTCGGTATTGGTGGAAAAATCTTGAAATGGTTACAATCGTTTTTAACCAATCGCTATCAAACCGTACTAGTGGATGGGACTCCATCTAACCCAACACCTGTCATATCAGGCGTCCCACAAGGGAGTGTTTTGGGACCATTGATTTTCCTCATCTTAATGGGGGACATTGATGAAAAAGTCCAACACTCTTCGACAAGAAGCTTTGCAGATGACACAAGACTCATCAAAGGCATAGAAATTGTCGAGGATACACAAAAACTTCAAGGAGACCTAAATTCAGTCTATGTATGGTCAGATGATAATAACATGGAGTTTAATGCTGTCAAGTTTGAGCTGCTGAGATATGGCCCAAACACTGAAGTTAAAGCTGAAACACACTACACAAGCAGTAACAACATTGAAATCAAAGAATATGAATATGTCAAAGACCTTGGAGTACTGATGTCCAATGATTGTAAATTCAAACACCACATCAACAATGTTGTTATCAATGCTCGTAAAACCTCATCCTGGATCCTGAGAACTTTCAGAACAAGGCGAACCCAAAAAAATTTTTTGTTTCTGGTCCACCGGCCGGGTGAAAATTTATTTCGTCGTCACCCGGCCGCATTTTTTTTTCGTACATCATCGTTAGGGTTAGGGTTAGTTTGTTTGTTTAGAAAACTTTCGTGAATCAGTCTTTGAGGGGTGTGATTTATCGCACATGATATTTTATATTCTACTGTAAAATGCACGCCTAGAAGTCACTTGGAATGAAGGGGTTATCCTGATCATTGTTATAGAAATAAAATTTTATTCATCTCAAACTAAACCCTGCATTGTTTTTGTTAATTCTTGCTTGCAACTCAACTTTTAAGAATGTTTTTTTTTATATACAACTTGGTTTTTATAGAAGAATTATACTGATTTGCTGAGTAAAATAAATAGAAACATTCACAAAGTGGGGACTTTTCAGTAAGTAAACAGCTTTGTTTTTATAAAAGGAATCATGCTGACTTGTGAGTAAAATAAAAAGAAACATTCATAAAGTGAGGATTTAAAAAATTGGGGAAATGTTTCTCTCACTCTACTTTTTTCTCAAAAAAGTTCACTTCGTAATCACAGTTTGGAGCCTTTAGCAATTGAAGATAAATATTCAAAATGAAAGAGAGTGCCAGTTCTTAGAGATATTGTAACACAATTGAAAATATAAACGATGAAAATTAAGTATTTGAATAATCGCATGCCTAGACCACCGTAAATCAAAATCTAGGCGTACGATGATCACACGTGAATTTTTCTTATGCCGAAGCCTGTAGCAGTGTCAAGTTACTACAGATTTAAGGTAAAGAAGACCATCATTTTAACTTCTACGAGTGCTTTAAAAAATCGAGTTTTGAGATCGAAATTTAGCAAAAAAAAATTTTTTGCGGCCGGCCGGGTGAGTGTTTTTTTCGTCACCCGGTGGACCGGAAACAAAAATATTTTTAGGGTTCGCCCAAGAGCAGCTACACCAATGCTCACTCTCTGGAAATCTCTTGTTCTTCCAAAACTCGAATATTGTTCTCAACTCTGGAACCCATGGCTAAAATGTGATATACAAAGTCTTGAAATGGTCCAGTGGAGCTTCATTCGAAAAATCATTCACCCTGAAAAATAATACTGGTCAAGATTGAAGGCATTCAAGCTTTATTCGCTAGAAAGAAGACGTGAAAGATACATGATCATCTACACGTGGAAGATCCTTGAAAACCTTGTGCCTAATATCAACCAGTCAGACGGGTTAAGACCTGTTTTCCAACCCAGACTTGGAAGATTGTGATTTGTGAAAGCCCGAATCACAGGAACATCAGTTGCCCTACAGTCAATCCGACATAATTTCTTATCAACCCGTGGGCCAATCTTGTTCAACTCCCTCCCTAAAGAACTGAGGAATTTAAGTGGATGCCCTGTGCTAGAATTCAAAAAGAAGCTAGACAAGTTCCTTGTTTCTGTTCCGGATGAACCTTCTGTTCTAGGTGCAACAACAAATGCTGCATCCAACTCAATCAAACATCAAATCAATAATCGGCAGGCGGACATTGGATTGTTCACCTAGATGGAAGACCATCGAAAGCACTTCCAAGTATTCCAAGTAAGTATTTCCATAGGAGGTCTTTTGACATTTCCAGGATTTTTATTTTGTTTGTTTTGAGTTTTTTTTCCAAGAGATGATTACGGTAACCAAGCATCAGACACCTAATATTTCCTTTTTCATTGGGTAAGCTTGTTTATATTTATTCAAAGGGCTCAAAGAAAATTATTGGAGTCAGTTTCCCGGACCCAAATTAAAACTATCAGTGGGTTAAAAGTTATTCTGAAATTTCCAATGGACAAAAGTTTAGTTTTATTCTTTCGCCTTATTCCTCATTGAAAATTAAGCTTATTCCTTGCCAATTTCAAGAATTATTTTGGCTAGCTTTAATAAGAAAAGGGTGTACTTATTGTCAAAGCTCTTGTGGATTATTAGACAATCACTTGTGTTCTTATAAAATGTCATAAAAACAGCAGAAAGAGAGAAAAAAAGAGATGTCTTTTATATTTCATATTGTACTTATATGAGGTGAAGGCAAACAGGTAATGTTAATACTAAAAATAATTCTTTCAAATAGCATGGAAGTAGTTTATGATAATACTGTGTGTACCCATATGTTCATAGAGTCTGCTAAATTGATTGGGTTGCGTGGGTGCGTGGGTCAATATTTTTGCATGGGTCATTTTTTAGCATAGGTCAAAAATTTTGTGTTGGTCATTTTTGCGTGGGTCAAATTTTTTGCATGAGTCAAATTTTTTGAGTGGTTCAAATTTTTTGCACGGATCATTATTTTTTTGCGTGGGTCAAATTTTTGCGTGGGTCAAAATTCTCTCTGTTATTCAAAAAAGTGTCTTCTCTTGAAATTCGAACTAGTCACATCTAAAGTTTTGGATGTGTTTTTACATAACACGTTTTGGTTAATTTTGCATAGCTGTACAGTTCCATACTTTCTGTATATGGTGAATTTGTTCCAAAGTATCATTTTATAAGTGGAATTTTCCCTTTTGGGAGATTCCGTCCAAAATTAATAGTTACGTTTTGTATATACTTGAGAATGGCCAAAAAAATGTACACAATCAAGCGGCTTTATATTTTTTAATTCTGCTGTCTGAACACGTCAGCTTTTATAGCTTCTTATAGCACCCTTTAATCTTTTGGGTTTCCTTTGAGTATTAAAGAACAAAGCAAATGGCGACAAAATCTGAAAATTTTTCTACAAAAGTTCTATTCATTAGGCGAACGATTACTAAACAATTTAATCGTTGTTGATTATTTCGTCCACCCTACTTGAAATTTCTTTGATTTAGGTACATTATAGGCCAATTTAATAAATGTTGTAAAGGAGTAAAAGTCAAGTCACGAATAAAAAATTAAAAGACAGAAGAAATAAAGACGCTTTTTTTCAAAGCAAGAGAAAAAGGAGGAAAAAATTCAATAGAAAGGAAAAAATTCAATAGAAAGGAAAAAATTCAATTTAAAGGAAAAAAAGCAATGAATGGTCATATCTCATTTTTGGACCTACCCCGGTGGGGTGGAGGTCCTATAAATTAACCTTTGTCCGTTTGTTCGTCTGTTCGTTCGTTCGTTATTAGCTTTCCTCGTGATTGGCTCATTAGTTTTTTCTGATTTTTTTGCACAAAGATGTGTAACTATAAACCCTCGAATGTGACGGAGCCCGATTTTCGAAAAAAAAATTTTGGGGCAAATTTGGGCCAAAAAACAGCTAAAAAACGGGTTTTTTGGACTTCGTGAAAAATTGGATCATTAACTTTTTCTGATTTTTTGCATAAAAGTAGGGTACCATCATAGATAAAAGATGGCTCAAGCAGATTTTTTCAAAAAAATTTTGTTGGCTGAAAAAACGCATGTTTATCTATAAGAATCACTATTAATAAGCATACATCAATGTTCTTAGCCAAATTACTCAATTTTTTGCTCACAAAGTCTTGAACATGAAAGAATATTTCAAGAGCATGAAATTTTGGTTTCTAAACGTTTTTTATAAGAAACAAACGACTAATTTTAATAGATTGTCACTATTTGTGTTCTGGATGATTGTTTGATGGTCACGCTCACGTAGATATCAATTATATATTTGTTAAATGCATAACCAGGTAGGTCCATAAAAGTATCACTTGTTTTGCTTAAAGTTATTTATTTCCACGACACTGGAATCCTGAAATATAGCATATTAAAATTCAAAAGTGTGTCTAAAACAATTAGACGGGTGTGTTGATTCTGTATTAATATTATAGTAAATAAGTGCAGCTATGCAAAATAAACCACAACGTGTTACATAAAAACAGTGTGCTTTTGTTTAGTTTTCATAGATACACAACACTTTTTGTAAGAAAGCTAACTTGAAAAGTTTAATTTGACTTTATAAGGAAGGCTCAAAACTAATGGTCTGAGAAACTAGGAATTGTCAAGGAACTGCTCAGGCTGAGAATAACAAAACAAGTCAAGTCACAGAGAATTAAACTTGAATTTGCACACATTTACAAAGCCTAAACACAAAGATAACAAAATGTTGATGAAACTATGTTCAATAAACGTAGAAGCATTTTAGTCCATTATTTTAGTCCATTGTTATACTTATACGTAAGTCACATACTTAGCAAATTTAATCTTAACAGTTTAGTAAATAAGGAACTGGATAAAGAACTATGAGGTTGAAATTCTCTCGAAAAATAAAGAACTCCAGGCTTGGAGCCAAGTCAAGGTTCCTTATAAAAAAACTGTAACTACTGTAAGTCGAAAATTTTGAGCAATTTTAATTTGACCAAAAAAAAAAAAAAAGTTAGCTAACTCGAAAATTTAAATTTGGTAAAAAAATGGAGTTAACTAAAAAATCACCAAAAAAATAGTGACCCACGCAAAAACTTTGACCCAGACAAAAAATGTGCTGAGATTTGATTCAAATAGTAATTGTTTTATTTGACCTAGCTTGTGGACAAGTCCATTCACGTCTATGTGGCCAAACTTCAAACCTTCCTTATTGCCAATACCAATTAGATTTTCGATATCAGGGAAGGCTTCATTAGTCATATATATCTCTAGTTGGTACTCTCCTAATGAACCTGAAAATATCTACCAGCGTAACTTTTCCCTTCCAAGGATTGCAGGTTGATTGGTGTTATGTGTTATGTTTATGCTGACAACTTTAATCAAACACAAACTCAAATAATTCTTGATATGCGTAAGTCATTTTTCTAGCGGAAACACCCTAAAAAAGCCGGGATTTGACCTCTCTCTGTACTAAAAATAGAAACACAGAGGTCAAAAACCGGCTTTTTTGGGTGCTTCCGTTAAAAAATATGACATCATCTTGACTTATACATATCAAGAATAACTAAATCTAAATCATAATATATTCATTATCTTTGAGTTGAGCAAAACAAACACATGATAAAAAATACCTCAATTTATTTTTTCTTAGAAATTCAGCACACAGTATTGGTTTTATTTTGATTTTGTTGTGTTTTTTTTTCCTCTTTTTTTGTAATTTTTAAGATTTCGCTAGTAATCTTTTCTGAAATAGATTTCAGAGAATTTTAGATACACTATCAAGTTATCCCAATTTCTCATTTTTACAATAAAGTTTTCTTGTTAAAAACACTGGAAAAACTTCCGAAAAATCCTGTTGAAATTGGCTTATACAGGGGAATCTTCTCAATTCTGAATATCGCATGGGGAAAATTAGCTGGGAGACCCGTCTACTCTGTTCGTGTGATTTCAAATTATAGCATTTAGTTAAAACGAATAATAATATAATAGAAATAACAGATTAGCCAGGTATTTTTGTAGATGCCAAATCTGGCCGCAGAATATTGTATTATACAATTGTTGAAATCACGTGGTATTATTGTTTTGATTGGAAGTGCGCAAATCTTATTGGCTAACCTTATCTACAGCTTTTTTGGCACGAAATTCAAACCAAATGTAAACAAATTCAAACTGGGTCAAAAATACCATACTCTCAATGAGTTGATGGGAGCTGATGGGATTTTAGCTTATGTAGTATAAGTTTGAATAGAGAGTATGGATCTCCAGACTACGGGAAAATGAATCTGACCCATAATTCTTCAAGCTGAAACCATAAACTTGATTCCATAGTAAACCTATTTTATTTTATAGAAACTGTTTTACAGATAGAACACAAATCAAAAATAATAATATTAAAGACCAAATTAGCGATCATGACAACTGATACTGTAAAAAGAGTTGCCATCAAAAAAGATGGATATTTTCATATCTTGTATCAACTGAACACGGTATGTGATCATTCTTTATTTGTTTTTTTGACAACTTTTGCTATTCTTTGCAGTGGACTCTCGCTTATTCGAACTTCTAATTTTTCTGTAATTTGAACAAACGAGACTTTGCATTCAACTTCAAGTTAAAAAGAGTTGACTTTATTTGTTGCTAGCACAGTGTTTTATTGATCAAAATTTTATTACTTTCCTTGGTAATGAAAAAAAATCATTGAGAAACGTGTGAGACTTTGAAAATTAATAGAAAAACTACAATAGACTACATGTTTTTTTTTTATAAGCAAGTGTCTGCCCCTACATCAGGCTCGCATTATGCTTAGCATTATTGTTCTCAAACAATAGAGCCATTGTTTGGGTACCAAAAACTGAGCCTACATATGCTTATAAACGAAAAAACATGTAGTTTCTATCAGTTATTGATAAAGTCTTAACCTTATGTGTTCATCTTTTTAGACTTCTACACTGAGTGAGGTGGTGAAAGATATCTGTGCAAAGTATTCATTTCATTTTTTTTGCAGCAAGATTATTATCATTTAACAACCAAAACTTAAGGCGTACAAACTTTTACAAGCACAATGTTTTACAAGCACAATGTTTTTTGAGGCTGAAAAATCACAAAATGCACAATATTTTTAACTTTTGAAATTTCATGAAAAAAAATTTTTTTTGCAAGCATTAATTTTCCCAAATCAAGACATGAAAATTAAACACAAAAAAAGTTGCTTATACATTTTTTTATAAGAACATCCAAAATTTTTGAAGCCTTCGGATGTTCTTAACTTTTGTAGTTTTAAGCCTAAAAATGTTCTTAATATGTTCTTATTTTTGCCATTCTTTGGGTATTTTTGTCCATATTCCTAAGAAATTCGGTTTATAGAGTCCGCAAAGCCTTAAAATGTTCTTAATTTGCTGTTAACATTTTAGCCATTTAAGTCTTATGTTCTTGTATAGTTTATTCTTATAAAAAATATGTAGAGCCTAAAGTACTACATTTCTAAATTTGAGCTTGATCTAGCCTATAATAATAATTCTAAACTATTCGTTTTTCATGACAGCATGGTTTTGAATTTTGACTATTTTTTATCAATTTATTTTTCAGATGGACGTTGAACAGACCTGAGCAGTATGCACTGCAGTACTTGGACTCAAAACTCTACATTACAGAGGAGGTAGAGATATACCATTTGAATACCTCAACAAGGGAGAAATTTTTGCGGACAAAATTTTTCGCGGTTTTTTGACAAATTTGCGATGATCAAATTCCGCGAAAACACAAATATCTTCAGGATTCAAAAAATTACCTCTGAAATTGTCTTTAAAGGGCAAAATAGGCCATATTATGAACAGAAAACTCTCTCAACCGCAAAATTAAATTCTTCAAAACTTCTGATTTTTGAGCTGTGAACTGCAAAATAAGATTCCACAAAATTTTTTTTCCCTTAAGATACCCTCTATGGATAAGTTTTTAAAAATTATATTGCTGTGACCTAATTTTTCAAACATATCAATAACATTTTTGACCCTTCTGACTTTGGTCCATATCAAAACCTTATTTTTTCCAACTCAAGGTTAAAAACTGTACAAAATAAAAGTGTGAACCCCCCTCAAAGTCATCTAGAAGTCTTTTGACAACAAATATATTATAATCTCAAACTCAGTGCCAAGGGGATGTATCTTTAGTATCTTTATATTTAAAAGATATTACTTTGTGGAATTATTTTACCGTCAATTGGGGTTACTTTCATGAGTGAGGGGTAACTATCATCACCTCCTCCAATCAGCAGAATTTTCTGTTTGGGATTTGTACATTAAGCTAGAATGAAAACAAGTCATGCTATGACTTGCTTATCTTAATAAATTGAGAACCAGAAAATGTTGGGAGGTGATGAAAGTTACCCCTAGCTTATGAAAGTAACCCATTGACGGTAGCTGGTAGTTGATCTTTTCTCTTTTTCACCTTTTAGAATCGTGCTGAAATCAGAGATGGTGATATTTTAACAGTCACTTTTAATGTGGTATGTATTTGAGCTCTCCAAGAAAGACTAGAGTCTTCTTCTGGCTGAACTTTGCTTTTTGATGATTTTTTATGATGCTGAGTCCAGTGAAGTAGACTAGGAGCATTTGACAGGTTGCCATTTTGGAAAAGGTATATTTAAAATCCAAATAACAAAAAAGCTACTCGAAGTTGAAAAATATAATTAAGAATGAGTAACAAACATCAATAACAGATTTTGAATCCTTTATTTTCAAATAACATTGTTTCGTTCTTTTTTTACCTGGCAAAAACAAAAAAAATCTAGTGGACTGTTTTACAGTCCCCCTAGGCAAAAGCATATTACCATATACTACCGGGCCACTTTATCGTGCCATCCAGTCTATAAAAAAGCTTTTAAGTGGACCCCGGGCTATCCAAGAACTTGCTAATTCACTAAACCAAAGAGTGAAAAGGTGCTAAATGTTTCTCTTTAGTCTGATATTCAAACCTGTCTAACATAAGCACATAAAAATTTAATTCTTTCTTTCTGTTTATTGTATCACTCTTTCTCAAGGGTTTCCGTTGGCTTCTTTTTTCTTGCCATTTTATAAAAAAACATATTGGTGTCAGATGTCTTATTTAACAGCAGTTTTCTGTCTGCAATCACCCAGTTGATGTATACACCATTTCCACCTTTGCAGTAAAGCTGGGAGCAAACCTTCAAACATTGTTCTTCAAACATCGTGACGTTTCATGTTTGAAACAATGTTGGAAAATGCCGTACAAACCATTCAACAAGAAAGTTCAAATGTTTGAAGAACCGTGTTTGATGGTTTGCTTCCAGCTTAAGAGGGTTTTGGTCAATTGACTATCTAATCTTAAGGTTTCTATTTTCACAAAACCTAGTTGCGACTACTGATATCTTGATATTCCTACAAGATATTCCGTCTTCTTTATGATTTGCCTTTACTTTGAACACTCTTTTTATCTTTAGGAACTTGCTGCTGCAAGATTCTTATCAGATATTGAACAACCAGATCAAGCTATCAAAAGGAAAGCCCTGGATGAATTGGCCGGCATTACTGGGCCTGGCCAAGCTGAAGATTCTATGTTTGCTAAAGAATTTGTTCAAAGAAACGGAATAACCGCTCTTGTGCGGATTATTGAGAGCGTTGGAGAGTATGCTTTGTTCTGTTGTTCTTTTTATTATTGGACACGATAATTTTTGAGCAGATCTTAGAACCGTTTACTAAAGAATGGTTAAAATGCTGGTAAATGAGATAATCTGCTGAAAACAAAGTAATTGCTGACGTCAACAAAAATTTCGGGGCCACACAATAAAAAAATTTTTAATTCTCTTTTTCAAAGTAGACAAAAATTATTCAAGGAACTTGCTTAGAGAAAAATACAAACTCAAGAATTTGACGTCATCAAAGAGAATTTAATTCCAAACATCACACATTATGAATAAATTTTCAACATTTCAATATGTTGTAGAAATAATGCTAGAGCTTCTCTTTCCTTTCTAGGCCAAACGATGTGATTGCACAAAGTATGGCTGCATTGCAAGAACTCTTAGAACATGGTTTCATATCATGGGATCAAAGCGTTAATCCAAAATTTCTGGACAAGGTTTGCCTGATTCTCTATAAGTAACCTGTCTAGCATGTTGAAATAATAAACTCATAGGGCCAAGATCTTGATCCACCAGTAGTATACAATTTTGAAACACATCGCAGGATTTAAGTCAATTCACAGAGTAATAAGTACCTATGGGTCATTGTAGTCTTTTATTTAGATAGAAATGGATCAATGGACGGCCGTATAATACAAAAAAAAATGAGGGTTAATTTTTCTCTGTAATCAGGCTTGTTGAGGCAATCTTTTCACCTTAGTTAGACAGGGTATTGATGCCTATACATTCTTCATTCAAATGGCAGAACAGCTTGCAAAGTTACCATATTGAGACAATCTTTTTACTGGGATGGCTAAATTTCCTTCGTGGAAGTGACTATTTATAAAGAGAGAGAAGAGAGAGAGAGAGAGAGAGCAGCGAACCCTCCAATATCATCAGACCGATAGATAGGTAGATAGGGAAATCACAGCGCTTACCAGACATTGCACTCTATTCATTGCACTTTCTATTGTACTCTAGACATTGTACTGTATTCTGTATTTATAAATGAAAGATTTACAAATATCAATAATGTTGCATATTGTTTCAACATTTCCAGGTTTTGGCATTTGCAAATAAGCCAGACGGAGGAGATCCCAGAGTGATTCAAAAAGCTCTTTCATTGCTTGATAATATTGTTACTGTTAGGTAGGTTTATTAAGTATTTTACAACAGAAGATTTTTGCAATCAGTATTTTTGGAGCTGCTCGTAATATGCATTACTACAATCAGTGACAAAATATTTGGCACAAAAGGGAAATTCACCGGGGTGTTTTGAAACCACAATCGATTTGTAAGTGCTCTAAAGAAGGTTCGAAGGGTAGAGTTTTAACTCTAACTTAACTCTTAAGACTTAAGACCTTAGGATCTGAGGATCGAAAAGTTCAAAAATGGTCCAGTAGGGCTTGAAATATAGCCTAGAAACCATTAAATCCCTCCCAGACCGAAATATTCGATGAAATCAAGTTGAAGGCCTGAAATTGACATTCTTGCTCAAACTTCAATTTTCGAAAAATGGTAAATTAGCCAAAAGTGCCAATATATTATGGCATGATTGTAGTGTCTTATGAGGATATCCACTTAAAAAGAGTAATGGGTAGAAATTTCTCACCACACCGGTGCTCATCATAGTGAATAAGAATATTTCTTTTCAATCTATTTTGCCACCCAAATTCTATAGTATGCACTGGCCCAACAGAATAGACAAGCTACAGAATTCTTCTTCTATTTTTCAGTAAAACATTGTTTGTATTGGTGATGAATAAAGTGGTCATCGAAAATATCATCCATCAATTGAAAAGGTAACACAAGAATATTTTGATTCCTGCATCTTATTTTGATTTTTCCGAATAGATATATAAAAACCAGATGGTTGAAATACAGAACCCATCAACCCATCAACAATCAGTGGTGAATTAATGCGTTATCCATTTTTGCTAAACGTTATATTTTCTGACTGATTTTTTTCATTTTTCTCCTTATTGCTATCTAACTTTCATCATCAGGTAGGTCCATTCAGCATCTAGCTTGTTTAGAATAGAAATATATATCTTGTAAAAACCAGATGGTTGAAATACTAAGTACGGACATCCAACTAACACTCGAACATCAGACAAAGCAAAGCCAAATTTCTCTTTCAAAATTTTCATTTAAAAGAAACCCCGAAATGAACATTTTTCCCAGTTCATTTCGTTCGTCCTATTTGAAATTGTTATTTCGAACCATGAAATATTATAGCAAAATTTTCTTTTCATAGTAACGACCCACAACTCCAATTGAGTGCTGTTTCTCTGATCAACAGTATCATGGCAAGAATGGAACACGAAAATCGAAAGGTACCTTTTCATTGTCTATTACTTCTTGTTGAGTTGAACTCTCATTCATCAGAAGAGTTGAGAAGCATCAGAATCGGATGCATATATCGTCGCTGTATAATAAGAGTGCCTTATGTCCATTTTTGACATTTTGAGGAAATAGCATTTTTCCAAGGGGCTAAAAAGCTATTCTTAGTTCGTCCATCCTCACTTTAAGGTATAAAAATAATTTTTCCAAGAGTATTTTTGCAAATTTAGCCATTTTCCAGGGGGTATTTACACATTTTTTTGACTTGAAAAGGTTCGTCCGCCCCCCTGTATGGTTTTTTAATGGAACAGCCCAATAGGCTGGATATCCAAGCTGTAAATTATGTTCTTTTTTTAATGTTTCTGCTCTTTAAAGCTCTTGGATTACTTAGTTGCTTTGTAAACCTAAGGTTGGCAGATTTTTAGCTTTGCGCAATATTTCAATTGATTGAAATGCGCATGTGCTGCCTTCTTATATTGGAAGGTACATCAATTTAATGTTTTTCAGTGTTTGGTTTCTCAGTTTTTTAAGCTTACCTTTTAAAGATTCTGATTTTTCTTGAAGTTTTAAACTCGATGTTTATTTTTCTATTCTAGAAATTCTCAAACGGTCTGGTATCCAAAGGCTATACAGAAATTCTTCAAAAGGTAGTATACCTTAAAGGAAGAAATTTTGGCGAAATTTAGCAAATTTGGCGAATTGCCTAAAAATTTCACCAAATTCGCCAAAATTTCTTTCCGCCAAATTTAAATTTCTTTCAATTTATTCTCTATTTCACCTAAAAACCCTTTTTTTCCTCTTTTTCAGCTAAAATATTGAACAAAAATGTGTCGTTTGCCAAAATTAATTCTCACCAGATTTTATCAAATCGCCAAAATATAAATTCCGCCAATTGCACCAAAATTGGTAAATGGGCTCATTCACCAAAATTTCTTCTCGCCAAAATTTCTTCTCTTTAGGTAGTAGGTTCATAACTTGGTGAACTAGAAAGCTTATTATCTAGTTCCTTCCAAGCTGGCACACAACGTCTTTTTAACATTAATCTAATGTTACATTATAAACGTCAGATGAACGTTATTATAACGTTCTGTGAAAGCTGGGTTGTTAGTTTTGTGACTGTAAAAACCAATTTGTTGTGTGATATCTTGTCCACCCTGTATTGGTTTAGATTCTGCAGAAAATTAATTTAATGACTTTTAAACTCATTATTCTAAACCTATGGCAACCCATATGAAACATTATATGCATCATGTAAAGATATATCCTTGCAACCATGGATGACTCAATTGACGTTATTTTTGTGAATAGGGAAAATTTTAAGCTGACAGTAATGAGTTTTTTCTAACATTGATGAATTCGGGACCCTAGTAAAATCTTGGGTGCTTGAAACAAGCCAAAAATCACCTTTTAAGGGTGGGGCACGGATATCATATTCATTTACAATTAGATAGGCTAACTTCTCATAGATTTTTCGTGGAAGTGTGTCCAGTTTTGAAGTCGACCATAGTCCGCCATGTTGTTTATTTTATCTTACATTTTCGAACGTTTATTTGTTCAAAACATTCGAATCACGCTGTTAACGACCATAATTGAAAACAGGATGGTGGACAAGCGTCCCTTTTTCATGGGAAGTCCGATCCAGTCAAGTAAAAATCAGTGGGGGCTTATAGTCAAACTTTGCATGCTTCAATCAATTACTCCTGTCTTTTTTCCTTTACCCAGGTGATCAGTACATCAGCACCACTGTCAAGCGAGATGAACCATCAATTGTATATTTATCAATCGTTATTGCTCAGCATGTTGGAACCACTACTGAACACAAAACCAGATCCTCATGATACAGTATGGTTCATCCTTTAAATTCACTTTTGCAACAAAGGCTCATCCTTTTCAATTTAAAGAAATGAAGCTAAATTTTTTTTACCTGCTATAAGAACATTAATTTACAAACATGAGAAGTTTGGAAAATGTTTCGAGAAACGAAAAAAACGTCAAATTTATTTTTCAATAAACCTGTAATAAGGCCTAATAAGGCCTCTCTTGTCTCACTTTATCGTTATGGATTGCCCCTGTGGTTTGCAAATATATATCTTAAGGTTTTGACAGCAATTTGGTGTGTTCCTGGTGGGTTCTTGTTGCCTAGGTAACCAGCCCTTCAAATCTTCAGAACACATCTTTCAAGGAGACGGGGTATAATCAACAAGAAACCGATGTACATGAACAATTTATTTTAACGGTTTGATTATTTTCTTTATTTAGGAGTTGAACAACGACCTGATGAACATTTACAACATCGCGTTCGACTCTGCAAGTAAAGAGAGAGCTTTGGGAAGACCGGACTTCAAAAAACTCGGTTTTGAGGTAGACAATTATAATTAGCTCTTACTCAGTTGAAATTCAAATGGTCAATCTTTTTATTTGAATTCAGTACTTTAATGGGATAAACTTTCACGGGGATTAAATTTCGCGGATTTCGTGGAAAATTTGCGAGATTAAGTCCCAATGGAAATTTGGATTGGAAGGGCCTCATCTGCGAAATATTTCTAATCAAAACTCAAAATATGTCAAATAAATACTATTTGAATGGTTACTTGCATCAAAGAGGCGCAAATAATGTGTATTTCAACAATCAACATGCATGATTTGACAGTAAAAGTCATAAAATCGTGGCCCAACCGCGAAATTTAATCCCCGCGAAAGTTTATCCTATTAAAGTAAATCTTAATGATAAACAGATTCCAATGATCTTGGAAAAAAACTCATTTTTCGGATGAGGGTTTTAAACATGAAAAACAACAGTTCAATAAGATGTTACATTATTCTGAAAGATTGGGGGAACATTTTATGGTATAAATTCTTATTACAGTAAGGTGAATAAATTTCGATGCACAAATCTCAAACCCATGTATAATATCTTCCTCTGATTTGGATTTGAACAAAATCTGAGGATATCAATTTCTCATTTTTTGAAGAACTGCCTAAATTTGTACTGACAAATGGCGAGATTATGTATCTGGAATCCTCTACGGCTACGGTTCAAGTGGCCAGGGAAATGGCGAGTAAGGCAAAATGGCGGGTGAAAGCAAGTTCGATATTTGACGTACGGCATTATGTCTACTTTGCTTATACGGTGTTTTTCGTGTTTTTCCCGTATAGAGCAAAGTAGACAACGACATGTCGCCTTTGGTGACGACCCGTATGAGCAGCCCCGCAACTGTAGCCGTACATTATCTCCGATACATAATCTCTCTCTCTAAATCTTAAAATGCAGTGGTAAGACATTGTGTCATTTCATTAATTCATGAAAATTAAACATTTTTGTATTTCCTGGATTCTTCTTTTGGTAGAACGGTGATCTTCCATTGAAAGACTTTGAAGAAAGTCCACCAGGAGTGTTGGCTTGTGAAGTGATGGTCTACTTCGCTTCAAAACATCAAGATCAATATGTGAAGGTACACGCTTTAAAATTCACCAATCAAACAACGCGGTCTTTGAGGAGACTGGTATAATGAAAATACAAGAAAATTTCTTTCAATACAACTGTATCGAAAACACAAGCGTAGGAGCGCTTTTGTATCCTTGCATTGAAATTATAAAGTACTCTGAAGTACTGTCAAATTTAGTTAAGCTATTCAAAATGCCTTAATTAGTTAGCACTCCATCTCAGAGATTCACAGAAATTTCTTTCAGTTTTTTTTAATGGCAGCCGGAAAAATGCTATGTTCGTCCAAAGAAATTTTCTTCCTTTTTTTTAATTCCTTACCAGTCTCCTCAAGATGCTGACCGCGTCGCCAAAAGTTTGATATGTGTATTATAAAGAGTTTTATCTCATGAAGTCATTATTATATCCACTGACCTTTATATATCCCTGGACCAAGTTTCTCAATCCCGGCCAAGCAAAACCTTTGATCGGAGTTTTTTGAAAAGTGGTACCCTAATGGCGGCACTACTCAGTAGCGGTGTAAATGCATCGAGAGCGCTAGATCTACTTTTGATGATGTAGCGCTGTTACACGTTAATTTTTAACACTGCAATATATGGCAGTTTATTTGTAGCAAAATTGTAATTTTACTATTTAACCAAAATTTTACTATTCAACGAAATATTTCACTATTTAGTGCCAACGAAAATATTTTAGTGCCAACGAAAATATTTTAGTGCCAACGAAAATATTATGGTTCAACCAAATTTTACTATTCAACGAAATATTTTACCATTCAGCAAAATATATAACTGTTCAACGAAATATTTCATTATTTAGTGCCAACCAAAATATTATGGTTAAACCAAATTTTACCATTCAACGAAATATTTCTATAGTCAAAATTTGTGCCAACGAAAAAATATTCGTTCAACCAAAAACGCAGAACACTGTTTTTCCGGTCCTTGTATTACACGCAATGATCCGCACATGTGAGACGTGAGAACTCCGACCTGAGGAGTTTCATTAATTTCCAAGAATTTGCTCAGTTGGTGTCCTGTGGTTATGTGATGGTTTTGAGTTAAAAGAGGAAGTGAATTGATGGATTAAAGCAAGATTAATGTTTCATAATTTTTTCTTTTTGGTTGAGCATTATTCTTATTTTTCTATCGTTCTAAACAACAGGTCTATTGTTCCAAAATCAAAATCTCACCCTGATATTCTTATAGAAACTATTCTTTGAAAGCGCGAAAGAAGCGTGTTTTATTCTTTTTTTATGGGTCGCGCGGAAGAAAGAACAACACTGTAAATAATGGTTGAAAGAAAAATATTTTGTTGAATGGTAAAACGTTTGTTGAACACTTATATATTTTGTTGAATGGTAAAAAATTTCGTTGAATAGTAACATCTGGCTAAACCATAATATAGTGAAATATTTCGTTGAATTCAAAAATTTGGTTGAACCATAATATTTTCGTTGGCACTAAATAGTAAAATATTTCGTTGAATAGTAAAATTTTGACTGAATAGTAAAATCGCAATTTTGCTACAAATAAACAACCATAGCAATAGGCTTCTTTACGGGTACAATTCAAAAAAAACTTCAATCAAAGATGGCGGATATAGCATGGTCCAGGGATTTATAAAGGTCGGGGATTTATAACCCATGGTTGAAAAACACCTAACTCGTCCGTTTAGTCACAAGAAAAATTGAGAAAGGTTGATTGATTTACGATTATTTTAGTTCTCGACACCCAAATTTCTTCTTTGGCATCAGCTTTGACGGAAAATCAGAGTTGTGGTAGCCATTTGGAACATTTGAAAAATATCTTGAGTCTTTTGTGTACTTCAAAAACGTTGCCACTTTGCAAATTTGCTGACCAAGTTTATTTTGTGGTGTGTTTGAATTTATTTTTTTGTCACCAGAATTTTGTAGATTTAAGACTTAGCTGTTCTCACTTGAAATTTTAACGTCGTCAACAAATCCTACCTCAAAAAATATTGATTTGCGAAAAACTTCAAAGCGGACGCCGATTCCTTTGAAACAAAAGCGAGTTTACGTTAAACAATTCCGAGGGGCGCAGACAGCTATGTGCAGCTAATATGAATTTGAACTACTTTAGGCAAAGCATATACAATTAAGTGTTCCAACAATCCAAAGCCTTTCTATTATTTTTGTTAGCTTTTAAGTTTGAAACGAACATGAACATTATAAACAATAATTACTTTTTTCATGGCTTTGATTGGTATGGGTGAAATGTTCTTTACACCATGTACATTAGTAAATGAAAGAAACAAACAATGTAACTGTGAATTTTATTTCGTCATTTTCATAGATAATTCTTGAGAATTCAGTTCGTGATGAAGAATATCAATGTCCATTCGGTAGATGCACCAAACAGTTGACCAAGATGCTTGCAGAATCGCTCAATGTCGGTGCACCAATATCGGAGACGTCAGAAGAGTACCAGCCCATGTTTTTCTCTTCTCCTCACTGTTTCCAAGAGCTCTACTCAGTGACGGTGCAACTACTTAACAAAACATGGAAAGAGATGAGAGCAACAGCTGCTGATTTCAACAGGGTAAGTGTCTCTTTTGTCTGTACACAGACCCAGTATCTACGACTAATTTCAAAATTCATTGCCGTAGAGGGTCTGTTGTCATTGTCTTTTCTGATTTGAGATTTTTCAAACCGATCGCTGCGATGGAGTGCAGGTGAGAGAGGGGAGACGATGAGAGAAGTGTTGTTATTTATAAATCATATTTCATCATAGAGATCTCCGTCCGGGAATTTTTTTATCAAACAGACAATACGAACAGAGTGTACTACTAAGCGGTAAACATGAGATACACTCTGGTACAAAGTAGTGTCTCTTTGATACTGATACTGATGCTTGCATACTTTTTAATGCTCAAAACCGACAACTGTTTCACTGAACTGAAAATTGTATGGATTTATTTACCTAAACAAAGAAGCTGTTACATTGCTAATTTGTAACTAAACCCTCGGTTTAGCAAACGAAGAGAACACAGACAAAAGACGTTGGCTTTGATCGTCTGTTTTCGTAAACTTTTAAATGAATCAATGCGTTCGCTAAACCCTCTGTTTCACTTTTGTGAGTTTTTGGCTAAATGGTGTGCACCCAGATGCTTGCGAATCATGTCACTCATAAAAATATCTTTCAATGTTGCCAGGCAAATAGGACATCAGTAGGGACGCTGCTAGCGTGTTTCTTTGATATTGAAACTGTCAAACTATAAATAATGTAAAATTGAAAAAGTATAAAGTTTGACAAATGAAAGAAAATTAGCCTAGGTCTATGAGTGAATCTATATGTAGGAAATAAATAAAATCTCTGAATTGAATAGGAATATCTAAGTCACAAAAGTTCAAGTCAAAAGTTGAGAAAAATGTCTAAGTTCAAAAACTAAAAGTCCTAACCTAAGGTGTTTCAGTGAAAGAAAGAAACTTAACCAGCTGGCCAAATGTGAATGTTGTGAAATGATGCAAGCAGGTAAATGAAAAGCTCAAAATTTGTGTAAAAAAAAACAAAATGAACCATGAAATCAAATCCAAAAATCAAATATGTAAGCAGAGGCTGAGACTGAAATGCAGTCTCACCGAGTGCCACATGGAACAATGATAGCCATATTGAATTTATGAAAATTGATGACTAAGTTGCATGATGCTTACTGCCTAGTGGCATTAGCAAGGATGACTTGAGAACACACCTTTTATGCATAAGTCTACCATGTTGGCATGCCAATTCCAACATATGACTAAGCATAATGGTAGCCTGAGAAGTAAGGTCAAGGTCAAAGGTGAAATAAAGTGCTGTCATAAATAATTAGCACTGTTTCTGAACCTTTCATGCTTTTTTGGGGTGTTTTTAGCAAAAACCATTCCCCAGAAACACCTTACCTCTCGAGGTGATGTGTTTTCAGCATTTCCTGTGTTCCTGGGATTTCCATAAATCAACTCTCAATTTTCTCCATAAAATCCAAGCCAAAATGTATTACCTGAAACACCAGCAAGTTACTGAAAGTCTTTTTGTCGGTGTTCCAGGTGTTTTCAAGCCGATTTTGAAGATCTTGCAGTGCCCTGTCTGAACCAATCAGATAAAAATCGGGTTTAAAATCGGGTTAAAAATCAGGAAAAAATCGGGAAAATTTAACCAGTCGGGACTTTTTTTAACAGTCGGCTTCAACAGGACTTTCGGTGTTTTTAAAAACTTTGAAAACTAAACCATTCGTGTTCAAAAGTGTTTTCTGCAAATCAGGCGAGCAATGTGTTTTTAAAGACATGAATGCTTCAGGCTCATAGGCATAAACTTAGCACACGCAGCAGCAAATTCATGAAACAATTGAAAGAAATGAACGGTTTTTTCTCTCTACCTTTAAACCAAATGGTGTGACATTGAACTGTTTACATGTTTCCAAGAATGAGATACGATACAGTAGTGATATGTGATACATTTAACAGCACAGCGAAAATAAGAATTTATTCTAGCCAAAGATACATAATATACACACAGCTTACATGAGATTGACATGTTTAAAAGTGAACGTAAAAGTCGATGTATATTTGTGTCAAAAATTAAAGGTGACCATTAACAACACAGTTGCGTAAGCGACGTTTCGACGGTTGTCTTTATCAAGTTGAATCTAAGCGTAGAAAAATGTTATATACAATAATTTGACTGAAAACTATTGTTTATAAAAGCAAAATTGCTTAAAGTTGAAACCTTGGTTTTCACCGTTGCGGTTTTTTTGACACTGCAAAGACTTCGAAATTTCAAGGATCGCGAAAGTTACATCACGTCACTTCATTCAAGATGGCGGATTATTTTGTTTCAGTTAGAGAAGGAAAAGCTGTATCTAGTGTTTTATATAAGATATCTGTGATATCTCATTGTTTCTCTGTTCAGGTTATCAGCGTGGTAAAGGATCAAATCAAACGCGTGTTAAACGAAAAACCAGAGACAATTGATAAATTAAAGGTATGTGTTTGTTATGACAAAACAGAAAGCCATAAATCCATATGATTTAGGAGTCAGTCTTTTAAGGGCAGTTTGGGGCAAGTCCAATAGTATGAAACTTAGATATTTTTTTTTTCAGACCAAAAGTTCTCAGTTCGTTGAACTTAAAAACATATCCAAAAATGAAAAAAATCTAAGTTTCGAACTATTGGACCTGCTCCGCTCTTGAAAAAAACTTGCTCTTAAACTTCCTAAACGTATTAGGACCGAAACCTTAAGATTATCACAAGTCCGTTGAATTGCACTTCTAAAGATTTGAACGTGTCTCCCCAATGTCATGGATTGTCTTTATCCGTCTTTTGACGCTCCTAAAAGAACGACGTGTCGTGTTATTGGTAGTAGGCACAGAGGTGTTATTGGTAGTAGGTACAGGGTGTTATTAATAGTAGGTACAGGGTTGTTATTGGTAGTAGATACAGGGTTGTTATTGGTAGTAGCTACAGGGATGTTATTGGTAGTAGGTACATGGGTGTTATTGGTAGTAGATACATGGTGTTATTCGTAGTAGATACAGGGTGTTATTCGGTAGTAGATACAGGGTGTTATTCGTAGTATGTACAGGGTGTTATTGGTAGTATGTACAGGGTGTTATTGGTAGTATGTACAGGGTGCTATTGGTAGTAGGTACAGGGGTGTTATTGATAGTAGGTACAGGGTTGTTATTTGTAGTAGGTACAGGGTGTTATTGGTAGTAGGTACAGGGTTGTTATTGGTAGTAGATACAGGGTGTTATTGGTAGTACATACAGGGTGTATTGGTAGTACATACAGGGTTGTTATTGGTAGTAGGTACAGGGTTGTTCTTGGTAGTAGATACAGGGTGTTATTGGTAGTACATACAGGGTGTATTGGTAGTACATACAGGGTTGTTATTGGTAGTAGGTACAGGGTTGTTATTGGTAGTAGATACAGGGTGTATTGGTAGTACATACAGGGTGTATTGGTAGTAGATACAGGGGTGTTTTTGTAGTAGGTACAGGGGTTGTTATTGGTATTGTATACAGGGGTGTTATTGGTAGTAGGTACATGGTTGTTATTGGTAGTAGGTACAGGGTTGTTCTTGGTAGTAGGTACAGGGTGTATTGGTAGTAGATACAGGGTTGTTATTGGTAGTAGATACAGGGTTGTTATTGGTAGTAGATACAGGGTGTATTGGTAGTAGGTACAGGGGTTGTTATTGGTAGTAGGTACAGGTGTGTTATTGGTAGTATGTACAGGGTTGTTATTGGTATTGTATACAGGGGTGTTATTGGTAGTAGATACAAGAGTGTTAATGGTAGTAGATACAGGGATGTCATTGATAATGGCTATAAGGTTGTTATACAGGGGGTGTTGTATAGCTTTCTTTCTTTGTGTTATCCTCCTTTTGCTCTACTGACCTGTCGATGTTCTTAAACAATTTGAGACTGGAACTGTTAAAAAACGGCTATAACAGCGTTCCTTCAACAAAATCTCACAGTTCCTTATGAAAAAAAAGTATATAAGAAAGAGAATGTTTTCATAACGCCTCCTACATTTCAGATTCACTCCCTCTCCCTCTCTATTACTTCCTTATTCTTGTCTTCATAAATAGTAAATTGGATTGGCACTCTATTCATGATATGCACCATTGCAATGTCTTCTGACATTACATCATGGACCCAACAGCTGATTGGTTGCAAGTGACGTAAAATCAGTCAATACGTCACTTTCAACCAATCAGCTGTTGGGTTCGTGGTCTTGTCTTCATAAATAGTAAGTCGGATTGGAATGCTATTGATATAGCTGTATGTCAAATTGATTGCAGTCAAGTTAATGAGCAATTATATCATAATTATGTTAATTATGATAATTATGATTATATCCCGTAGTAGCGTCATTAATCCTTGAAATTCATGATTTTGATGTGACAATATATCAACATACAGGTTTTATTTATAAGAAAAGCAGAAGTGGATGTTCTTTACTTTTTGAGTTTTAAGTCTAAAAATGTATTTTCACCATAATGTACTTTTGTCAATTTTCCTAAAAAGTTGTAATTGGGCTTTCCCTTAAAAGCAAAAGCTGCAGAAGATAAATATCAAAAAACGGGAATTTATTATCTTGCTCTTTTATGGTGATCTTTAAATTGAGGGTCAAGATTAAAGGGGAGTGGTGAGGAATTTCGATTTTTAATAAATGGTGGGGGTGGGGAGATGGTAAGGTTTGGACGTTAGACAAAGTAAAATTAAAAGGCTTTGGTGTTCATTGGACGTCTGAGGAAATTCAGTGAACGAAGTAAAACAAAAAAAAGAACGTTGAAACTACTGGCTGATCGGGCCATTCCATTTCATGACCATACAGGGGGTGTGTTGTTGTTTTTCATTTTTCCAGAGGGTAAAAAGTTTTTCTTGAATTTCCAGGGGGTGAACGACTTTAGTTTGTCCACCCTCACTTTAAGACATGAAAAGAATTTTTTCCAAGGGTTCTTTTTCAAAATTTGCCATTTCCAGGGGGTATCTACACTTTTCCAAGAATTTTGTTTTCACTTGAAAAGGTTCGTCCACCCCCTGTATGGAGATTTCATGACATTAAACAGCCCATTCTGGGGAAAATGGGCTAATAATAGTGGATGTACAAAACGCCGAGGAGGTCAATTTATCTTTAGGCTAGAGTCTACTTTTGACTGAACTTTGCTTTCTGGTAATTAATGATGGGACTGAGTCCAAGTGAAGAAGACAAGAGGATATTGTCATCTTGGAATTTTTCACTTTTTCAAAAATTATATGAAAACAACCAAACAATGAAATATATTCTAAAATCCAATCAACGTTTTTGAAACGATAATAAAATAAAACAAAAATACCTCCTAACTTTAAAAACAACTGTTGGTTTTTCGCCAAAAAGGGACTGGATCTAGTGGTATGGATTAGCTACCATCTCCATCAAAGCCAAAAAATGGAGTCTGTCAAATTACACTGGGCCACTTATCGGTGCCACCCAGTCTATTAAAAAGCTATAAGTGCCCCCCGGGCTAATCAATCTTCAGAAAGATTTTTTTGTGTATTTAACAGACCAAAGCGTTCAGCTTGACGTATCAACAATTCCTAAAGCTGATGCAACAAGAAGCCCAAGAAAGAAACATTCTTGACTCACAAACAAAACCCGTCATGTAAGAAAGCCTTGGTTTATAGAGGTTTTTCATGTTATGTAATTTCTGCCATTATGGAAGCAAACGTTCGAATTGCGTAAGGGGTCGCTCTCTACAGGTTCGAACGTTTGCTTCCATAATGGCGGGAATCACGTAACTTAACAAAACATAAAAAACCTCTGTTCCAGAAAAAAATATCATATTTTTCGTTTTTCAGCTAATATTTATATCCACTCACTCAAACTTAACTATTATTCAATTCATTTTTTGCTTAGATTCCATAATATTGTTCTATACCCCCTATCGAGTATGTTGTTGTTTGGTTTGATTTTTTTTTTGGGGGGGGAGGGCTAACCTCTCCCCAGAGCTTTCCCTTTTTCGGAAAGGTTACATGTTGATTTATAATATTAACGCAAAATTTCGAACCCAAATAGTTTGCAAATAATATACTTTCACCTCTCTCTCTAATTCGAACTAAAACATTGGTCCCTTCAGCTGTGGCTTAAATGACTCCCCGTATTTCGAAACTCCTCTAATTCGAAAAAAAAAACATTTCTATTCCTTGAAAATTGAATTACATGTTTTTTATTAGAACATCCAGAACATCCTTCGGATCTTCTTTTTGAATTTGAAGCCTAAAAATTCTCTTAAAGTGTTCTTAGTTTGATCATTTTGTGGGTATTTCTGTGCAACTTACTAAGAAATTGAGTATTCTAGAGTCCACAAAGTCTTAAAATGTTCTTGTTCTTAATACTTTAGCTATCGAAGCCGCCCTATGTTCCTATATAAATTGTTCCTATTGAAAAAACGTATAGAGAAAGTCGATTGGCCATAATGATGTTATAGTTTTTAGATTTTCATATGCAAAGCTAAAAATCTCTTTTCCATTTTAACAGGGAGCTTCGAGAGCAAGTGGAACCAGAAATCCGCGAGTTGGTCCGCCAACAAAGGCTGGCTCAACTCGTCGAAGGAGAATATTTCAAACAAGTCGACTTTCGTGGGAAATTCAAATCTGGTAAGTGTGTAGATTACCTTATTACACGAATGAAAAATTCTTTTTTTTATAAGAATCAACAAATTTTTGTTGAGGCTTGACTAATAATGATAACGAATGTTTTAAATGGCTGGCTCTGAAAAATCATTGAGCTTTTAGACAGCTCAAGAATTGTTTATATGAAGAGCCACTATGAACAGAACAAGAAGAGTTACAAAAAGGAACAGGAAAATTGAAGAATTAGGCAAAAAAAAAGGCTATTTTGATTATTTTGGCATTTTAGGGTCAATATTGTCAATTGTTTGGTTCATGTATTGATTTCATTATTTTATATTAATTTTTCTCACATCTTTACAAATTGCAGTTCAAGCTCATCTGCAGAATTGTTATAGAAAACATAATTTTTACTACTTTCACCCTCAATTTGCTTGAATTTCAACAATTCTTATATTATTGTTCTTAAATTTTTTGAGAATTTTGAGCCTCCCTGTTCTTATAGAATTGTTCTTACATACACATTTTTTATAAGAACAAACTATATAAGAACATAAGGCTTCGATGGCCGAAATGGTAAGAACAAGTTAAGAACATTTTAAGGCTTAGTAGACTTTAAAAACACCCGATTTCTCAGGAAAATGGGCATAAAATGTTCGAAAATGGTGAAAATAAGAACATGTTAAGAACATTTTTAGGCTTAAAACTCAAAAAGTTAAGAACATCCGAAGGCAAGGTAATACCAATTTTTAATATCTTGTTTGTCTTTGACTGTGGGACTTGCTAACTCTTCAGGACAAATATCATTAAACTTGGATTAAAATAACTATGATGATACGTGTTAGTGAGTATTTTAATATATTGAGTAGATACAAGCAAATAAATTTACTCTTTTTTTTTTACAAGAAGAAATTATTTAAGAATATAAGGCTTCGATGGCCAAATTCTAAAGAACAAGTTAAGAACATTTTAAAGCATTGTGCACTCTAGAACACCGGATTTTCTGAAGAAAAAGGTCAAGAATGCTTAGAACACTCAAAAAGTTAGGATGAAGAAGGCTTCAAAAATTTAGGATGTTCTTATAAAAAAATACGTGTATGTGTTCTTCTATAAAAGATTTCACAAATTATAATAATAGTGTCGTAATTAAAAAGTACAATTATTGATAAAATACGATAAAATAAAGTTGAATTAAATTAATTAATATACTATTATATTAATATGCAATCTGCGGTGGAAAGGTATTGTTGGTTCGAATTATGGACTCTAGTATTAGAAGTTTTTTTGTTTTTCCGCATTAAGAAACTTAATTTGAAACGGGCACTGAAAAGTGCTTGTTATAATGTAATTAATATAAGTCGTTTTAATAAGCATTAGCTTTATTTTGTTTTATAATTTGAAAAATATTTCTACTATAGAATTTATCGCTTGGAAGAGAAATTAGATATTCTCAGATGCGAAAAAAGTCCGCATTGCTCAACAAATGCTCGTGAATTGTTGCCAACTTGGGGCACATGAATAGGTTCATGCTAAAGAAATACAAAACAATAGATCGACAGACACTTGGCTACTATAATATCAGTAGCTGATCATGGTATGCATGAAATTCAAAGTAAAAAATGAAATTTTAAGATTTATATATAAATAATAAATTGAAATATTTAAGATACTTTAGGCGTACAAACTTTCGTTCGATTTTTCGCGAATTTTAGCCCTTTTCGCGAAAGTAAATGTTTTTGAAAATTCTTGAGAGGGCAATTCGCGAAAATTTATGCTAAGTTTTAGATTTATATATAAATAATAAATTAAATTAAAATATTTAAGATATATTTCAATCACAATTTCTCCACAATCTCAATGATTTTAAAGATTCTCTTTCTCAAAAGTAATGTTTCCATCATAACCACCTCGATCCATCGCTTTTTTTTACGACAACCAGATTTGTGGTGCACCTTAGCATATAATTGCAATAGTGATAAGTGTCTCCTTTATGTCCATCCCCTTCAAATACGATAACTGAGGACCATTCGAGTCCAAAGGAAATGTTATTATCAATGATCAGAACATTTCTATCAAGAAGAAATTTGTATGGATTTTCGTCCTTTCCAAAATCATCTCTTAGTGTGTGATAAGATCTCCAGTTCTCTTTCAACTCGTCTAGAATGTCAAAACAATGATCTGGCTGGATGTCAAAATCAATTATCACGAGGATTCCGTCATCTGTTATTTTTCGAATTTCTTTCACTGCATCTTTAAAGGAATCAACGAAGAGCGGAGAGCATCCGCTCGGAAAGTTACCGGGTGGCATGACGATACCCTCTCTATAACTGTATTTACTTTTCAAGGCTTGTAAGTTGGTTGCCTGTACAACCTCTTTAGAATTCCTAAAATTTTGTTCGAGATTAAGGAAAGAAAAGTTGGTAATTGTCGACAATTGTTCGTAATGTCTTTTTGTTATGGATTCGGTTGATGGGACGATCCATAAGTAGTCAACAAGTGGTGTCACCTTCTCCTTTATCCAATCGATGATTTTCGATGGCCACGTGTTAAATTCATCCATGAACAATGCTTTGATATCACGTGATTTGATCTTCTCAGTAAGACGGTCTTGAACAACATTAAACTTCTATCAAATAAATTTTAAAGTGGATGTTTTCAGTATTTGTTCAAACATACTTTTACTGTTTTAAGTTAACTCAAATCAAATGAAATCATGGAGAACATTTTAGAAATGAAAAAAAGTCTCACTTTTCAGCTAACGTTAGAGAATTGACGCGAATTCTTAGACTCAGATTATGAGGTGAAAAAGCAATAAAAAATAGATTGTTTTCAAATTCTCATTTTCAATTGATCTTCACTTCCAACTGCTCATTGAATCAGTTTTCTTAAGATTTTCATCGGCTGAGGTTTGGGCGATTCGATAGGGGGGGGGTTGGATATACACCCAATCCTTCCTAATAACCAAACGGATTGATTTCGGGTAGTGGAGATAAAAAAACAACATAAACTTTCATTCGAAAGGCCTTGAAAGTGAATACATGTCTTGCGAGGAGTATCAGAATCCGCTTTGTGACTAAAAAAGCTGTCGCATTCAACAGCCACCTTTGTCTTGGCGGAGAAGGTCATCGCCCAGTGTGATAGAGAAATAAGTACTGGTGGAAATCGGGCTTAAATAAAACAAGTTTACAATTTGGGCTACTTGAGATGGTATTGCTTTTTGTGATACTAACATAAATAAAATAATAACATAAATTTTGGAACTTTTTTGTTTTTTTCTAGATCAGCCAGTATACTTGATAAAACAATAATGAGTTGTGCTTACCCCTTCGAGATGTTCAACCAATATTCCTCGATTCTCCTCCAGTTCAATCTTTAAACGGTGATAAAGCAAGGTTTTTAGCGTTTCGAGATTTCTATGACAAATAAACATAACTTTTCCTTTATGTTCAGATTTTTCGTTTAGACGTATGGCCTTTTCCTGAAGTAAGAGTGTCTTTCCTGAACCAAAAGGCCCACAAATGATCACTCTCCTGTAGCGTGGATCATCGTTGCTCATGATTGCCATCTGTTGGTTAGAGTAGAATAAAATGTTGTGGCTGGTTGAAACATTTTCGATTGCTTTGCTGGTATATTCGACCCACGTAGAGCTGGTAATGGGTGCGACTTGGTCTTTTTTCGATACGTGAATGGCAAAAACGAGGATTTTCAGAAGGTTCTTAACATCATCCAAAGGGATGGATGTTGTTGTTGTTGAGATGTTTTGGAATCTGTAAAAGATGCTGGATAGCCATGGCTCGATTTCGGTTTCAACGGTAATATAATGTTGACTGTTGATTGAAAGGGTGTCTTCCTGCACACAGACAACAGGGAAATACGTCCAACCCGACATCAGTTGGTCACCTAGCCTCTCCTCAAAGATTCGATGATTCTTTTCCAATTGCTTGAAGACTTGATCGCCCACGATTGTTCTTTTTAACTCAATGGAAATGATCAACTTCCTGCTCCAAGAGATGATTAGAAAATCTGTCTCCTTGTGCATTTTCTTTTGGACGTTCGTCAGAAAAGTAAGCGAGGAAAGTACAACCGTATCCTGGAGCGTATTGTTTTGCAGTGGTAGTAGTTGGTCGTAGAACCAGTGCTCCAGTTCTTCTCCGAGTTCTGACAATTCCAATCCAAAAAGCCAGAGGAGGTTCGAGTCACTCGAGGGATTGCTTTCAATCAATGCTAAAATCTTCCGTTTAAAACTTTTGATCGGATAGTTTTGTGAAATGAAATCACTGAGCAAAGATTCAAGAGGCGAAACATATGACCAAATTCCCAACCAATTGAGCAATTTTGATACATATGACTTTCTACTTTGGAGTTCCTCGACACAACCCTGAACAAAAGTTCCAAGATCTTGTGTTATTGGGGGAAAGGTCACATTGTCGGTTTTCAGCTCATTGATTACCAGATACATGATTTGAACGTTCAATATCCACCGCTCAAATGATTTCTTGTCAATACAATCAGGTTTATTCTGTGCATTCATGAATGTTTCCAATTCTTTGGTCAACCAATACGTTGGTGAATGCTGTTTCAAATTAACCAAAAGTCTATCCATGTCTCTTCTGACGTCATATTCAAGCAAAGCAACATTCTTTTTCACATATTGTTTTGAAACGAAAGTAGGTGGTATAAATATACTTGTGTGTTGTGTTTGATCGAAAAGAAAACTGTCTCCATACTCTCTCTCAAGAATGAAGTCGGCTGCATCGATGGGGTTGGCTGTACGATGAGTATTTCCCAGATTGAACTGTTTGGCTTGTCTTTCTGACGTGGCTGGCCTGTTATTGAGAATCTGCTCATACAACGATTTATCTGGAGTGCATCTGGTTGGATCGATTGGTAATGGTCTCAAAGACAAAACTTTGTTAGCGATATTAGCCATCTTGGTTCAAAAAAAAACTCTCTCTCGTATACTAAATCTACACTTTAACGGTACGACGATATGGTTTTTCCATCGATCTCATACATAAAGAGAAATAATAATTAGATGTCCTACATACGTGAATAACAAATACCAATCCTCTTAATTTAATCCTTGATGCTCTGACTTAATCAACCTTAAATCAATACCTATTTGAGATGCTATTTCATTATCCTTTTTCTTCTATAATACTTTTTAATACTTTTTTATAATCTAGCTGACCTATTTCTTGATATTTG
Organism: Clytia hemisphaerica; assembly: GCF_902728285.1. Classification (NCBI taxonomy): domain Eukaryota; kingdom Metazoa; phylum Cnidaria; class Hydrozoa; order Leptothecata; family Clytiidae; genus Clytia; species Clytia hemisphaerica. Next base: position 1,796,187 of record NW_027103512.1, on the reverse strand, counting down.
TCATTCTTAAAGAATTTTTCTATTTCAAAATCACTTTTATTGTTGAAACAAATGGCGATGGGAACCGTGTGCGTGTCATATAATACCTGTTTTCTCATTCATTTAGATAAAATACCTCTGTGTCACAGATTCGGTTGGACCCCCAATAGGAAATCTAGCCAAAATTTCGTCCCCAATTGAAATGTGAAAAATTGCACTTCCAAGACCATCCCCACTTTGAGCTTGGGACAATAGAATTTCTACCCCGTTTGGATTGTACTATAAATTTTTATCCCCGACATGGGAAAAAGTTCCACCGGAGCTTTGAGACAGGGGTATGAAGAAAATTATATAGATCATTACTCTTAGATTCCAAATAAACGGGGGGGGGGTTGGAAAATTTTCGAAAAATTAACACGCGGAGGGGGGCGTTTATTTGGAACCTAAGAGTAAAGAAAATATCAAAATAGCTTTTGTTAATTAGTGGATGCCAGCGGCCCAAGCATTCAGCGAGTGTGTTTACATTGTAGAATATATCATATTGCGTTAATAAGCCATTTAATATGTCATTGGAAATCGCCTCCCCCCCCCCCATTTTTTCTGACTGGCAGACCTTATCACGCAACCACTATTCTCGAAGAAATGCGGAAATTGTAAAACTGCATTTTTAATTTAAGAGAAAACTGAATCCAAGCCATCAATTTTTCCTCCATTCATCATCAGTGTTGCTGAATCAGCGAAAAACGTTATTTATTCTCATATGTTATCAGTGATTTGAACAACTGGGCTTTCTCTATAGTTATTGAAACTACTATTCATTTGGAACTTTTTAATATATGGAGGATGATGCTCGACTTGTTTTTTATTATTTTCAGACTTCGATGTTGCTTTTTGACTTACCATGGGCTTAAAATTACTTTTTTCTTAGCCATTTCTGAACTTTTAAACCTTGGATTAGCTTTTTACCAAAATCTAGCCTATGAAAAAGCGTGCATACATCTAACATAACAGTTTGAAATCTCTAGTGAAACGCATTTCTAAAAGTTATTGCAGTGTTTGTTGTGGATCTTTTGGTTGGATGATCTCTCAGATGATCACTTGAAAGAGGAAAAGAGAAGGGTTCTCTTTAGGTTAATCAAAACATTTGGATTTCTTTATAACCTACACGCTTTTTTTTTATAAGAATGGTGTAAATCCATTTCATCATGGATATTCTTAATCTTTTTGGGGAAGTCATCCTAAAATATTCTTACAGCATTCTTACGTTAGGATCCTAATTCCGACTAGATTTAACATTTAGTACATATATGTCCATGAAGGATACTCAAGCATAAAATTACATTTTTGTGAAAGGAGTTTGCCTTACTTGGGGGTAATTGACAAATTATAATTGAAAATGCTCTAAAAATTGCATTTTAGCTTGAGTAGCAAAATTCCATGATGGTGATATTCTTAGCATTATTCTTAATTTTTTGCTCGTTTTCATCATGGACATTCTTATAAAGTAAAAAAAAACGTGTAGTCATAATAAAAGCGTGTTTTTAGATCCGGATTTATCATCGAGGTCACCCAATGGATTTATCTTCTGTACACGCTCTCAATTTTCTTTGTAGGTCACTCAACCTCGCTCTCTGTACAAAGTCTTTTTTTAAAACAATTTTTAAAACTATTAGGAAAAACGACGACTCTTTGCAAACGTCAAGAACTTTGTCGGTCGGTTTTTAAAGAAAATTCAGCTAATTTTTTATTAGAAACAGTAAATTTTTAAAGGGCTTAAAATTCTTATTTTATTGCCCAGTAAAATTGTTCTTATAAAAAACCTGTTCTTGACTTTAAAGGGCGAAATTAATGTATTTTAGACCTTTTACCCAATTTTGACTTCTTTGACCTTTAAATTGCTTGAAATTTAGCAATTCGGGTCTCAGCATTGTTCCTAGATTGTTCTTTCTCTCTTTTGTTGAGATTTTGAGCCTCATTGTGTTCTTATAAAATAAATTTTTTTTTTCAAATCATTGCCATGAAATCAAATTTCTTTCAATAAAAGTACACGATCTGCATGATTCAAAAATCAATTTTGTAAACATTGGCGCCTCATTGAAGAGTGTGATTAACGATTAATTGCTCTCTACAGGATACAATTAACGATTAATTGCTCTCTTTGAAGGCGCGCCAAAGAAGAAAAAATAACTCATCGTGCGATTATTCTTATAATTAAAAACTTCTTTTTTTGTTTAATTCTTTTTCAGATAAGTATTGGTACTGTTGTTTATCGTCCAACCATCGCTTCTTACACTACGCCACTGATCTGTCTGGTAAAGACAACACTCCACCAAGCATTGATGCTCTACCACACAAATGTATGTATGTTTTCCTGATATTCTGTCATAAGGGATATGTAGTCAAATCTCTATTATTTGAATCTTTCTTCAGTCATATCAGCCGGAAAGTGGTTTAAATTACTCTCTGGAATTCGAATCTTTCTTTGATCCTCTCAGCCGGAAAGTGGTTTAAATTACTCTCTGGAATTTGAATCTTTCTTTGATCCTCTCAGCCGGGAAGTGGTTTAAATTACTCTCTGGAATTCGAATCTTTCTTTGATCCTCTCAGCCGGGAAGTGGTTTAAATTACTCTCTGTAATTCGAATCTTTCTCTGTAGTAGTTCGAATAACATTTTTAGTCTCTTGAAAATCGAATTAGAGAAAGCGAACTCTCTGAAATTCGAATCTTTCTTTAGTTCCCTAAGCTGGAAAAGTGGTTGAAAACTCTCTGTTTTTCGAATTTTTCTATTTTTCTCTACATAATTCGAATAAAATTTTTGGTCCCTTGAAAGTCGAATTAGGGAAAGTGAACTCTAATATTCGAATCTTTCTTTAGCATTCTCAGCTTGAAAGTGGTTTAAATTACTCTCTGTAATTCGAATCTTTCTCTATTGTAGTTCGAATAAAATTTTTAGTTTCTTTGAAAATCGAATTAGAGAAAGTGAACTGTCTCATCGACCATTTTCAGATTTTGGAAAGGTTTATACAAAACTTAAAGCCTTATGAATGTTTTCGATTTCAGGTTTTGACTTCAGTTTACTTTTCTCGACAAATACACGTTTTTTTATTAGAACATCCAAATTTTTTGAAGCCTTTGAATTTTCTTAAATTTTTGTGTTTTAAGCTTAAGAATGTTCTTTTATGTAGTCTGTTCTTAAAAAAACGTGTATAAGAAATGAAACAATCAACCATTTGTCATATTTTCCCACTTTCAGTACCATTATAGCCAACGTCATATAGAATCTTGTCATTGAAGCCTGATGCTTTTATGTAGTCTGCTCTTAAAAAAACGTGTATGAGAGATGAAACAATCTACCATTTGTCATATTTTCCCACTTTCAGTACCATTATATCATTATAGCCAACGTCATATAGAATCTTGTCATTGAAGCCTCATAGCTTCTAACATAGTAGAAATAAAGCAAAAAGTAATCGAGGGAAGAATTAAATCCCGTAATAATAATATTATTATCATATAACGCCTATACTACTTATTGCACGCATTAAAAACGACTCCAGTCTAACCATTTGTCATATTTTTCCCACTTTCAGTACCATTAGCTGACGTCTCCAAATTGGAACTTGGAAAAGATTCAACTCACTTGAAAGCCATGAAAAAGGTTTGTGTTTCGAAAGTTTGTTCATGTTTTTCTGTGGATCAAAAGTTCAGAAATGGGGATGCATTATTTCAAGTCAATTAGAATAATAATTGATCCTTTGCTTGAAAAATGGCATGTCACGTGGAGTTGCCTAACAAAATTTGAGCCAAAAAAATAAAGTGAAAAAAATTTTGAGGGGGTCCTATTTTTGGCATTTTCAAAGAATGATGCCGTCGTCAGGTGGTATCACTTGCAAAATTTCATGTAAATTGGATAAATATTTCAAAAGTTATCACGAATTTTTGTATTTGCCCCCTCCTCCCCTAGGTACCAAGATGCTCGAAGGGATAAAAAAAATTTAAATTGTGGGAAGAATTTTTTGGGCAGCATGCTTATTCAGATGTATATATTTTTCTGTATACTCACAGATTTATAAATCCCGAAGGGCTAAATGTTGTGCTTTAAGCCATCACAGGCAAAGAAATATTATTGCCATTGTTTACAAAAACCCGTGAAGCTTCTGATTGGTCAAGCTTTGGAATTCAATTGTAATGTCACGTGACCTTTCAGCCAAAGCACGACATTTATGATACGGTATTACTCTGTTCTCTCGATGACTCTGTTATGAAGATAATTAGGCCTCATTTGCTGACCCATAATTGGCCCAGAGCTTTAGCGTACTGGGCCTTTCAAGAGAGTCGTGCTCGTGTGTTACGCTAAGCTATTAGCCGCATTCCGTCATAAAATAAAAAACCATCCAGGCTGTTTGGCTATAATGGAGAGGCTTGAACAGATAAATAAAACAATAATTGAGATCTACAGCTTCGCGCTATATTTTTTGTTCGGGAAAGACTAACACTTTGATTTAGAACTTAGATTTTCGTTCAGACCGCAATGTTCGTTATTTATAATCAAATCAGCCTATGCCCAGGCTAGCTCTCAACAATGTGGTTGGATTTCTGCGAAACTTCCTTTCAAAATCTTATCGAGAAGGAAGAAGGATGCTTGTATACAATTTCTGTTAAATTTTTTTTTGTCATTCAACTGTGTTGTGGCAACATCTCTCCTGCTTCCAAGTACCATGAACAATAAGGATTAATTTTTGAAAGGTATGTTGGTTTTTTCTGGCCGTCAAAATAGATTTACCTCACGCAGACAAACATGAAAAGACTCAAAGTGAGGAACAAAAAAAGTTTGTTTACATGCATCCAACTTTACAAGCACATGTTCAACTTTTTATTAAACTTCTTCATCTTTACCCCTGCGGACGTAAAAATTAGCAGCACGTGCCTTTGTGGATCCCAGCTTTAGGCTATATTTCTTTACATTCATGGTTGGATTCTAGAATTGTGCGATTACTTGAGGAATTTCAAAAATGGAGGTTTTTGGTGGGAAAATGAAAAAAATGTACCAGTTTTAGCTACCGACCGACCCATTTTTCAAAGCTTCTAGGACACGAACCAAACAATCAATTGGGCTTGGCCCTTGGAATTTCCTTCCAGACCCCTGCGCTCAATAGGATCTATCATCAGACAGCTCGAAGACAGATCGAGATGTGATTGATGGATTAATTATTGATCCGGATAGGAGATAAAATGATTAATTATCGATTATACATCGATCTATCATCGATGGATCTTTTATCGATCATATTGATTTTATCGATTCTTTCTAAAGATTGAGCTCTATTGATTTACAATCGATATACTCGATTGAACTACTTATACTAGCTCAATAAATAATCAGCGAAGGATCAATACTCAAGACCTTTTTACGGCTGAATCCTCTATCAATCTCCTATCCGGATCGATAAGTAATCCATCAATCACATACCGATCTGTCATCAACCCATCCCGATGATCGATAGGATCGATCACATAGGCCAGTATGGATTCCACGAAATCTCGCGCCGAAGATATTTGACATTTTCAGTGCACAAATACAATGTGGACAGCCCCAATAGTGGTTTAAATTTTCTTATCTATCGCATGGATACAAAATAGGGGATGCATAAGATTTTTTATATTGTTGCTGTAAAATCAAAAGTTCTACAGTATTGCTGGTATTTTATTGACAGTATGATTGTCGTTTTACTGGCTAGTTCGAAATACAACTCAACTCTCTCAAAAGAACGTGGTAATAGAGCAACAGTACTCTGAGGCCAGAAAGATTATATCATTTAACCCAGAATTCCCTCTCACAAAACCATTTTCAAAAAGTAACCCAGGAGGGGTCGTGGGTTTGAGTCTGCCCTAAAAAATTTAAGAACCTTTGTTTTAATCCCAGATGCGTCCAAAAAAGCAGTAGCACAAAACAAGTCAGAAGTTTTAACTTAGGCGAGAACTGACTTGGGTGTAATCAGTGAAAAAATGGCCACCCTGGAGAGGGTTTATTTTCAGACTGATACTAATAATCTTTTTGTTTTCTTTACAGTGTCCTGGTCTGCTCAGTAAAGTAAGTATATTCATCTGGTGGGTGTCGGCGGAGCCTGGAGTGAGGGAGTCTATCCCCTTTTCTATTTGCGCTAGACCTGGGAGATCGAATGCTGAGGTGGAGCGCAACACCTACTCTCATCTCCCAGTAACTTACCGCCTAGATCAGATTACCCAATCTAAGCTACTCATCCGCTGAGTTGGCGGTGACCGGGGATCGAACCCACAACCCTGAGATTGTAAGGCGAATGCTCTACCGACTGAGCTACCCGGCCACTAATCAATCAACCTTAAAGGCATAGGCAACAGAAGATCAATACCGGTACCCAATTTTAGGTGAGTTCTCTGTCACTTTCTCAGATTGAAGTTGAAGATAACACTTGAGTGATTCTAAATAATTACACTTTTTCCAAAAACATACCTGACCTTTACTATGAGCGTACTGAGGCCATTTTTTTCATCTACTCTTCAAGCCCATATTCAAGTCATATTAGTTATGAGAATTTCCAACCTCCAAATTTTCGTTTGTAACGTGGACCCTTGATGACCATTTCAGTCCAGGGACCCCCTGTGGGGCCCAAACAGGGCCTGTTTGGCCCGTCAACCCTGTGGATTTCTAAATCCTACGTATCAGTGGGAATAAAAAACACTAAGAGAATTTTTCTATTGAAAGGTGGTGCGACAGCGAGTCATCGCCTTGTCTATTTCCCCAAGATTAGTCAGTCATAGTCCAAACCCCTTCAAAAGAAACTTTAAAATGCAAAAGAGGGGGGTCTGGGAGAAAAAGCTTCATAGAAAGGAGATGCAACAAATATTTATGTTATATAATTAATGAAACTCCTTGGCAGTGATAAAATTAAGTAATTATTCTTTGTAGGGGGCTCCAATTGCATAGAATCACATCAACAGATCGATGTTGTTTTATTTTAACACACCCCTTTTAATTGAAGATCTTGAGATGTATACATTTAATATATTGAATTTTTCCTGTTTTAGTTATCATTGCATCATCATCAGGTGGAGTGCAACAATAGTATAAATCAGCGAACTTGTATCTATTCAGCTTATACGGATTTACTCGGCAAACTCGTTTAACTCTGTTACATTGATTTATTCGGAAAACTCGTCTAAACTTGAATCTACTCGGTTCAGATTTATATAGTGAATTCGACCCATCTTACAGCTTACTCAGCCAATTCGAATTCCTTGAGTTTGCTCGGTTTAAAAGAAATAAATACATTGATATTGTTATTTAACTCTCATTTCTTGTACCTGTTCCCTTCTAAATTTTCTAAAGCATGATTTTTGCGATCCCACCGTGCGAAATTTGTGCGAATAAGGACTAAAACCCGGTCTTCAAGGAAGCGAAAACAAACTAGATATGACAAAGCCCTGTTTATTGGTTTTTAGACTCTGGGCCTTCATGCCCTTGGGCCTCTTGTTTGTACTAATGACATATCAACGAGTAGTTAAACCTATTTAAACATTTAAAGAGGTTATCTGAGGTTCTTTATCTTGTCCCGTGCTTTATCTTGTCCCGTGCTTTGTTTGCATGCGCGTTTTTTTATAAGAACATCAAAAAATTTTGAAGCCTTGGGATGTTCTTAACTTTTTGAGTTTTAAACCTAAAAATGTTCTTAACATGTTCTTATTTTCATCATTTTTTGAGCATTTTTGTCCCTTTTCTTAAGAAATTGGATGTTTTATTTTATTATTATTATACATTTTTCTCTTCCATATTTTACAATGGGTATTCGTCCTAATTAAAAAATACACGTTTTTTCTTTTATTAGAACCCAGTTTATAAGAACATTGAGGCGGCTGAAATTCGTCGAAAAATTAAGAACATCGTAAGAACATGCCCAGCCTCAGTTTGGAAAAAAATGACAAGAAACTACAATATTTTCCTCTTTTCAAGCAGTTTTAAACAAACTTAGGAATAGATTTTCTAAATCCAAAGTCAAATATTGTCCAAATTTTATCAATTTTAAGTGCTCTTTATTTTGCATGATATTATCGATTTAGAGTAGTCTGAAAATTTAAGAACGCATCTAAGAACATTTCAGGCTGAAAATTGCTAAAAAAATAGGCACATCCAGGCTCAGCCAAATTTTAGGTGTTCTAATAAAAAAAAAACGTGTAGTTAAATTAGATAAAAGAATGATATAAATACAAAAACGCAATGATAACAGACGGAGCTCGCAAAGTTCTGGAAAAAAAGCTTTGATGCTGTAGTGAAGAGTTTCGAGTTAGCAAAGCCTTAAAATATGTTCTTACCTTGTTTTTAATAAATTGGTCAGTGAAGTTTATATAGCCTTATGTTTATATAAAAAACGTGGAGTAGTCATTTTAGTGAAATTTCATGTCTCGACAGTTTTGGAACATTTTGAGTCAAGACGCGGTTTATCTAATTTCACTTGATGATAGCTATCTATCATGGCCAGGATCTATTTTTGTTGATTTTTTATGTATTGGACTCTTTCCAAAGTTTACAAGCTCTGGAACTCTGATTAAGCTTAAAACCTTTTCTCTGCCAAAATACACGTTTTTTTTTTTATTAGAACACCTAAAATTTGGCTGAGCCTGGATGTGCCTATTTTTTTAGCAATTTTCAGCCTGAAATGTTCTTAGATGCGTTCTTAAATTTTCAGACTACTCTAAATCGATAATATCATGCAAAATAAAGAGCACTTAAAATTGATAAAATTTGGACAATATTTGACTTTGGATTTAGAAAATCTATTCCTAAGTTTGTTTAAAACTGCTTGAAAAGAGGAAAATATTGTAGTTTCTTGTCATTTTTTTCCAAACTGAGGCTGGGCATGTTCTTACGATGTTCTTAATTTTTCGACGAATTTCAGCCTCAATGTTCTTATAAACTGGGCTCTAATAAAAGAAAAAACGTGTAAAGCATACTAGAACATGAGGCTTCATGGCAAAAAAAACTCTAGAACATGCATTTTTTTATAAGATTACAACATGCTTACAATAAGGCTTACCGTCCGCACATACCCAGCACCCATTTTTGCTTAAGTACCCCTCCCCTGGGTAATGACAGCATTGTAAACCAAAATTGTCTTTCGTTATTACCGTAAACTTATCCATGTCAAAAATCATTGCTCCAAATATGCATAAATTACCCTTTCTATAGAAAATATTTACCTTTAAAAATTGTGGGGAAGTGTTAAAGGTTTTACTTTAACATAAGTGTTTCCGTTTCATATCAGACACATATTTCATATCAGGACAGTGTCTGCCTATTGTTGCTGATACAAAGAAATGTTTTTCCTTTCCCTCTTTCTAACCAATCTTGCTCCACATCTGTGTCAATCCAATGTGAAAAAGCTTGTGAATTAAAATTGATGATTAAGCAAACGATATCACTCTTATTTAAAAACAAAACCGTTAAGTTTTAATGTCGTTTTTTTTGTTTTTCTTTCAGAATTTCGTCAATCTGACGTTTTCATTGTTCCACGGACAAGAAGAGCAGCCTTTAGATTTCGTCGCACCCAACGAACAAATGGTTTGTTTGTTTTTTAATTGTTTTTTTTATAAAAACCGGATGCTCTCCCTAATTCGAACAATTCGATTATTTCTGTAATTCGAAAGAATTCTCTGTTACCTCTATCGTAAAGCCTGTTCTTTAATTTAAACTTACAGCCCGTAAAAGGGAGTAAACGTCCCTGAAAGTTTAACTCAATAATAAGGATAAGATGCAAAAAGGCAAAAGTATTTTCAGAAACATGTCAAGGCGATAATGAGGCTCATTTCCTGATCTTAAAAAAATGGCTCACCAAAGGCATCACGTCAATCAATCAATCAATCAATCAATCAATCAATCAATCAATCAATCAATCAATCAATCAATCAATCAATCAATAATATCAGAATAAAATGGTCTATATTCTAAGGTTCTATCTGCTTCTTCGTTCCCTTGATTCCTTTGTCAACAATAGCTAGTTTTCTTGCTTTGTTACACTACACAAGATTGATTCAAGAATCGAGCAAATTTTCTACGCATTGGCCTTTCTATAAAAATATTTTATCATTCTTTCATAGTTGTATGTATGGGTGGATGGTTTATCTTCGTTGCTTGGCAAAGAGGTAAACCCTTATTACCGTATTACTTCGAATAAACGCCCCCTTCTTTTAAACGCCCCTCCTAAAATCCAAAAAATTAAATAAACGCCGAAGTAGTATGGTATATTTTTCTTGAACGAACCGGCAAAAATTTCTCGAAATTCCTTAGAGGGAAAAGGAATGTTAATACATACAACCTAGGCTCAGTTTCCAGTGTCATACAAAGTAGCTCTTCACCGGTTTCCCTGAGGGAACATGCCGCTGGTCACGGTCCTTTTGAAGCTCTGAAATTCACAAATTTTGAAAATTTTATATGAAAGGGCAGACTTTTGATCATTCCCACCACAGGGTGAGTTTTAGAAAATATTTGGACTTTTGCATCTGACATGATTCAAATTTTGTATGTTTTAGGGTCCATATTTCGTCGAGCTTTTGTCTGACAGAGATTTTAGACTAAGGTCAACACCCTTACACGGGATCCCTTGTATACCCAAATGCAGACCTTGACTCGGTTTCTCTTTGAATGCGCGCTTGATTTTGTAAACGAGCAAAATTCATACAACTTTATTTTTCTCCTTTTAACAGATGATATCGAAGGCTTTCCAAGAAGATTTGGACATGCTTTTAAACATGGAGATGAAGTTACGTTTGTTGGACCTGGAAGATGTTCCCATTCCTGATGTCCCGCCACCTGTGCCCAGGGAACCTGATAATTATGACTTCTTTTATGGGGAATGAATGGATGAATGGATGGATGGATGGGTGAGTGAATTAATTAGGTAAGAGAGTGAACGAATGTAAAATGATGGGGATTTTCAATGATAACGAGTGAACGATATTTAGGTTTGTGGAGAAAGCGAATGATTGGATGAGCGGAAGTATTCCCCTACTAATACCGAGGTCAAGTTTATTTCATAATTTTTTGGAGTTCAATCATTACCTCGCTCTGAAACCGTTACCAAGGTGATTTACCCCTTGATTTTTCAATTGTTACTTTGATAAATAGAGTAAACTTGTTATGACTTACTCTGTTAATCAATAATTACCTTAGCGATAATTTGAAAACGAGGTAAGCGTTGCTCATGACGTAATTTTAATTTCCAGAAATTTTCTTTCAAATTGACTCGAAATATGGGAGTGGTCAGAAAGTGAAAGTATCTACTAGGTGGGATTGGAAGATTCTGGGGAGGCTGGTGGTGAGCGTCAAAACTTTTCCCACCCTTAGGGGGTTCTCAAAAAATTTCATATCTTTAGGGAGGTCTATACATATTGGGGGTGCCAAAAATAAATTGACTGGTTAGGGGGGCTAGAATACTTTTGAGGATATCAAGGGGGGGGTGCGAATTTTTTTTTGGGAATTTTTGAGAATATCCTCTACCCCACCCAAGTAGATACTTTCTGACCATTCATGGGTCCTTTCCTTTCTATTTTACATACACGCACGAAATTTTTGTTTTTCTTTAACAAATTTATAGAAATTTATTGTAAGTATTTTTTTTTTCGAATTTAGGAATTTTTTTTTCGCCATTTTTAAAAATCACTATGTCTTGCAATCTTTAGGGAGAGGTTACTCTCGTAGGTTTTTTCTGCTTTTATTTATGATTGAACGTTGTGCTTTCAGAACTTTTCGTATAAAAAGAAAATTTATTTTCCATAAATGTTTTTCCTTTTCTCGAGATAATTTTTGTAAATATTTTCTCACATTTGACATAATTCTTTGTTTTATTGTTTTCAGTTTTTCACAATTTTTAAATCTCTTTAAAATTTCCTTTTTTTTCACTATAGCAATTTTGTAGAAAATTTTGTAAAATATTTTTATATAAGATAATTAAAATAATGTTTTTTTTCTAGAATATTATCCATATGGTAGGGAATACAGTAGCATATATTTAAGCAATATATTTTTTTGAAATCAATTTTTTCAAAATCTACAAAATTAAGGACAAACTGTCCAAGCTAATGTCTAAGTAGGAGGACTTTACTCAGATCAAAATTTTAACTTGCTAAAAATATTTTTGGAACAAAAGGTCAAGTCAAATTCTGAGTAAGAAAGTATATTTCGAGTTTTGTGAATAATTAGTTGTGGGTTTTGTCGTCCAAGGGAAGGAAGGGCTAACCCACCAAACTTGAAAAATAGTAAACAATCAATTATAGATGAATAATCTGTTACAGAAGAACATTCAATCATATTTTTAAATCAATCGAGTTACATTCTATAAGAATATTCTTATGATTTTGAATGAGAAACTGATTGAGAAATTCGGTATAAATAGTAGAGTGTTTACTTCACATTGAAATTTCCAGTACAGTAGCACCTGTTTTCGCCTTTCTTTTGAGACTGTTATAGGTTTCAGTTGGCTGATTTCAAAAACTATAACTCTTGAATTCTCGCCCACATAATGTGTCTAGTTGATACCAGAGCAAGATGCATTTCTCCGGGTGATATTCAAAGTGTGAAGACCAGAAACCTAGGACTTTAGACGTCGTTAGATTGTTTATGACCGGGCCCACGGCCAGCTAGCTTGGCTATCTATGAACTGAATGGAACAAGTTGGGAGGTGCGGGATTCGTATTCCAGTTATCAAGACTTGTCTTTAAGAGTTTGCTACGACTTTTCCGATCAACCTAGACTGTTGTGCTTCCCTAACAAGCCTTCGTTCGCTTTCGTAGCCCAAATCAGAACCTTAAATTTTCTTATAAAGATTTATTCTAACAACTCGCTATACACGTTTTTTTTTTATTAGAACACCTAAAATTTGGCTGAGCCTGGATGTGCTTATTTTTTTAGCAATTTTCAGCCTAAAATGTTCTTAAATGCGTTCTTAATTTTTCAGACTACTCTAAATCGACAATATGATACAGAATAAAGAGCACTTAAATTTGGCAAAATTTGGACAATATTTGACTCTCGACTTTTGAAGATCCACCCCTAAATTCGGTTAAAACTGCTTAAAAAGAGGAAAAAATTGTAGTTTCTTGTCATTTTTTTCCAAACTGAGGCTGGGCATGTTCTTAAGATGTTCTTAATTTTTCGACGAATTTCAGCCTATATGTTCTTATAAACTAGGTTCTAATAAAAAAAAAACGTGTAGACGAATAAACTAACACCAAATTTGTAACCCTAATCAAAAAACCACCTTATTCATCATTTATTTATCAACTGCCGTATTTTGAATTTGAAATAATATTCAATGCTCAATTCGTTGAGACGATTGAGCCTTCCCTTATTTCTTTGTAATGGCTACACCGATTTGTATTGACTATTCAATGACAGATTTGCAAAACTTTTTCATGAAATTTGCCTCGGTCACCTCAGGAAAGTGGAATTTCTGCATAGTGAATCATCATTGTTGTCCCTATACTTCTTAGTTTAGATGAGAAAATAATATGCCATTTAAAACCCTTTTGGAAATTCAGACGATATGTACTCTTTTTTACATAAGAACATTTTTATAAGAACAACGAGACTCAAAAATGTAAAATCTAACTTAACAGAACAACTTTAATAAATCCAATAATTATATCAGGAATGGCTGAGTTTTAAGCAAATTGAAGGTTAAATTGGTAAAAATAGGATATTGAACCTATGATAACCAAGGTTTGCCTTAGAAATAAAAACAATTTGAAGCTCAAAGTGTCAAAAAAAAAATAAGAACAGCCGAGCCTCATCAAGAATATACTGGTTCTTATAAAAAAAACGTTTAGGATACGTATTCTGTCGGCCTGTTCTTAATTCTTTTTTTCAAAGACAAGCTCGATTAGTCATCAGATATACTTTTCTGTTCAAAAAGTCTCCAATTTCTGTTAATGTAGCAAAAAAAATTTTTGATGAACTTTTAGTCTCTTTTAAAAGGCAAACCCAAACAAAAAATGTGTGTTTACTAATGAAAGCAAATGTTTTATGTCTGTCTTGCTTCGACATGAAGACCCCCTTGGGAGCTTACTTACTTTCTAGTGAAAACTGCTTTTTTGCAAATATCCTTAAATTGGAAAAAAGTGGTCACCATACCCCTGTCTCACTCTCCTCGGACACGTTGAAAATTTTCTCATCAATAGGAATACAGTAGAACTTTCATTAGCGGTATGAAATATAATTCAATTTTTGTGCGCCTTGGAATCTTAAATTTTGAATTTGCTCTACTCTTTACTTGGGGAATCATGGGATGAGGGATCCAATATAGTAGGTAGAACTTTCACTAGCGGTATGAAATATGATTCAATTTTTGTACCTTGGGTTCTTAAATTCTAAATTGCTCCCTCCACTTGGGGAATCATATGGGACACCCCCACAGACCCGGTAGGATTTTTTCAGCCAGTGGGGATAGAAATAACGGACCCAAACTCGATGGGGAATTATATTGTCATATTTTTTATGAATGGGGATTTCAATTCTTTTGTTTCCAAGTCAGAAAATTCAGTGGGGATGGGAAAAATTGTAAATATTTTGCAGTGAGATATGATTGGTTTATATATTTGATTATTTTCAGTCGGGACAAAAATTGGAGGATAATTTTCCACCTGGGACAATATTCTGGTCAATTTGTCTAGTGGGTCTGTGAGAAGGGGGTGTAATGGGATGAGGGATCCAACATCTAGAAAGAGTCTTTTACTTAACGTGAACAAGAAAGTGGGTGTAATAATCAAAACTTACACTTCACAGAAAAAGTAAAAATCCGAAAATCGGAAAACAAATCTATCTGCAAATGCAAGTGACCTTTAAAATAAACCTAGCTTTACACAATGAACCTTTAATTTTGAAAAACACGAATTAGCACGATTCATCTAAATTCAAATATTTTTATACCATGACCTTCTAAGTGCTTATGTTTTCTTTATTATTTGATAAAACCCATGGCACACCTAACAGTTTTGTTCCCATGGTGTATTATCAGATGAAAAAAAAATGTTCGTAACCTTTTACCATTTAACAAACACACTTTAAAACAAGCTCTTATAAACTGGATATTTAAATTCAAAATATTTTGTAGCCTTGCTGCTAGTACATTGAAAGAAAAAAAAACAGGCCTAATATAAACAATCTAACGTGATTTTTTTGACTTTTTGAAATTCCCTGTTTTTCAAGGTTCAGTGCCAGAGAGAAGTTTGATATTTAAGAATATACGCTTTTTTTATAAGAGTATACTTTATAAGAATATTCATGATGAAACTGGCAAAAAAATTAAGAATATGCTATAAGAATATTACCATCATGGAATTGGAGTAACTGAAGATAAGAATGCCATCCTTAGAGCATTTTCAATTATAAATTGCCAATTACCCCCAAGTAAGGCTCGCAAAAATGCCATTTTATACTTGAGACGTATGTACTAAATGTTAGATCTAATTAGGATCTTAACCTAAGAATGCTGTAAGAATATTTTAGGGATGATTTTCCCCGAAAAGTTAGGAACTTGTATCATGAAATGAAAAAAAGCGTTTAAGTGTCTCATGTGTAAATCTCTTAGAACTCTCTTCTGCCTTTGGATTAACATCTATCAACCTTTGAGCTTCGAAAGTTATATTAAAGGGGTTCAGGCACGGTTCGAGGTTCGTGATTAACCATGGTTTAGCAGAGATAGTTAACATCATATAACTGAAAATCTTATGTTAGCTTGCTCACCAGATAAACATTTCGGTGTTATTCTCAGACTTGAAAAACTTGAAAACGCAGTGCTCTTTTGGGACGTTAGGGCTTCTTACATGTGCACTGTACCCAAAAATCCTTAGAGTTTTACTTCATACATATACCAAAGGTTATCGTAGCTAAATTCGACCTGTAAATATTTTTGAATGAGAAAGAAAAAAAGGATGCTTAGACTTAGAAGTTCAACCCTCTGTTAGTTTTATACTTGTCATCCAAATATTTTCGTCATCAAAGTTGAGCAGCTTATGTTATGACAAAATCAAAACAAAAAGGAAGGCAAGGAAAAATCTGAACAGTTACGTACAAAGGTCTATTTCCCTTTTCACTGTCAAAAGAAATCATCATGACGAAATTTGTGGTATTGAGGTATCAAATTACCAATCGATTACAAATTTTATTTTTATCGAATGACATTATCCCTCTATTATGAAAATTTACACTTTTTTCTTTTATTAGAACACCTAAAATTTAGCTGAGCCTGGATGTGCTTATTTTTTCAGCAGTTTTCAGCCTAAAATGTTCTTAAATGCGTTTTTAATTTTTCAGACTGTTGGTACTCTAAATCGACAATATCATGCAAAATAAAGAGCACTTAAAATTGGTAAAATTTGGACAATATTTGACTCTCGATTTTAGAAAATCCATCCCTAAGTTCGATTAAAACTGCTTCAAATGAGGAAAAAATTGTAGTTTCTTGTCATCTTTTTCCAAACTGAGGCTGGGCATGTTCTTACGATGTTCTTAATTTTTCGACGAATTTCAGCCTCAATGTTCTTATAAACTGGGTTCTAATAAAAAAAAACGTGTAGTGGTATGTTGGCTTTGTGATGTCATTTAAAATAATGTTTAGCATTTAGTAATTCATTAGAAAGACTTAATAGGCCAAATTTTGCGGTAACGGATTCGTGCTTCTTTTATGTTGTACTATACCTGCACGTTTTGTAAAGGTCTACGATTGAAACTAAGGGGCTGTCAACATTTAAAAATCATAATGTGAATTTAATTATCAATATTTTTCGAATATCATATTATTTTCAAAATACTTTTTATGGCTTAGATATCAAAAGTATTTTTCTTTTTAGTAAGCAGCAGGGTTTATCTTTCCTCTATCACGTTTCGCTCATTCAGTTAGTTCAAAACATGCTTCATAAGCCTTTTAAACATGATCCTCTGTTTTTTAATTGATGCCCTGTGCAGATTCTCAGCTTGTTTATTTCTCTTCGTGGCTTCTATTTCCGCATGCAAGCCTTTTTCTCATAAGAGCACTCTGCTTTTTCCTGAGATTTATAAACACCAAGCAAAATTAATCCTCAAATTTTTTGCTTACAACACAGTTTTAAAGTTTTGAAGAAAAAATTGTATTTTGCGAATATTGTTTGAAATTCTAAAAAATTTTCACGAGTGTATTTTATAATTTTGCGATATTTTATTCCTCGAATTATTTTTTATCTTTGTAAAATTTTAACTTCTAAATATTTCTTTGAATTTATACACGCGGTCAAATGTATTTTTTGATATTTCTTCAGTTTCGTTATTTTAGGCCATCGTCATCATTATCAGTATCAGTAAAATTATTTTCAAATTCTGGCCCACACTTTTTCTTATAGAAAATTTCAACCTAATTTGATTGCGAAACCATTTTCTCAAAATGGACTGACATCAGATGATAAAAAAAAACTCCATACACAAAAAATCTCTTTGACACAAGACGCTAAGCTTAAAACGTTTCCATCTTGCAAATAACCTGCATCCACTCCCCTTAGTTACCCCATTATTGTTTAGTTGCTAAGCTAATATGTTACCATAGAAACCTTTCAGTCTAGACTACTGAATATAATTTTGAAAAGAAATTTTGTCCATCTTATCTGATGTTTTCCTTTTTCTCTTCAAATTGACCGGAGATTTGTTTGCAAGATTAGCATACTTGATTTCTTTAAACAAATTTTTTTTTTAACGGAAAGCTTTTTCATCATGTTGAAGAGACTTATAAGATATTCCTTTCCACGTTTTGTTTTTCATAAGAACATCCAAAATTTTTGAAGCCTTCGGCCGTTCTTAACTTTTTCACAGATTTAAGCCTAAAAATGTTCTTAGTTTTGCCATTTTGTGGGTATTAGAATTTTTTTTATAAATTTTGAATTTTCTATCGGGTAAACTTAAGAAAAAAATATTAAAATCATTATTTTTTGTCAAAATTTTTATCAATTTTTGCTTAGCTATCTAAATCTAGTTTTCTTTCAAATAGAATATATTCAAATATCTATAATCGTTTTGACAATGTTTACCTTCATAAACCTCTTTCTATCCTTGGATTAAAAACCGTTATTTATAAATTCTTTTTGCATACTTAACTGTGACCTGAAGCTCAATTTCCCTCAAAAGTTTTCTTTAAACTTTTTTAAGAGCTTTTTCAGTAGGAACATGATAATTTGAATTTCAATGTATAAAAGATTTTTCTCATGTTTTGTCAAACGTTATATGGAACCGTTAGCAAAAATTATCAACATCTTTCAGTAAATTATGTTTTTAAATTAAAGCAAATTTTTCAAAATTATTTTTCATGATGATATTTTCTACATTTCTTATATGAAACTCTAAGAACTGTTTTAAAGAATTATAATTTAAAATCCTTGAAAAGTATTTTGTTATTTGAATTCTTGTTCTGTGTTTTTCAAGAGCATCTGGGTCCCAAAGATCGCCATATTTTCTTTATGATGAAGTGTGAAAGAAATTAAAAGGATAAATTCCAAAAAGGAAACACCTTTCCCCATAATCCCTTTCCAATTCACACCTTAGATAATTGTTCATATAATTTTTCTTGTAAGATAAGGACAGCCTTACTCAACCTCGTCCCCGTGTATCCCAGGCTTTATTTACGTTACTGATTGACGCGCTATCAGTAAGCATCAAAAAGCTGATAATGCGCAGGGGACGAGGTTGAGCCTTACTTTCCGATTTTTGGTCTTCTAACCGTTAATTTATATACAGTTTGTTTGCCTGTTTGCCTATGCATTCTTCATCCTTTCGTTTCGGTAATGAAACCCTGAATGGAAGAGATTTTACTCCGTTACACGTTTTTTTTAATAAGATCAAAGTATATAAGAACATAAGGCTTCGATGGCCGAAATATTAAGAACATGTTAAGAACATTTTAAGGCTTTGCGGACTCTAAAACACCCAATTTTCTTAGGAGTATGCACAGAAATACTCACAAAGTGGTGAAATTAAGAACATTTTAAGAACATTTTTAGGCTGAAAACTCAAAAAGTTAAGAACATCGGAAGGCTTCAAAATTTTCGACGTTCTTATAAAAAAAAAACGTGTACTTGATTAATGGGATTTAGTAGTTGAACTATTTTAGAAATTTTTCTTATAAGAGAAATAATACATATTATGCAACACCTTTCATCCTAATGATCAATCAAAACAAGATGTCCAAAGGGAGGCTAGATTGTTTTGGGATCTGCAATTATTATAAACGAATTATCCAATTAGCAACATCCTAGTGCTTTCAATTTAAGATAAGCTCTATATCATTAGACGATGGAAAATAATTAGTAGATGTTTTTCAGACTCGAGCGATTAAGTGCCACGCCTATTTTTCAGTTTTTCATTTTTTTTCTCCGTTATTTTGATTATACGAAATCCTTTTGTATTGTGATTTTTGTTTTGTATTCTCAATAATAGAAAATAGAATTTTATCAAATTGAGTCAAAAAGGGGAATTTGAATAAAAATATCCCTTCAGAGATCTATTTTATCCTGCTATTTGAAAATTGTGTTTTTAACCTGAGCCTTATCGATCACTTTTATAATATTTTTCTTTGACTCTATTTGCCTATTCTTTCAGAAAATAATCAACCATCTTCTTCAGCCGTGAAAACAAAGTCTAGAGGTCTAGAGCATTGTTTTTGCTTCATCACTAATTCATTGACGGAAAATATAACTAAGAAAAGCAGATGATATCAAAAAATTTACAAAATCCCACTCGAGCGAAAAGAGGGAAAAGTTTTTTGGATAGTAAAATCATCTTCATACATGTCCATTTATCAAGACCAAGAAAAGAATAGCGAAATACTGTACCCCATCCAGATCCCAAAAAAATTTGAGAACACTAAAGCGAAAAAGATCCGTTTTGAATCTCAGCACCATTTATACCATACCATACCTACCGATCAGTCCTTAAATTTTATATAGAGCTCAGCGGATAGGGCAGTTTCTTCTGGGTCTAGCCTCAAAGCTCTAAAGTTTGTTAAGAAGATTCGCAAAGATAGAAGGAAGCATTAAATTTGAAGCCCCGAAGAGAGAGGAATCTTCAACATTTCTTAAAGTCTTTCTCAAGGGGTCAAGAAAGAAAGAAGTGAAGCCTTAAGTTTGTCCCGCATTTAGAAATTTTGTTTGAGAAACAAAAGGGTTTTGGGCTTCGAAATAAATGGATATTCATCGTTCATCGAAGAGGTAACTCGCCCCAAAAAAGATGGTCGCACAACAAACTTCGTATTTGGATGATCGAGACGAAAATAAACAAATAGAGAAATGTCATGACTACTCATCAAAGCTTGTCGTCAAAACGACAAAACAGAATACGCGCCAACAGATCCCGTTCAACCAATCACATCGCGTCTCAAATGTCTTCTTAAGTTTGATTGGCTTTTCGAACAATGAACGCGAATTTTATCTGAAAAGTACACAGGGGGGGAAATATTTTTAAAATTGTAATGGAATCACTTATAATTTGAGGTAATTACTAAACTATTGATAATTTTAGTATCATTCATTATAATTACAATCTTCATATTTATTTTATTCTAATTTTTGTATCTCTGTATTGTGGAACTAATTGAAAAATAATATATTTTGACCCCCGGAAATTTTTGACCCATGGCAACTGAACACATGAAGATAAGGTCGCCTGTTTAACGTGAATTCAGATCGAAATAGGCAGTGAAACACTGACAGCATAAATTTTCAAATTCTAGGTGTTGTAACACGAACTAATATAATTTCAAAATGAGAGAAATCGTTCACTTGCAAGCTGGACAATGCGGTAACCAAATTGGTGCCAAGGTATGTGCCTTTTGTTATTTTTCCCTCGCTTTTCGTCCTATTTTTTTGTGAGTTTTTGAATCAATATGCATTTTCTGAGATGCTAAAAAAACGTCTTTTTCCTTTTGTAGTTTTGGGAAGTCATCTCTGATGAACACGGTATCGACCCCACCGGAACCTACCATGGTGATTCAGATTTGCAATTAGAAAGAATCAATGTATATTACAATGAGGCCACTGGTAAGTTTTGATTTTCTTCATGCCACTCCCACCTAAGGATGCTTTATTGCAATAATACGTAATGTTATCTGAGGCTTGAAATATCTTTATTTAAGTTAACAAGGCAAATTGCATCCTCCTGTCCTGCTTGTGCTTCAGACTGATCATTTCTTTTGGAAACATTAGATGAGTCTTCATCAAATAAAGTAAAGTTACAACATAATAGGATAAAGTACTAAAGGATATCAAATTTGTTCTTTTTTCAGGTGGTAAATATGTTCCAAGAGCCGTCCTTGTTGATTTGGAACCTGGAACTATGGATTCAGTTAGATCAGGACCTTTTGGACAAATTTTTAGACCAGATAATTTCGTTTTTGGACAATCAGGAGCCGGTAATAACTGGGCTAAAGGACATTATACTGAAGGTGCAGAGTTAGTAGACTCTGTTTTAGATGTTGTACGTAAAGAAGCTGAAAGCTGTGACTGTTTACAAGGATTCCAACTTACACACTCCCTTGGTGGAGGCACTGGATCTGGTATGGGAACACTTCTCATTTCCAAAATCCGTGAGGAATACCCTGACAGAATCATGAACACATTCAGTGTTGTCCCATCCCCAAAAGTCTCTGATACCGTTGTTGAACCATACAATGCTACCTTATCTGTCCATCAACTTGTCGAAAATACTGATGAAACCTTTTGTATCGACAACGAGGCCTTATACGATATCTGCTTCAGAACCTTGAAATTAACAACACCTACCTATGGAGATCTCAACCATCTCGTTTCTGCCACCATGAGCGGTGTCACCACATGTCTCCGATTCCCTGGTCAAGTAAGTATATTTCAAGTGTCTTTACATTGGTGAAGTTATAAGGCTGAGTGAAATAGCTTTCTTACATACCACCATAGGAGTGATTTGTTGTGTTAATTTTCATTTTTAGTCAGGTCAAAAACTAAAGCTAACTATAACTTTGAGAACTTTGATTGGTAAATACCAGTATTAAATAATATCTCTTACTTGTCTATTCTAGTTGAATGCTGACCTCCGTAAATTAGCTGTCAACATGGTCCCATTCCCCCGTCTCCATTTCTTCATGCCTGGATTTGCACCATTGACCAGCCGTGGCTCACAACAATACCGTGCCTTGACTGTCCCAGAATTGACCCAACAAATGTTCGATGCCAAGAACATGATGGCTGCCTGTGATCCACGTCATGGACGATACTTGACCGTTGCTGCCATGTTCCGTGGTAGAATGTCAATGAAGGAAGTTGATGAACAAATGTTGAATGTTCAAAACAAGAACAGCTCATACTTCGTTGAATGGATTCCAAACAACGTCAAGACCGCTGTCTGTGATATCCCACCACGTGGATTGAAGATGTCTGCTACCTTCATTGGTAACAGCACTGCCATCCAAGAATTGTTCAAACGTATCAGCGAACAATTCACTGCTATGTTCCGAAGAAAGGCTTTCTTGCATTGGTATACTGGTGAAGGTATGGACGAAATGGAATTCACCGAAGCTGAATCCAACATGAATGATCTCGTCTCTGAATACCAACAATACCAAGATGCCACTGCTGATGATGAAGGAGAATTCGAAGAAGAGGAAGAAGAAGATGCTGAATAAATTATGTTCTTTTTAACTTTTTGGGATGTCTTTAATTGTATTTGTGCTAATTTGAAGACTGACTTTAATTTCTGTAAATAATACTTTTCTATTCCTGGTATTTCATTTCTTTTGAAAACATTTTCTTCTTATAAATCACCTTTTCATTAATTTTTGTGTTTAAAAAATAATTTTTTTTGTGAATCTTTTGGGGATGTTTCGACCAACATTTCAGAAAACCGTTTTTCAGCTTATTTCAATGCATGTGTCCTACACTTTTTTGAGACATTCAATTTTTTTTTAAGGGCTAGTTTTAGTTAGTAAACAAAGCACTGATGAATGCCCTGATAATTAAAACACAATAAAATTCGGACAGAATTCTGGTACCAGCGGAAAGACAGAATTCCGTGTTCTGACAAAAATTGAGGTTAAAACAGGGGGCTTATTTCAAACGTGACGTCATAATTTCAGTTTTTGTGACATCAACTTGAATTTTTTAACTTTTCGACTTTTGATAGATTTAAACTCAATTTTTCTTTTTTCGTGCCTTAAATTTTCCGAGTTATCTTAGAGAAAATTTTTTTTTGCACCTTCAGCTAACAAACCTACGCTATAGGAAAGTTTAGCCCAAAAAAATTAACACTTTGTTCTTGTAGGGAGAACGCTGTGTTGATTTACCTCGTTAATCTCAAAATGTGAGTTTTAATCTTCTGTGGGATTTCAAAATCAGAAAAAGCATTGCATTTTGAAATGATTTCATATATAAAGGCTTGGAAAAGTCGAGTTAAGAAAGAATTTCTCGCGAAATTTTGTACGCTTACAACCAATTCGATTGACTTCAAAATTTGCCAATTTGCAATCGATTGACAAAAATTTGGCAAAAGTTAAGCACCATAAATGCCAAATAAAAAAAATGTGGTGAATCTGGCATTCTTGGCATTTTTGGACACTCAAAACACTGTTGCCACGCCGTCACAATACATTTTCAGATGCCTACCTTCAAATTGCATACTGACCGATTTGAATTTTCGAAAGTGATATCACTTTAAATTTTGAATATCTTGTTGAAGTTCAAAGAACCGAGATAGTTTGTCTGAGAAGAGTAAGGGGTACACTTTTTTACGTTGAACAACTGGAAATTCGATTATGTGGCCAAATATTTTAAACCAACTGATTATCCCTTTTATATTGTAACCCTAAAAGATATTCCCTTTTTAACTTAAGAGTCGATTAAGTCAAATATACAAGAAGAAAGCAATCATAAACTAATAATGTCTTTTAATTAATTACTTAGATATTTAAACAGTCGAGCAAAAATGCATGGCAATTATGCATCATCTGACAAATGGAAGAGATATTTTAATTAGGAGGTGCGGCCGGCTGGTTGATTAGCAAAACAGTTTGCATTCATACCCTTTAATTTACATGATTGATTTTCGTTATCACAATATAAGCACTGTTATAAAACCGACTAGGTCAACTAATTAATTTACCGTACTTACCTAAAACAATCCGAAAGCTACCTTTAAAATCAAAAGCGCCAAATACGCAAATATTCGCAAAAAAGCTGCGGTACAGCCTTTTTTTGTCATCTTAGCGCTTTTGATTGTTAGGGAAACTTTTGGATTGTTATAGGTCGAAGAAATCTAAAAAGAATCATGCAAGACACAAACTGTCACTTTAAGCAAAGTTTTCAATCAATCAACTTAGAGGCTGGGCCCGAGTTTACAATGCGCCGGATTGAAGTAAATTGCGCGAGATCATAATTTAACGGGATAAACTTTCGCGGGGCTTAAATTTCGCGGTTGGGTCTATCCGCGAAATTCAGAAATTTCGCGGGTGGCACTTTTGGGTGCCAATATTTTCACGACTTTGTGTCTTTTACTGTCAAATCATGCATGTTGGTTGTTGAAGTATACATTATTAGCGCCTCTTTGATGCCAGTAAAAACATTCAAAAAGTATCTATTTGACATATTTTGAGTTTTGTTTAGAAATATTTCGCGGATGATGTCCTTCCAAATTTCCATTAAGAATTTCGCGGATTTTCGTGGATGACACCCTAATCCGCGAAATTTAATCCCCTGCGAAAGTTTATCCCATTAAAGTACTGAATTCAAATAAAAAGGTTCTATTCAATTTTGAAATTTAATATTTTCTAAGTGATAAATTTTGATATATAAAAATACTACATAACTATGTATACACTTTCACAGGGAGTTCGTTACATGTTTCGATATTTTAATTCACTCCATTTTCTCATCAACATTTCCTGCTCAACTTTGGGCTCGAGATATTCTTCCATTTCAAACACAGGCTCACCAGACAAATCTGTAAAAAGAAGAAGATGGAAAAAGATTTGAATACATGTTTTTTTAAGAAACTAATTTTGCCAAGCAGCCTCAATGTTTCTTAACAAATCGGCCTTTTGAGCCTTACATGTTTCTTACATGTTTGTAAAGTTTTTGACATAATCAGCCTATTTTTCATGGAAAGAAAAAAAACATTTGTTTTGATTGGAAGGCTCTTATAAAAATAGTCGAACGTGCGCAACGCACTGGGCTCAACTTCAGTGGCTTCAAATTATTCATAGGCCCAATTGTAGACCCCCAGATATTCACCCAAGGAACAAGTGTGCAAAATTTCAGCCAAATCGAACAATTTTTGAAGTCTCCAGGCTGCCCCAAAGTTTTAGCCTCGTTTTGGCGAAAAACTCGTCCCAGGCCCCAAAAATCAAAAAAGCACCCCCAGATATTCACCCAAGGAACAAGTGTGCCAAATTTCAGCCAAATCAAACAATTTTTGAAGTCTCCAGGCTGCCCCAAAGTTTTGGGACATACACACACACAGACACATTGTCAGATTCTAAGTCAACTGAAGTTGAGAACGAATTAAAAAATGTTATTTTCCCATTCTCAGCCTCAGCATGTTTCTTAGATGTTTCTTAGTCTTTAGGCATTCTGAGCGTCATGTTTCTTAAAAGTGTGTTTCTTAAAAAAAAAAAAAAAAAAAACGTGTACACGTCTTTTAATAAGAACATCCAAAGTTTTTAAAGCCTTTTGATGTTCTTAACATTTCGAATGTGAAGTCTAAGTAAAAACATTCTTAACCTTTTCTTATTTTTGTGTATTTCTTAAGAAATTGGGAGTTTAAGAGTCTGCAAAGCCTTAAAATGTTCCTAACTTGTTCTCAATATTTTGGCAAACGAATATTGTTAGTTGATATAAAAAACGCGTACGGTTCGTTTTTAATCAGCGGAATTCCGCACTGATCGCCGGTTGTTTGCATGGTTTGTTTTTGTTGCAAGGATTACGTAAATTTTAGTTGATACGCTGACTTGACAACAAAAACAAACAAAGAATTCTTTCCGAAAGCTTATCATGTAAACAAAAAGTTGTCAGTTATGTAAACAATCTATAATCCTTTAAAGTGTCTGCAAACTGTAGTGTTGTCCGTAGCCAATTCTAGTTATCTAGAATACCGCTGTGAGTCCATACATGATATAATTTTTACTTGTCAAAGCAAAAGCTAGGACAAAGACCAAAACTACGCCTGCTATGTCCATATCTTCTTATGAATGGACGACAGATGAAGATTGGACAATATTTTATAAATCTAAAATTATTTCCTAGAGGTCGATAGACCTGTGAAATATAGTTCTATGAATAAAAAAACGATGTAAAATTAAAATTCAGTCATAAGCTAGTTATAATTAGCTAAAAATAACCCTAGCCTGGAAAGAAAATAAATGTTGCTTAAATTTGGCGCATAAGTTCCTTTTAGGTCATGATTTTTGGACTGTCAGTGGATGAAATGAAATTATATAAAGTCATTGAAACCACTCTGATCAAGAAAGTTGAAGATTTTTTCGCGTTGGTGCAATGCAACATTCTCCATCCCACCAACCTGAAACGCTTTCTTGTGTCTCCACCTCGTTTTCTTCCTACCAACAAAAGTAAAATCTCACTTTTGTTCCTGGGACAATGGAGCATAATTGATTCAAATAAACTCCATTATCCCAGGGACAAAATCAGTGTGTCTTTTGGGTATTTCCCTCACTCTTTGTCCCATAAAACAAAAAAGACACCATGGGACACGCACTTTTTTCTTGTGTTGGTGGGATAGAGAATGTTGCATTGCACCAACGCGATAAAAACTTCTCGTGTCCCCAAGCCTTTAGTCTGGAACAAAATAATTCGTTGCTCTACCATCTTTTTTTCAAAAAATGAAATGAAAAGGATGATCAGAAGAAGGAACTTTCTTGATCAGAATCATTTCCCCAAGCCATGTCTTGTTTGCCGCTAAAAGGTTTTAACTAGACTCAGCACCATCAAAAGTCATCAGAAAGCAAAGTTAAGTCAGAAGTAGACTCTTAAGCTATAAAACTAAAAGGAACCTAAATCAGGGATGAAACAATGATATGATAAAAAAGTACCTTTGAGCAGTTTGCATGTTTCAGACACACTTTCATCCCACGTGACTTGACACCACGTGATACCGACTGGAAGTAAGTGATTGGCTGTTGCAAACTCGTGTGACGTCATACATCTGTTCTTCAACATACTGAAAGCAGAAAAACGAAATTTCAAACTTGTTGAAGGTTTTGTTTTTATATAAGTGTTCCCGTTTCATATCAGACATATTTCATACCAGGACAGTGTCTGCCTATTGTTATATTATGCTGATATAAGCAAAAAATTGTTTTTCTTTTCCTCTTTTTGACCAATTTTGCTCCACATCCGTTTTCATTCAATGTGAAAAAGCTTGTAAATCAAAATTGATGAGTAAGCAAGCGATATCACTCTTATTTAAAAACAAAAACCTTTAATCATATATCATGAGGCCCCCAGCAGTTTTCGTGAAGGCGTGATTGGCGTTTTTCAAGTTTGTGATTTCGTGATTTAAAAATTTTAAAGTGCGTGATTGCCTGCTCGGGGGAACCAAATTGATCAAGATGATCGTGATAGAAAGGAAATTTAACTCGCGATAACGTGATATTGATTTTTTTTTGCGTAATTGTGTGATTTAAAAGGTGACTCTATCATAAAAATCACTTCAAGGCCCACACTGGTACTATGTTTTTGCATCACTTCTATGCTCAATTGTGAAATCATTAAGAAAGGTTAGATCTTAACCTACCTTGAAAAAAACTCCTTTCAAGGCCTCAAAAATGAAAAAGTGACCCGAGTGATTCAAAATTTTGAAGTGTGTGTGTGAGTGAGTGAGTGGTTGATTGATTGATTGATTGATTGATTGATTGATTGAATGCGCAAACTTATTTATTTCATAAAAAAACGAGCCTCGTCTTCGAGTAGTAACATTGAATTCTAGATGGACTTTCGCGACTTACTTTTGTTCATTGATGGGGTCAGCCTGTACCCGTCCCTCAGTTTGATGGTATAAAGTGAAGGTTAGTCTGTGATGTCCAGTACCTTGCCATGGCAATGGTGGTAAATAATTCAAGATGGTGTCACTGTTTTGGACATCACCGTTTGAAATATTGGAACTATAAAAAATAACATAATACACTTTGATCAGACGCAAAATTTGTCCTAAAAGGTGATAGGTATAATCAAAAGTCAACCCTGTCAGATACAATTTTCAAAATTTACTGAATTTGTGACCCTGTCAAATATCTCCAGAGCTTGAATAAGCACTTCCCCGCATCCTATTTCCCCATAACCTGGATATATTTCAGTCAAGAGAAAAATATCAAGTTTGTTAAAGTCAGACGGTTTGATTTCACGATTTTTAGATACAGTTTATAATTCTGAGCAAATTCATTAGTTATTTATTTTGATTAAAACTCCAGTTGTCGTGAGACAAGCACCCATTTTTAAAAATCTCAAACTAATTCAAAGATGTACTGAAGCACTAAGGGATTGACGTTGGACGGCAAAACAACGGAAATTCAACGTGACAATCCACTATTAAAGATATCAAATTAGATATCTGGAAATAGTTTTTAATAAGAATATCGTTTATAAACATATACTATACATGCTCAGTTTTTGGTACCTAAACAATAGCTCTGTTGTTTAAGAACAATAGAATGCTAAGCATAATGCAAGCCTGATATAGGAGGTGGGTAAACACATGCTTATAAAAAACATGTATCACTCGTTGTCTTAAACTAAAGAAACTTAAAAACTGGAAATAGAAAATTTATCATACACCATCCAATGTAGAACCTCGTTCCCAGTGCCTTCAGGATGACCATCCAAATTGCTGACGATGAGGGTGTACAGTTGACCTTCCTTTGGTGTAAAAGATATCGAAGTAGGTGACGTGAGAAGCTAAACAAAAAAGAAAGTTACAGATAAAGAAACTTGTAATACAGAGAAACTAGTGAAATTTTAGAATTCATGATATGCAACACTGCAATGTTTTGGTTTTTTTCACCCAATACATCATTTTTTTCTATGGTTAAAGTGACGTATTGGGTGGAAAATTTTAAAAGTTCTTAGAGGACTCTCCAGTGGTGCATATCATGAATTCGTGTTATCCATTAAACTAATTTTCGCGATTCGTTCAAACTTACCATAAATTTCCTTATTTTCTTTAAAGGTTTTCTTGAATATCAGAATGAAACGATTAAGGGATAGTGATTTTAATCTTCTTTTTTAGGCTAAAGTAATAATATGGTCAGAAAATATATGGTAAGAACTTTTCAGCCCATGAATTGCGAAGAATGTGCCATCATAACAGTAGATATTCAGCCGTAATTCATGCAATCGGTGGTTAACTTAGAGGTTAAGTTTTGACCTCTCAATCCACAGATATGATGGAAGGAAACATATTTATCATTTTCATAGTCACAGGATAGTCTCATTCACCGGCCTTATCATCTTGGTATATGTTGATAATAAAAGTCCCAAATATTATTAACTCCGGTAATAACTACCGATATGAGGGGAGTTTTTGGGGTATTTATCCAGTTTCCTTAATCACATCACCTGCCACGCCCATTTCTTTTGTTCTCATAACAATCATGATAAAAAAATTACCGAAAAAAACGTGAACTCTTGCTTCTTCGCTTCTCCAACTTTTTATTTTTCAAACTATTCTACGATTCTCACGTCCCGTCAAGAAGAAACACTCCTAAAATTCTTTCTTTAATTCGAACAAACTTGATTTCCCAATTCAAGTTCGATTTAGAGAGAGTCAACTGCAGCTTGAACCACGAAATCACACAAGCAGGGGTACCTTAACCGCCTTAACTGCCGCCTTCACTAACAGAGAGAAGACTGTCGAGAGCGATCTCTGAGCAGATTCTTACACTCCATGGCTCCGTAAGAGAATCTGCCCAGGTTGGCGCACCGCTTTGATATTTCTCGTCCAGATTTGAGAAGAATATAAAATGAGCATTTGTGCGCCAAAGCAAAACAGTCGCATCAAATTCAAAAGCCAATCACAGTCATAAGAATTAGAACCAAGTCGCTCTCGTTTCCAGGCAAAGAGCAGGTTTTTGGCTGAACAACCAGGTCAGATCGTTACATTCGCCATATCCATTTTAGAATAGAGCGCGATATGCAGAATGGATGACCTGTTATGAGATTAAGACTTACTTGTGAGGGTTGAACCAAATTTCCTCGATGTATTTTCACATCCGTGAAAGCGACATCCAACCACGTATTCATGATGACGTCATCCGAATGGAACAAGTCACGTGATATTTGATTGAAACGAATCAATTTGTTGACGTCATGAATACCAAACTCGTGCTTCCATTCGGCCTCGATCTCCTCCAGGGGTAGAAATACTAAAAATAAGAAAAACACTCATAAATCGACAATTGCAGATTACCCCCCCCCCCATCGACATTTTGGTTAACACGATAGAGTCTATATTTTACATGGATATCCTAGTAATCTAGGACTTTTAGACAGTCTGTCGGGCTTGGTTATTTGTGAACTGAGCGGGGATACGTAGTTTGGATCCCTGGTTTGTAATGCGGACGTCTTTAACAACTTGGTCATTGTCAAACGGAGCTGGTATAATGGATGATATGTTATGAGATTCGAAATTGATAGATTACATTTTTTATTTCTCCATCTAATTGCTTTTGTTGTCTGTTTTTACAACCGTAGAGGTTGTCCTAGTCTGAATCGCACACCTCTATAGATATATTTCCTATATATAGGTCTACTTAATAGCGTATTGCTTGCCTTCCCGCTGCTATGGTGGGTGGTTCATTATGGTGGCCTATAAGAAACTCTTTTCGCTAGAGGATGAACAGAAGCTAAAGATTGTCTTATAGCGCCGAACAATGACGATGTCTGAAAAAAGCCTTTCAAATGGATCGCTATTTGGAAGTGGCAATGTTATACCACAAAGTATCAGGGATCAAAGGTCGGCTAAAATTGGCTGTTGCTCAATTTGTCAAATTCTGTCGAATCAACGCTGAAGGAGAAATTAAGTATATCGTTCAAAATTTTTTGACCGATAGACATTCCGAAGACATTCTTCCGCATTTTTCGAATTCTCAGAAGTTATATAGTAAAGCACAAAAATATTTTTATCATACGTTTCCTGTGTCTTGACAGTTTTTCTAGTTCTGGATCATTCCGCGCGGCTTGTACTTCAGCGATGCGTTGTCGCCACACAGAGCGCGCGAGACGTCCGCGTGGATTTGGAAGCTTGAAATCAGGTGATCGAATATTGAAATGTGGATTGACAACATCTAGAGAAAGACAGAAATTCAAAGAAGATATGATTGAGTAATCAAGTACCTTCACCCATAGGTTGCACTGATCCGTCTAGATCCTGATCCTGTAGATCAAATATGTGGGTTGTTTCCAAAGCGTTTCAGTCACTCCGCCGTCCTCGAAAGTGCAAATGTATAAACTCCTTAGTGTCATACCTTCAGAAGTCTGAGTGGGTAGCGGTTGATAATTCCATTTGAAGTATCTGTGTTTGTCTGATTTATCAACTTCGATTATTTCGGTGTGTTTATCTGTCTGATCTTTCCTCATCATTCGCGTTTTGCCCTCCTTCGCAGGTGCTTTCTTACTGATGTATCTGCAGCACTCTACCATAGACGCTCTGTAATGGAGTGCACTTGAATCCAAAAGCGGCGAGGAGACGATTTTGAAAAGACTTTTCATGATTTCTTTTGTTTTTTTATTTCTGATTGGATCGATATTATTTTGATTTTGTCTAAAGGAAAAATAGATACATAAAATTCTACACAGCTCAGACGGCCAACAAATAAACGTCAATCACACCAATCAGAACTTAAAGCGTTATAGGAGACTAGGTCCGAGTCTACCACGAAGAAATGACGTTTATAGTCATAATTATTTTCCCGCCAAATATTAATAATAAAGAACATTACAGGCTCAAAATTATCACATATTACATATAAGAACATTTTAATAACATTTAAGCCTTAAAATTTCAAAAAATTAAGAACAGTTTAGCCTGAGCCAAAATCAACTTGTTTTTATAGAAAAAGGGTGTAGATAAGGGGAAAAGTAGCACAAATATTGATCTATTGTATGTTTACTGATGAATTATGAAAACCCTAATATTCAAAATGTAAAAAAAGCTATATTAAAATATCTAAAATAAAATGCGTAAATAAAAACTACATAAAAAAGTCTGAAACAAATAACACTTATGTGAAGGTACAAAATATGATACAATAACGTTTACAAAAAAATAATTTTGATACAGTTCACCCTGGTACCATAATGGTAACACTTTGAATACTGAATCTATTCTAGAAAATCTAATTCCCTAATTTGTAGATATTATAAAAATAGTTGTACTTAAAATTTTGAATTTTATAAAAAAAAGAAAGTGTAATTGCGTAGTTTATTAAGAATAGTTAAAAAAGTTTGAAAAATGAAAAATTTCTGTAAAAGAACAAGTAGCCTGGCGGCATTACGGCCCAGCATAAGACGTCTTTCATTGTATCGAATGTACAATATTAATCTGACACCAAGTGGCCTATTCCCGTGACGCTTCAAGGCCTCTCGAACATAGTTTTTCATATTTATATTGTTAAAATGTATATTTCTGGTACGCAGCCTCCCTTCTATAGAGGTTTTGTAGATGGCACTGAATAATCTGTAGTATTTCAGATATTGTTTATTAATAGAAATAACAGCACATGGGTCAATTTCCGTGTTTTCAGGTGTTTCCAACAGGTACGTTTTTTATAAGAATGTAAGGCAATGTTTATTGTAATAGAGCTATAGGAGTTTTTTTTTAAGAAATAATTTTATTTTGTAGAACATTACTTGTAATTATTCCATCGTATGTATTAGTAATGCTTTTTTTTTATCTCCTTGAAAAAAATAACGTTCTACAAAAATTAAATGCTCTGTTCCTCGGTTAAGTTTGCTACCTGAAAACATCCTCGCTTAAAAGCCTTTTTATAACAAATGATTTTAGCATGCACATTCTTCTACCTGGTTCGGAGCTAAAACGCACCTTCATTTCAGATTACAGAGATTATTTCGACTTTTTGAAAAACACTACTATATAACACTATAATAACACTACTTATACCTTAAAGGAAGAAATTTTGGAGGGAATTTAATTTGGCGGATGGCCAAAAAAGTTTTTTCAGAGGGAATTTAATTTGGCGGATGGACGAAAAAACTAAATTTGGCAGGAATTTAATTTAGCGGATGGACGAAAAAACTAAATTTGGCGGTCGCTTAAAAATTTAACCTTAAGATGGCGTCAAAACAGCGAAAAAATAGCAAAAACACCTTAAAAGAGATCATATTTTCAAAATGTTTAATTTGGCGGGAATTTAATTTGGCGGATTTCAGTCAAATCCGCCAAATCCGCCAAATTTTCTTTCCGCCAAAATTTCTTCCTTTAAGGTATTCGAAAAAAAAACCCTGATCTACTTTCTTTTACTTTAGAAAGATTCTACTAAAAAAGGGAAGGGTTTAAGAAGTCTAGAAAGCCCTTTACTGGGAAGTGACGAGCCAACCTTAAAACCTCGATATATTGAACGAAGGTCAAATTGCCTAGTTCCATTAAAGTTGCCGATCGAACTACGATAAGCTTCGATCGATATCATGATTTTTCGCCTAAAGATTACTTTGCGAAGGGAAGAACAAAAAAAATGACACAGGAAACTCCCAGGAAACTTCAATGTATATTTTAAAACGGTATTGTTAACCGAGTAAGCTGATTGAGTTTAGTAAGTTTAGTAAGCTAAGTTTAGTAAGATTTGGCTGTTTGGCTGTGTAGTATGGTATACACTCCACCGACAGATCGGTGGTTTCGGCGTTGATTCCTAAAACGAAAAAGAAAATATGAAACGTCAATTTCTTATTGAATTGCTATTCTCTCCTAAAAAGGGGGAGTTATTATCTTCGAGTTAAGAAAATTGAGTTGTGTAACTCGATGACTTATTTTAAACACTAACTTATCAAGTTATGTACTCGGTGACTTTATTTCATTAGGAATGTTAAATAACTCGATACCTTATTTTATAAACAGATTCATTTAGTTAGGAAATAGTCATAACTCGAAGCATGGCGTCATGCTTCATAATTCGAAGACTAACTCGATATTTTATAACTCGATAAGATTATAAGCCCCTAAAAAGGCAGGGGAATAATTTTTCAGTGACTTCTCTTAATACTGCTAATGAGCCTATTTTTTCTATTCATGTCCTTGTCTTTTGTGAGAGAGAGAGAGCGAGATAGGAGGGGTGTAAATTTTTCATCACAAAGTTAATTTTATAATGGAGCCCCCCATCCACATTTAATCAAAATTCGAAAAAGAAAACAAAAATTTCAAATTATTTAAGCAGCCCTAAAATGCAATTTTAAGTTTTAATTATTACAGTAAATAAAAAGAAAGACCCCGTCCATTTTTGTTTTTGATCAGAGGGAAGAAATTTTGTGGTTTTGGGTGTCTGTCAACCACACGAAATTGAATACCACAAAATTTCTTCCATTTAAAATGTACTCGACTTCCCCTTCAATTAAATACAACTTGCAGTTAATAAAACATAGTCAACTCACCTGTAAAGGATTGGAATCAAGATAGGATTTCTTTCTTGTCAGTAATTATTCGAGTGAGCACTAGAAAAAATGGAATATAATTTATAAGATTATGTTTCAGTAGAAAAATTTAATGCGTTTTGTTTAAACGAATTGATGACAGTAGAATATGAGTAAAAACATGTGTTTTTCATTTTTCTTTATGTCCTAATAAGCGTGGCTTTATTTTTCTTGATTTTCTAATAAGCACCGCTTTGCATCGGATTCTAGGTGTGGCGCTTATTTTGAAAAAAAATCTATAGGTGCAGCGCTTAGGGAGCGCTTAAAAGAGGGTCATTCTGGTATTTTTTAATACATATTACTACATCCATTGTTTTAAACCAGAAATAGATTAAACATTATATGCCATCTAGTCTCAGACTGTGTCATTTTAATCACACACTAAAGTAAGACAAACTATTTTCAGAGCAAACGTAAAAATTGTTATCTTTTTCTTTGAGCATTGCT
Organism: Clytia hemisphaerica; assembly: GCF_902728285.1. NCBI lineage: Eukaryota > Metazoa > Cnidaria > Hydrozoa > Leptothecata > Clytiidae > Clytia > Clytia hemisphaerica. The sequence continues at coordinate 1,761,051 of NW_027103512.1, read as the reverse complement.
GACTGGTAGTAAAAGCATACTGAAGTTTTCAAAAATTCCATGCAATAGAAGTTGAGAAAAAGGCCAAAAAGGCCAAAAACCACTCTTCCCTAAGGAAAAGCAAGTAAAATGGGTTTGTTTACCTCCCTTTTAAAAAGCGATGGAGTGCAAAGACTGCGCAGAAAAAAAATCCAGAAAACTGGAATCACGGGAAAGGTGTGGAGGGGTCCGACTGACATTGCTACGTTCTCCAAGCAACAACATTAAAAGGGAGCTGCACAGTCTATTTAATAGACACTATTATTTGTTAGCCATTCCAAATATATTGTTTCGGTGTATGGCGGCAATCGAAAATATGTTCCGTTCGCGTCAAAACCACAGCCATTACTTTTTTTACGAGCGCACAAGAGTGTCATTTTGTTATTGTTTTATTTTCATGATTACATACAGAGTGAAACGAAGGACTGGTTTCTGTAAGCTCTCAAACTTGCTTACATAGTAAGGGGGCCGTCCATATAGTACGTACGCAAAGATTTTCCAAAAATTTGATACCCCCTCCTCCCTTGTACGTACGCAGAGAACAATAGAAATGATGTCATTTAAACAATAGATGTACGCTTTTGCTAAACCCCCTCTCCCCCTTCACTGCGTACGTACTATATGGATGGCCCCAAGCAGAGTGCCCGCGGGCGAAAGATTTGTATGGATGTGAAATTTATATATGAGTTTACCGTCAGCCGCCCGCATCTCTAAAAAGCACCCGCATGAAAATTTCATTATTTTCAAAATTCATAAATTTTTCATTATTTCCATATTTCTTTACAACTACAACCTCTATCTTTGTTAAATCGTCTCTACGCATGTTTACACGGGATTTATTACAGATTTATTACAGAAAATGCTGCCGCCCTCAATCCTACAACTGCAGTGGGCGTCCGGCCCATATATCTGCCAAACCGCCCTGACCGCCATTTTAGTTTTTTGCAAAATCTAGCGCCACTGTAGTAATCGATCTTTATTTTTCGTTCGCAAAAGATGCGAAGGGTTGAAGCGAAGCAAATTTTTTTATTTTGAGAGAGCATGATTGGCAGAAATGGTGGATAAGGTGCTGTTGGGAAAATAATGAATAATGAATAATGAAATCATGCCGCATCTATTTTTGGGTAACTTCACGACGGTAAACTCATATGTAAATTTCATCGGCCTATTCCAGTTTATTTGGCAATTTGGTGTGCACGGTTTCAATTTCAATTTGAAGCCGCCATTTCTTTATTAATCATTTGCGACCAGCGAGGTCTTGAAGATGGTGGTGTGATTGTTGTAACTGGACCGTAAATGATGTAGAGGATGACGGTAGTAAATTAGGTGATTTCAAAGTTTAGTTTTTAGTATTTATTCGCTTGCTCAATGAAAAATTGCAACAATTTTCCTACTTGTCAGACTTGGAATCTTTGTCTGCCAATTTCTTGGTCGGTCGGCTGACACAAACAGAACATATTTTTGATAGTCGCCTATATTAAAAAAATGTCTCAATGATTTAATTAATTACCTTTTGAAAGAAATGTATCTATATGATGATAGCCAGGGAGCAGATTCGCGATTGAGCAAGAAACTACAGTCAGCACCAAATGATATGGATGTTTGTATTTGCACTATTTGTAATAAATACCCACAGGATCAGCAGGAAAAACTACTTTCAGCATCAATAATGATATGGATATACAACTGGTAAAAAGACGTGTGTCTGAAGCAGTCAAACGTCAAGGTCACCAAACAAGACAGAATCCATTAGTTCCATAAAGTTTGAGCAGAATTAGATCACACTTACTAAAGATTAACATTCTGTTATCGCTGAATAAATTCTTTTAGTGAGTTAAACCATTGATTGGTTGAAAAGTATATCACATGACTTTCCGCGGCAAAGAATTGATGATTAGCCTGTAATCTTTGTTTTCCTCAAATAATGAAACGAGCTCCGTCTACCATGCGAGTTACTTACAGCGGGCACAGTGCAAATGAAAGGCCCTTACGCTAACCGCGCTGGGCCAAAAACATATCGAAATATAATTTGCATCAAAAACTGAAAAAAATAAAAAAATCTATGAATATTGAGACGCAGACAATACTCAACTTGTCAGTCACAGTGAAATCAAAAAATTAAATTTGAAATCTGGGGCGTCTAGTTAAGGTACCTTTCGATAGAGACCACATCAAAGATGTTTTGATCATCGAAATCATTTCTTTACGGAAAATTTAAAAAACTAATTATCGGTAGAAAATTCGTCGGTAAAAAAGGACTTATCGGTAGAAAATTCGTCGGTAAAAAAGGACTTATCGGTAGAAAATTCGTCGGTAAAAAAGGACTTATCGGTAGAAAATTCGTCGGTAAAAAAGGACTTTAAAAACCGCTTGGTAACTAATTCTTTTGACTAGCGAATTTAGAGGAAACTAGAAGAAATCTAGAGGAAAACCTTTGACCGAAGATTGATTTTTGCGACTACTATTTTTTACCAGATGACATTAAAAACTTGTTTGTTTGAAATTTAATACTTTAGCGCAAAATTTTGAGCTATTGTTCTAAGAAAAAGGGTTTGCCATAAAAACTAAAGAAATCAAACAATTACTTTACCTGTTTTTTCCAGCCTTAATTACTCTAAAGAACCGACAACACCCCGGAAAAAAAATCGTCGGCAAAAAATATTTGTCAAAAAGTGACAAAATTAATTGCTAGTGACGAAAATTTTGCCGACGAATATTTTTCGCCAACGAACTTTCTACCGAGCAGGTAGACTAAATTTTAAAACTTTTCCAGGTGAGAAAAAAACATGTTTTACTACCTGGAAATATGAAATTGGCCACCTTTCACTCTCTTTGCAGAAGCTGCTTGTCTTCTGAACAATAAACCCAGTCTCTTTTTTCGTGCTCCCCTACTCAAAACTAGCTCTGAATTTGACGGCAGTGTCCAGTTCAGGTTGAATTTCTCTTCCTCGTCTTGTTTCTTGTCTAGCCAATGGACCACACACGCCACAGGTGCCCAAAACAAAATGGAAATCACCAAAATGGTACCCACAATATTTTTCATCATAAATAAACGTAGATTATTGAACGAAAAATCTTTCAGTAGCGCATCAAACTCGTCATCCACGCGACGTTTGACTTTTACACATATTCCAGTTCTGCACGTACCGATCTTATTATTCACTTCGCATGGAACGCCATCCCATACATGTTCGGAATCCAATACCTGAGAACAGAGCCCCGTTTGCTTATCACGGCAACAGATTTTACATGCATCTATACCCGCATCAGCACAATTGCATTCTTCTTTCCCACGCTGGTCACAAATAGATACACAACCTTCTTTCTGACAATTGCCTTTACCGTAATCACACGTCGTGTTGTCTGTGATCGGGTTACGGGTGATGTTTACGCACCCGGCAGACGTACCATCACAATAGGACGCTTCTAGACAATCAGCGTCGCTTCTTTCTTTACATAGTTTCCCATTCGCAAATTGACATTCTGTGCAGCATACATGGTTAAGATCACTGCATTGTGCGCCTGGTTTAAGATTACAGTTTCTATCGCAACATGGGTCGTCGTTTCCGAATAGCCCAGGGTCACACTCCTCTCCCGGGTCAAGCACACCGTTCGTGCAAAGCGTATCGTTTTGTTGTATGAAACAGCGCTCACTTTTCCTCTTGATCACGCGCGAGATGGACGCGATACTACACGGCGATAATTTAGCGTTGTTTCGTTTACGCCCTGTCACCATCAAGTCAAACATTAGAAAATTGCCGGTGTCTGATTCGCGTCCTAAATAACAAGCCGGGTCCTTCTTGTTATCGTGACGGGCGCCGAAATTATGCGCTATTTCATGCGTTGTGACGAGATTGGCTTCTAACGTCAACAATCCAGTGTTACGTGCACTGTTAAAATAACTACTAAAGGCCACATTCTGTTGCCCACAAATACCGTACGATTTGGCATGACTACCGTGGTTGTAACGCCCCGGTGACGTATCCTCATTACCAATGTAAGCGTATCCAACGACGTCATCTTTGAAGTCACGGTACGTAAAAAGATGAGCTAAACAATATGACGATTTCCAGCCAGGTAACAAACTTTTTTCTCTTGAAAAGTCTTGTAAAATGTTTTGGTAAGCTTCAGGTTTGTTGTCGTCGGCCGGTTTATTGAAGCTACCGAAACAAGGAAATGAAATCATTTGAAATGAGACCAAAGTGCTTTCTGGGTGGTTCAATTGACAGGAATGGTATCAAATTAAAGCATGATATAATTAAACTGAAAACTGTTTTTCTTTTCAAAGAACAAATCGGTAGAAGCAAACAACATGATATAAATGCTTTCATTGACCGAAACCACCTATATGAGCAAGCCCCCTAAAAGCCAAACCCCCCTAATAATTGATTTTTCGAACCCCGCTACAGGGTTGTCTGAGGATTTGAAGACCTCCTCTTAAACGTAGGCGGGATTAAACTATGGCTTTTGGAGATGTAGTGCTGTAGCAAAGAAAAATACTTTTAGTAAAAGCTAAGTCGCACATGCCTGTGAGTTTGAAATGAAAGTCTTCCAAATAGAAGTTGTACCCACCCTCTGAACAGGTTTACCCCTGGAAATTAACTATATACTCCCCCATGGAAAGTAGAAATATTCTAAAGAAGAAAAATGTGTTACCTGAAATTCCCTGGCTTTTCCAAAACGTAAAAATCACCGACGGTTAGTCCTATGTTACACGTCACCCCGTCATTCCAAGTAGTCTCTTTAAAAATTTTGTCAGCGAAACGGATTGCTTGTAGCATGTGATATATAGTGTTCTTTTTCTCGCTTCCACCGACGTATTTGAAAAACCGATGGTCGGCGACTACATACATCGGGCATAACGTCTTTTTGGGAAAATCACATTTATTAGTATTTGAGCGTCGTTTACGAAACAAAGGTTTTTGAGAAATATTGTGAAGGAATTCGTAAGTATTTTCTTCTATTTTACGAGCTTTTTCTTCTGCTTTACGAGTAATTTCTTCTGTTTTACGAGCACTTTCTTCTGTTTTACGGACATTTTTACGCCTCCTCAGTTCTTCTTTTAAACCTTTCCCAAGCATCAGAGCAAAATCGTCATCTCCTATCTTTTTGCCTGAAAAACGCGTTACGTCGTTCGAGTGCGCGTAAATGATCATTTCCCTCTTACGTGCATTCGTAGCGTAACCACGTAATGGCTCGATACGTAACGTTATTGCGTCTGTGTAAACTACACCGGTTATGACGTCATTGTTGTCAATAGCGACGTGCACATCTGACGTAAATTCACCCTTAACGTAACCCGTATACAACTCCCGTCTGTCAATCGTCACGCCGTGTCTAATATCAAAGTCATCGGTCAGTATGTCGCTGTTTTGTCGTAATTCTAGTATGAATTGTCGGTTGTGAAAGTCGAACGTAACTTGTCGTGTCGTAGCTCCGTTCTTAACGTGTATAAACTGGTCCGTGCGTAAAATTTCAAAATCTCTTACGTTGATGTTGTTCCTGATGGCGGCGTCATTTTTTGATTTGTCGACGTCTTGATTTAAAGGTTTGATGACGTCATCATCATCGCTTACAGTAATTGAAGTCGTCCCAGTCCATTTGGGTTGTGACGTCACGATGATGAAGGCGTGCAAAATGAAAATGAACATTTTTGTTCATCATAGCTCTTTGATTCCGATGGTTGAAATCTTTTACAACTTTTTTTATTTTTGTGTTATTTTTGTTGTTTTTTTATCTGTGAAAAATAAAATAAAATGTATATATAAAGAAAAAGGACAAAGAACAAGTTAGAAACATATACGTTAAACGCTTTTCTTATAAGAAACAGTTAATTTTGGCTCAGGCTTAAATGTTCTTATGATGCTTTAAAATCTGTTAAAATCAATTCTTTCTTAAAAAATTTTTTAAATCTTGAGGTTTTTTCTTAGATTGGCCAATATTCAGCTTCGTGTTCTTGTGAAACTGTTTTTATAAAAAAGCGTGTAAAACAGTGTAAAACGATTAAAAAATGGACGACAACGCAATGTATAGGCATTCAGACTGATGGACGACAATACTCAGTCATTCTACAGTTGACTCTTTCTAATTCGATCTTCAAGGGATCAAGAATCTTCTTCGAATTACTGAAAATATTAACTTACTAAAGTTAAAGATAAAATTGGCAGTGGAAACAAGAATGCCTGTAACTTTTGATAGTCAAATATATAAGTAGAAAAAAAGCTCAATTTTTGCAATCGCAAATTTAACCGCTAAAAACGCGAATTTCTCAACCAAAATACATTCAAATATAGCGCTTTTGATTCTCTAAAACAAGCAAACAAATTTTTTGCAATTATATTTGACTATCAAAAGTTACAGGCATTCTTGTTTCCACTGCCAATTATATCTGGATACACTTTATTTACTTACTTACAGCAACGCTGAGGGGACCAATATATGTTTATGAGAGGAAAGAAATCAGATTAGACGTACCAGTGGAGCGTTTTAGATAAAAATGGCTATTATTGCTCTTTTTGGCTCTTTTCAACATTTTATCACACTATTTGCCGAAAAGAGCAAAATAATTGCCATTTTTATCCAAAACACCCCTTTGCTTATTGCTCTAAAGCCCCAGACATGAGCGATCATTATTTTTTTACAAAATAACATGGAACATTATATATTTTCATAATTAATATAACAAATAGGACAAAAAATCCAAATAAAAATGCAACATATCATATAATATATATATATCGTATTGTTTATATTATAAACACTAACACATTATTAACCAGGGGGAACACTTTCAGGGTGTTTATCCATTAGAAGAGCATTTATTAATATAGTTATTAAGGAAAATCATATGAGGGAAGAGGTGACGATTTAAAAATTACTGCTTGTGCGAACCTACGTTTGTGTCTCAAAATTATACCCTTACAATTTAGAAAAAATTTAGCCAACTCAGTTAATGCTCCCAAAATCTCCCAAACAACGCTCTACTTTTCGATACTCTCCCTTATTCGATAAAAATCAAATTCCCCTTGAGAATTGAATTAGAGGAGAGCGTCAAATGGATAATTGGCACACAACGTTGTTTTAACGTTCAAATAACGTTATTTGGACGTTATGAATGTCACATGGATGTTGTTTTGACGTTGTGTGCCGGCTGGAAAGCCACATCGCGAGCTAAAGCCGTTCAAAATGGTTAAACTGTGGTTCAGGAAGAAATTTACGCTTATTGCAAGCCTGAAAATTTTCCATGGCCAACCTGTCAAGCATACCTAAAAAAAAACTACAAAACAAGAATATTGAAATAATAAATTATCTACCGTTAGAAGAAAAACAAAAAAATAGAACAACCTTTTTCCTATATAATTATACTACATACTAACTTTTCAATCTACAAAAGAAAATAATATATTTGTAGTCTTTAAAGAAGGTGAGCTCTGAGCAGCATCATAGGGGTAGGGGAGGGCGCCACTCTTTTATACTGGATTGCTCCACTTACCCTTGATCCTGAGCATCAAGTACCATTTTTGTACTATGTAGTTTTTGGTTTGACCAGACTGAGGATTGAACTCAAGATCTTGTGCACCGTAACCAGATGCTCTACCACTGCATTGCGGTCACCAGAATGACTTTAAAAAGGTAAATGGGGGCTTTTCCAGAAATAATCTGTGCCTGTTGAGGATATCGGATATCCAGGGGGTTAACGATTTTTGTTCAAAAGTAATATCCAGGGGGTTAAATATATACAAAGGAGCGGATATCCAGGGGGTAAAGTGTCTTTTCAAGTAAAAAATACGATATCCATGGGGTAAGCATCTTCCAGGGGGTTGAGCATATTTTTAAGAGTGTATATCTAGGGGGTCTTTAAAGTAGTAAGTCTGCGACCGCAGTCGGAGGCGACCCGAAGGCTCCTCTTTCGATAGCTATCTACCCGAAGGTAGGGGAGGGCGCCACTCTTTCTCCCTGGATTTCTCCACTTACCCTTGATCCTTCTCTTAGTTGCTGAGCATCAAGCAGAGAGGTATCAAGTACCATTTTGGAAATCTTTGGTATGACCCGGCTGGGGGTTGAACCCACAACCTTGCGAACCGTAGCCGGATGCTCTACCACTGTACTACGGGGGTCTTTACTAATAAAGTAGGATATCCAGGGGGTTCGATAGTTCGAAAATCAATATCCTGAACAGCGGGGGTAAAAATTCTTTCTGGAAAAGCCCAAAAACAAGCACTGACTTCTTTTAGACTACAGAAATTATAAACAAAATAAGCAATATATTATGAGTGACTATTTACAATCTTTACAAGTCGTGTAAAAAAACTCAACGGTACAAAAAAGATTAACATTTTGTTTACCCTTTTGTATGTGCTAATATTTTATAACTTATCCACAGTGTCATACTTAATTCATAAGAATAGATGGATTTCTGATAACATTATTATTTGTTTAAAAACTTTGTTTGCAATTGCCTGCTCAGATGAGCACATTGTATTGTAATTCATTCTAAATAACAAAGAAATTGAAAACAAAATGTAATGTAAACAAATGATGTCATCAGAAATCTTTCTATTAGCATTGTTTTATCATTATGCAGGACTTAAAATGGTATTTTCAGAAGTATCAAAAAGGAATATTCTAACTACTAGGCCTTCAAAAGTTGGTTGACTTTTGCTAATCAAAAAATGTTCTTGCAACCATACATATTCAAAGAAAACAACTATGTCAAAAATTTCGCCAAATGTGCACAATCTACATAAAAATGAAATTCAGAGATGATATTTGATAGTAAAAAGGTGCCAATACGTAATGAAGGCTGTCAAAAAATCATAAAAAATGCCCCTCCTTCTATGCATGAAGTTGGCAAAATCGAGCAACTGATTTATTACCAACCAGAAAATCTAAATAAGATGCATGAAAAATATTAACTGGTGATATGATATTGTGTTCGTACCGGCTGTTTAGAACGTTTACTACTACGGAAAAGGTTTCTCAGCTTACCGGGCATGGTTTTTGGTATCAGCTCCTTGTTCTCTGGATGTTTCCATATAGTCATGAAAGTTTGCTCGTCATTATGTTTTTTATCGATGTAATACACTGCACATGATGCTGGTATCCATAAGAACAAAGATAAAGTTATGATAGTGCCAACTATGTTATCTTCCATGAATTTCACAAATTTACTAAAAGAGAAATCTTCGAAAAGCCCACTGAATTCATCTCTGACATCTTTAACATTCTTTATGCAGGCACCATCAACACATTTCCCTTTTTCACTTGTAAGCTCGCATACGATTCCATTTGCTTCGTCCAGATCCTCAACCAGTTTGACACAATCACCATCAGCAGAATCTTTGCAGCAAATCTTACAACTATCAGGACCAGCTGAACATGGACATGAAATCTTGCCTTTTTGTTGACACATTGAGGTGCAATTCCCTTGGATACAATTCCCCATACTAAAACCACAATCTTCTCGACCATCCAGACCAGGTGCCTCAGGACAGGACTTACTTGCGCCACTACATTTGGTCTCTCCATAACAATAGAACTGGGAAGCTTTACGGCAAACTTTTGTAGATGGTGCAAGCCTGCATTGATCACAACATGGGTCGTGGGAATCACTACAAACAAAGGGTTTATTAGTTTTGGGATCTTTCTTGAATTTGCAATCTCGGTCACAGCAATCATCTAACGGTTTCACCAAGCCGCTATCGCATTCCTCACCCTTCTCTACTATGAGATTCCCACAAAAAGCATCCTCAGTTTGTTCAGAGAAGCATTTATGACGTTTAGATTTTAACACCAATCCCATTGAATGTCGACTGCATTTCGAAAATTTGTTATTGTTTTCTTTCTCACCAGACACTGAATGTGCATACATGATATAATTACCAGCATCGCCGCTATTTTGACAACTACTCGGGTCATGATTGGAACCAAAATTATGTCCAATTTCATGAGCTGTAACTAAATCCGCTTCTGCAGTAAGGAGACGTCTCCCCCAGTTGACACTGCTGCTCAAACCACAATTCAAGTAACGAGGACCACCATGATCACGATAAGACCGTGTACAGATGCCTCCTACTTCATAGTCTGAAGCACTTGCTACATAAGCTAGGCCAATGATACCATTATCAAAATCTTGATAAGTGAATAAATGAGATAGACATTTGGCATCGAAATTTGTACGACTGAATACTGTAAGAAGCTGGTCAACATTCCATACTTTACCACCGTCTATCTCCCTGTTGTAACTAAAATGCACAAGTTAGATTAGGAAACAATAGACGATATCGCCTTAAAGGTGAAAACTCAGATTTGACCTCCGAGAATTGCCCACAATGCTTTGCGCGGAAAAAAGTTCAAGGTGAAATCCTTTCCGCCAAAAGCATTGTGGGGAATTCTCCAAGGTCAAATCTGAGTTTTTACGTTAAGCCGATATTGTCTATTATAAGAAAGTGATAAGAAAGTCAAATAAAGGAAGAACCTGTGGGGATTGAAAAAGATTCCGCATTCCTACAGACTCCATAATAAAATGTGTGTTGCATTGAAGCTTGAAGCTTGAAGGCTTTCTTTAATGATAGATGTCAAAGAATTTGTCACACAAAAACAAAAAAAGTGCTAGAATCAATCCAATCCTTTAACAGAAACAAGGCATAAATCTTAAGGCATAACTTTTTATTGTATGTCAAAGGTTCGAGATTCACTTGTAGCTTAAGGGTTATACTTGATTGCAAAAAATCATGTATTATAATGGATTATACAGTACTGTCTTTTGTTACAAAACAGTCGATTGATATCCCTTAAAGAAAAAACGAAAGTAGAAACCTGTGCTGGTAATCTATACTGAAGCTTTCATGGATGATAACCTTCTCCACCTTGAATCCAATATTAATACCTATCCCGTCAAAATTGGTACTCCTGTAGATCTGATGAACACGAGAGACCACCTGTATCATATAATTCAATGTGCTCATTTTGTCACCTCCTCCGATATTTTTGAAAAATTGGTAATCAGCAACGAGAGTTAGACTGCAGACATTCTTTACGGTTGCCACTGCTCTACGATTTCTCTTCTTACCACTTCTCTGTACATCAATAAAAGGTATATTGACGTTGGCATCGACACTATTACTTTTTTCAAAAACTTCTTCAGGAACAACACAGTTCTTTTGATTCAGTTTGACGCTAGTGTCAGCTGAAGTCAGATTCCATATCACATCTGATAGTTTGTAAACTAACATATGGCTAGGTTTGTTTACGAAATGTACTTTTGATGGTTCAATATAAATAGTTTCATTCCCTAACATGATTTCTGCAGTCACCATATCATTTTCAATATGAGCTAATACAAGGGAATCATCAAATCCCTCAACTGTTCCTCTATAATATTGGAGAGTAGGAACAGAGAAAGGATGCATTCCACCTTCACTATCAACTGACATGGCAACAAAACCTTGATCTAAAATATCAAGTCTTTGACGTAAAACCACATTATACATTGTTCCAGCAAACTTAAAATGTAGTTGTCTTGAATGGCCCTCTGTTGACAAGTCCCTACGTTCAACATGATGCTTTAACTGATCCACATCAAGAAGTTCATAGTGATTTAAAATGTCATGCATATAATGACAATCAACCAAGGATATGGAAACCATCAACATTAAAAAGATATACATGTTTCTCTGAAATACAAAAAAATGTAATATCTGTTATAACATGGATTTATTATAGACTCTGGATAAACATCAAATGAAACGGTGGAGAGCGAAGTATTGTATTTCCATTGTTTCAGAAAATAATCGCTGTACAGGCTTTGTCCGCAAAGGACAACTGTCATGGCGGCACGAAGGACTCTGATTTAAAAAAATGATTTATACTCTCATTTCTAAAATGTTCTCTAACTTTATGTATTCGTACTTTTGCTGGCGAAAAGTTTGAAAATAAATGCTAGTATACCAAGCTGATACATTTCAACGCATCAAAATAAAAAAGCTTTAAGTCCATTTTTGTTGTTTTGAGAAAATCGACTTTAAATTATTTTTCCTTAAATCCAGAAAAACCATTAACATTTGAAATATTTTTGTGTTAAAAAACCTTAAGTCCAAAATTGTTTCCACTCTGGACTTTAGGCTTTTTTGCCCTAAACTGATGTGACTAAAGGCATTTTTACTATGAAAAAATAGTGAAAAGTAATATTCTTATTTTTCTAAAAGCTTAAAATTAGGCCACTTTAGGTTGGTTTTTGATGAATACAAAAGTAGAACCCTTACAATAAAGATTTAGGGAATTTGTAGAGAAATTTAGATTTTTGATTTAGTGATTTTTGATTTCGATTTTTAATACTGAAGTTCTTTGATGTGAGTATGTTGTATGTATGCAGATGTTATGGAAAAATAATTTTACTAAATGGTTTTATTAACTGTTTTTAATATTTTATTTTAGAACCTGAAGATGAATCCAAGGATTCGAAATATATTGTGAAATAAAATAAAATAAAATTGCTGGTCCAATTTCATTGATAAAAAAATGTCAGCCCCAAATATTAACAAAGGAACACTGAAATTGTATAAATAATGATGTCATCACAAAATGTGAGATGTGTACATCAAATTACAACAAGATGTTTTTTCATGCTCAATAAGATGCTGACAGTGCGATTGACATGTTTTAAAAACATTAGGTGCTCCAAGAGAGCTGTTTTAGAGATCGAAGATAGTGACTTCGTTTTTATCAAATATACAAAGAAGGGGATAAAAATATTCCAATATTTATAAAATATAATCCCATTGATGCTATTTTCACCAATTCTTGTAATCATATCCAAGGTAATGTTGATAAGTCGAGATATGATAAAGCGATTGTGAAATAGTTATTTTCGTGCCAGGAGACCTAACTCTTCATACAAAAATTAAGGGAAACATATATTTGGACTTTGTACCCTATGCTGCACACAAGCACTTAGCTAAAGTCCCGCAAAAGCGGGACAAAAATCAGTTTTTTGAAGTTTGCAAAAAAAGAATATGAGAATATGATTGACAGATTAAAATCCTCGAACCGCGCGCTAAAACGGTAGACATAGCCGTGGCAGATCATTTCACTAAAAGTTGTTGGAATGTTTACAAGGACCTTGACAGAATATCGTTTGTTTGATTGTCAATGATGACAGTGCTGTTATTAATTTTGTTAGATCTGACAAATTGATGTTTATAAGTGCATTTTATATTTTTTTATAGTTTTGATTCCCATTGAAAAACCATATTCTGGTTTTCATGTTATCAGATGTTGTTTTAGAGGTTTAGAGCTAGCCTGCTAAAATGTCCTTTGCCAGGGAGCTGTTTAAAAGTGAGATATTTTTATTCAACATTAACATGTGTACTTTGTATATTTTTTGGCAAAAATAAAAAAATGTAGTGTTTCCGGAAACCGGGCGGGTAAAAAAAACTTTTTCTGACCCGGTCGCAGACTATGGGTTCATCTATATGGTTCATCATAAAGAAAATCAAGTTTACCGTTCAAGCTATCAAACGTCGATTGGTTAAATATTCCTGCTTGTAAATAAAGTTTTGTTGGTAGTCGATACATTCAGTCAAAACTTAACTCCTATATCAGGATTAGAAACTAGGCTAGTCTTATCTCTTTTATCTTTTCCTTTACAACAATACAATGCTGACAAGTTGACACAACAAATGTGTACATGTACATTGACAAGTAATCCCTGAGAGAAGTTTTTATAGAAATCTGCAGCAAAAAGGAAAGTGGTTCAAAAATGGTTCAGTAGGGCTTGAAATATAGCCTATAAACCAATAAATCCCTCCCAGATCGAAATAAACGTTGAAATCAAGTTGAAGGCCCGAAATTGACATTCTCGCTAGAACTTCAATTTTCGAAAAATGTTAAATTAGCCAAAAGTGCCAATACGTTAAGGCACTGATTGTAGTACCAATACCAATCTGACAAATTTGAGTTTAAAGCTGTTTAAAGGGAACCCACCCCCTCCCACACAAACAGGGTACTAAGAGAAACTTAAAAAAAAACTCACTTTTGAAATACTCTTCAACACAACACAAAAAATGTCATATGCTAAAATAGGAAATGACTGAAAACTAACGATATAATAAAAACAAACCCAATGAAGCTAGAAAAATCAATCTGAATCAATATTATCTGAATATAATTGATGTGCAAAAACTAGGAGAAGTTATTATTAGTACATAATTTTAGAACAGAATAGATCCACTCGTTACCAAATGCTATCACAGAAAAAATGTTTTTGCTTCAGGCTTGATCAAAAATAAATCTTGAAAATATCGAAACAGTCCAAAATAAACAAACTTCAAAGTCATTTATACTTATTACTCATTTACAGTCATTATACTCAAAAGCTAAAACAAATCCAATTGTAACCTGTTTAGACTGATATGTACCCCGGGGTATTTTCTAGCTATAAAGTGCAAAAATTAGGAAAGTTTTGCTGTCATTTTGATATGGATACCAACTTTCTGAATCATATTATTTAAAAAAAGGGGTACCCACCCCCTATTTTGGTATCAATACCAACTGAGGATAACTCTTTTTTTCTAAAAAAAGGGGGACCCACCCCCATCAATACCAACTTGACTTTTCAGACTTTTAAAGGAAAAAAAGACACCACCACCCGGCTATGGGTCTGGTATCTGGATGTTGACCCCCCCTGCTTTTTTCCCATTTTAGGGTATAATAACGGGACACTTCAATCAGTAATATTTGTATAGATCAATCTAGACCAACTGAAGTATATTTAGATGCAAACCTTTGCAGGTTTTGAAAGACTTAGAGTGTAGTTATGATTCCATTAAACTAGAAAATCAAGTTTGTAGTTTTCTTATAAAAAATAAACACTTCAAACTCAAACTTTAGTGTCTTGACTTTGTGGCGTTGGCGTTGTGGTATAGTGGACATCAACCTTGATTCCTGTGCAGGTGACCAAAGTTCGATACCTACTCACAACGGTTCACTTGGCAAGTGGGTGAATTGCAATATACAATGTCACGCAGTGTCCCGTCCGTATCAGGCACTTTTTGAGGAACCATAACTCAACTTTGGCAAATGCAATTTCTGAGAAATTCACATTTTTGTGAACTCTACTAAATAGCCTTCCTTGGATTTTTATAGAATTTTTTTGTTAAAGCCCCAATCTTGAGAAAAATGTTTGGACGGGACACTTTGTTGCGGACAGGACAAAAAGTTTTTCACTCGTAGCTAGTACATGTAAAGTCAAGAAAAATGATATTGCTGCAAAAAGCATGTGGTTCCCTATAGCTCATTGGCTTGATACAGTTAGAACAATAAAGTTGTCTCAAAAAAAGAGAAATTAAGACTTTTGTGCTATTGTGGACGGGACAAATTTTTGGACCGTATTAGTTTTTACCAGTTAAAAAAATCAAAATAGATTATTTAAAGGCAATAAATGTCTTTATAATGCAAGAAACCATTTAATACCGTGAGATTGGGTAAATTGCATCAGTGGAGGCTAACATGCATAGCCCTCAAATGAAAGACCTGGCAGGTCATTAAAATACAACTACGCAGCTCCGCTCGCAGCTCTACTCTACCATTTTTGTTTTGATTTAACTTTGCATTTAATGACCAGTCAGGTCTTTCATTTCCACTGATGCAAGTTACCCAATCTCACGGTATGTCACAACAAAACAAAAATGGGGGTCCTCTAGTTCCCAGATCTTGACTTGTAAGCATAAATGGAGCTTTTGTTGCGGATGGGACATTGTACTATTTTTTTGCAATTCACCCAAGTGAACAAACCTTCGCCCGGGTCAAACCATGCCATGCAGTATAGACTTAAACTCGTATATCAAGATTACGGGATTTCAAGTATATACGGGCCGATTTTACTTTCATTTTGAGTGGTTTCATTTTCAATTTCAAGCCAACATCTTAGCAATGGGGTGCTCGCCCATAGTTACAGGGGTTTTTGCAAAACTAAACATAGAAAATTTTCCAAATCCCCCATTTCGATTAGGTAATGCAATAAAAAATGAAACTTTTCTATGTTTCACTTTTTTGCATCTATTCTTCAAATTGAAAATATCTAATATTTTAAGTTCTTCTTTTATTCAATGAATTTTTACGGCACTTTGTTGACAATCTAACTCTCGCATCAAATTCCCGCTTTCTTCAGTAAATTGAAGATGAGAAAAAAACCTAAGCCTGGATCATGGATTGAAACAAATATATAAAGGGTGGGATTTTACAGCCGCCCCTCGTGCAAGGCACTGAAAGGCCACAGGTGCCAAAAAGAAGGTCCGTTTGAAATGCAACAACCTCATTGGTAGAAATTTGATAAACAGCTGCGAAGGAGGGCTGGGAAAAACAATCAGTAGAAGAGTCCACTTTCCTTTTTGTTGCAGATATTTCTATAAACTTCTCTAAGGGATTACTTGTCAATGTACACATTGTGTTGTGTCAACTTGTCAGAGCATTGTATTGTTGTAAAGTAAAAGATAATAGAGGTAAGACTAGCCTAGTTTCTAATCCTGATATAGGAGTTTAAGTTTAGACTGCCAAGTGAGGGGAATAGACCTTTTGGCCTTTCCATCCGCCATATTGAATTGTATGCAAAAATTATGGTGGCCGAATTGCCGTGGTGAAATTACCTTAGAAAGTATGCAAAACATATGCAAAAAGAAAGTATTAATGTAAATTTTACATGCATAATTGGCATTATATTAAAGTATAATCTTGTAGAAGAAAGATTAAATTTGCTTCTTTTGAAAACTAGAAATAATCAAATTCACTCATCTCTTTGAACAAGCACTTCAAAAAACCATAACCATTAGACATAAACTCAAGCTGAAAAATCACCTGCGAAGGACAGAAATATTCCTTATTCGGCTGACGGTAAATTATTCTCATGGGAATAGAACCGTCAGACGATCAAATCAAAACATTGATCTAAACCCGCTGAATGTGTGACGTCATAATTACTGCTTTCAGCAGTTTGCGTGTTTTGAAAGTTTGATGTGTGTACTCCGTCTTGGTGGAATTCTTTAATGGCATGAAAACAGAATATGCAATCAGTCAGGAACAATGTCTTAGTTAGGACAATGGCCTAACTAGGACAAAGGCCTAGTAAGGACATTTTTTATTTCCTAGTTAGTACATATGTCCAAAGTACCGTAAGTTGGTCTAATCTCGACATACGTCTTCCAATCTCGACACCGGATCTGTAAAATAATCAAAACAAACCTTGAATGAAATTCTTGGTATCATTCTTATCGAACAAGTTTATCCATCAAACTAGAAGTTCAGTAAACATTGCAATCCTTTCAATTAAAAAAAACAGCCAAATTATAAGCAGTTTCACACAACACACGAAACGCATGCAAACTTCCTCGTGACTTTCTCGTGTCCATCATTAAAATTTTACAACTTTATTACGCTTCAAGTCACGTGATAAAAATAATTCGCACGCTTAGTCAACCTGGTTTCCATTTCCTTATTATTTATTGCAAGCACACGCTCTAGGCGCTAGGAGGCCGCGTTAAACTTCTAGGCGCCGCACCTAGCACACCCGGTCCCTTTTCAAATTCATAAGGAAACCGGGTTCTTTTAATTATTTTCGGTTCACGGTAAAAAGGTCTACTAAAAAATTCCTCGCGTGCAAAATGTTGTTGTGATTTGGACATCTTCGTTGAAAGCATGCTAATTACCGTAGAGTCGTTTAATCTCGACATACGTCTTGCAATCTCGACACCGGATCTGTAAAATAATCAAAACAAACCTTGAATGAAATTCTTGGTATCATTCTTATCGAACAAGTTCATCCATCAAACTAGAAGTTCAGTAAACATTGCAATCCTTTCAATTAAAAAGACAGCCAAATTATAAGCAGTTTTACACAACACACGAAACGCATGCAAACTTCCTCGTAATTTTCTCGTGTCCATCATTAAAATTTTACAACTTTATTACGCTTCAAGTCACGTGATAAAAATAATTCGCGCGCTTAGCCTGGTTTCCCCTTCCTTATATATAAAAACACACGCTCTAGGCGCTAACAGGCCGCACGCCGTGATGGCCAGTATGGCGGTCACATTAAATTCAAAAGGAAACCGGGTTCTTTTTATTATTTTCGGTTCACGGTAAAAATGTCTACTAAAAAATTCCTCGCGTGCAAATTGTTGTGTTGTTGTGATTTAGACATCTTCGTTGAAAGCATGCTAATTAGTTTTTAGCGATTACTACATCGTTAAAGTTTTCTTTTCAAATATAAGTATAAGTAATAACACTTCACATTTCTCATATTATATTAACAATCTGTGACGTGATAGAGAGAGAGTACATTTTAGTGATTGATTGATAACTTTGGTATGTATTTGTTTATGTTTGATTTTTTATTTCGAAGACCAGCCTACAGCTATGTCGAGATTGCAAGACGTATGTCGAGATTAAACGACTCTACGGTAGTTTTTTAGTGATTACTACATCGTTAAAGTGTTCTTTTCAAATATAAGTAATAACAGTTGACATTTCTCATATTATATTAACAATCTGTGACGTGATAGAGAGAGAGTACAATTTAGTGATTGATTGATAACTTTGGTATGTATTTGTTTATGTTTGATTTTTTATTTCGAAGACCAGCCTACATCTATGTCGAGATTAGAAGACGTATGTCGATATTAGACGATCCTGCGGTAAGACATGATGTCCTAAGTAAGACATTGTTCCTGACTGGCAATGTCTTTATAAGAACAAATTTCTAAAAGGCTTTTGTTGTTCTGTAAATATTTCTTTTTGATTAGAAATTCCATCTTTTATTGTTCTAATGATTATAATATAGTCTTTTTAATCTTTGTGTAATCTTGCATATGTTTTGCATATTTTCCAACTAAATCCAACCACGGCTTTTTCGTTCCTCTATTTTTGCATACAATTCAAGATGGTGGATGGAAAGGCGAAAAGGTCTATTGGGTAGTCAGTTCAAGGTGCTGACGGGATGCTCACTCAAAGCATCTATAGTTGCGAGATCGGGCTCCTATAGCCTCCTGTAACTCAACCATAATAGATAGATAGATAATAGAGACTAAACCGCCCTGCCCTGCCCTGCCCTACTGGACTAAGACTAAAAAAACATAAAATTAAAAACCAAGTCACAGACTGCACAGTGAGAGCCATCCCTAAATTTTTGTAACTTGATAAAGTAAAGAAAAAAAACCCATTTCTGTTAGGATGTCTTGCCATGTTAAAGTCCATTCTTCATCTGTGATTGTGATAGATAAATTGAAATAAAGTGAAAGTGAAAAAGTGAAAAGTCAGAAAACTCACTAAAAAGTTTCCGCTCGCATCGATTAAAATGTGGAATTCCGACAGTTCCGACACACCTCCACACTTTCCGCTGATTTTATTAGCCGGGCTTACTCGAGGCGTAGACGCCCGTAAATCACTACGCCCAAAAACTAAATTCCATACTTCAAGCGCTCACCTATCATAAACCGTGGAAGTGGAAGGACGAAGTGGCACGCAAAAAACAAACTGACAAAATTTAATCAGTGATTTTTTTTAAGATAATAGTTTTTTGTATCCTGGAAATAAAGCGAGTTTTTGAATTATGGCTGTTGATCCACGCTTTGAAAGATTGCCTGAACATGAGGGGCCAGCATTTCGAACTTGGCAGTTGATAATGCAAACAACAATGGGTTCCGTTGTTCAACAGCAAGCAACAGGAGGTCACATTCAACTTTCAAATGTTCCAAAACCAAGAAGCAAGCCTGCTCCTGCTGACGATTTCATTCCACTAGGCTCTTCAAAAAAGGAAAATCAAATTGAGGAAAATGATGAAGCTCCAAAAATTAAAAAAGAAAAGCAAGCTCCAAAAGAAGCTGTTGCAGATGAACTTTTCATTCCCTGGAAAACTCATGATCACTATCCAGAAGATCCTGTTGGGTAAGAAAATTTAATTTTTATTGTGTTTAACATGTCTCTAATGATTATGGCTTCTTCATATTTAGCGATTCTAGAAGTCACGCAACCAACTTTTGTTGACATCAAACCAAATGTTACATTTTCCCATGAACTTTGAACTCTTCTAACTTTTTTTCTATTAATATTATGCTAAGGGGACCATCAATAATATGTTCTGTTCGTTGTTGTCCCAGTCGCAATAATGTCGGAAATTTTTTTCGGTAGCTAAGCCTTTTCTCCATCAACATTTGCTTAAGTTTTTGTTTACTTCACCCACATTCAGTTAGTCACACTAGGAAATCAAGCTTTCAGAAAAAAACAACATCAGTCATCTACAGGATGTATTTGCAACAACAAGGCTGAGAGTTACCTGAATCAAGTTCAAGTTCCCAAGACAATTATTAATTTTAAAACTTGAAAACTTTAAAATGAAACAAAATGATTGATTGCGGACATGCAGCAGCCAGAATATTAACCAACCCAATTTTGTCATTCAATTCCCAAGAGAGTGCTTCGATTTTTAAGGCCTTGTTTATATGCTAAGTCAAGTTTGAAGATATTCTTTTCTTAGAAAATAGGTTAAAAGTAGTCAAAACGCAATTTACCTTACCTCCTGAGTTTGTCTTTGTTATGCTAAAATATAACAAACCTTTGTCATGATGTCTAATTACAAAAAACTCCAATCACTACTTCTCCGCCATCTTGTTTCACTTTTAAATAACGTGTTTTAAAATTCCTTAGCTACATTATATGTATGGAAAAGGTTTTCTCCAGGTTTTTTCAATCCCGGGATTAAACTACGAGGGCGGTTCCGCCCGCTTATTTTCCTTTCGGCGCTGAGCCCCAGGAATAATTAACAATAAAAGAAATTTTTTAAGATTAATGTTGAAATGTGTATTTTTGCAATACTCAACAAAAAATAAGGTGATTTTAAACAAATCTTTGACAAATTGGCGTTACTTTCTGTTCTAATATATGCAAATAACGTCGAAAAAAGAATATATTTCCGCCTTTACTTTCACTTTTGCTTTTGTGTTACGCGAATCTAATTGGATGAATACCTAACACTTTCGTTCTCTCCAACCAATCAGAACGCACAATATGAGCTACTTTAGGAAACTTGGGACAAAGGCACACAAAATTGCGGGGAAATAGGGGGGTAATGATAATTTATTACTTCGATAATCAAATTTATTGATTAGTACCGTTTGAGGACTGCATTTTTTTAAATCCAGATTTTAAAATAGATCTTATATACTTTCAATCAAGCGTTTGTGTAAAAACTACGCACAGGCGTTCTGGATGGGAAATAAGTGGCATAATTTCTCATAACCATTAGTGAAATACTCATACATCAGTAAGGTTGAAACTTTGATTTTTGAGGATTACGATTTTACCAGTTTTTTAGCAATTTTTGCCTCGCTAACCCAAATCTTGCAACCTCTTTACCTTAACTTAAGGAAGACCGAAATTAGAGTTTTTCAGCATTCTGAAAAAAAACGCATAGCAGAAATTTTTTCATCTTCACAGGATCAATTCTCAACGACAAAATACATCTTTTGGTCTTTGGGTTTGTTTCTGACGTTTTTCCTTCAAAGACTATCGATCACTTTCCTTCTCCCCTTAAACGCGCGAGAAAAAATGATTAGCTTGCGTTTTCGCGCAGGCGAATAAAGATGAGGCAGCAATCTTGCACTGAGCCCACGATAGAGTTTTTTGATATAGAACCATGCTTTCTCAAATCCAAATAAGGAATTGATTTTTGGTGATTCTGAAACTATGGCCAGTAAACTATACAATTTTCAAAAAAAATCAAAATTTTCAAAATGGTAGCTGACCTGTCCCAGGGGAGTTTGTTACTGCTCAAAATAATAATTTCTGGTAGTTCAGTCCCTGGTCTATCCATTTAAAGCGATTGCAATAAAAAATTCCGGCCCTACTGGCCCCTAGAGGCCCGAAAAGCCAATAAGGTCTCAAAAGAGTACCAATTTTAGCCCAATTTTCCTAGAAATCCCAACATTGTCTGACCTCCAACTCTTCTGTTCCTGAAAGACAACCACCTGGTTTCTTAGGATCAAAAGAGAAACCTATGTAATCTCCTACCATTATTTTTTTTTTATCTTGATTTAAAAATTTTCTTAACATTGCTCAAAAAATTACTAAAATTTGAGATATTTTGGCCCATCATGGCAAACTTCAAAGGGGTCTAGTTCACTGAATTTGTTATAATATAAGAGCTATGATGAATCTTTTATATAAAAACAATTAAACTATGTGAAAAAAAGTTTTCAAATGTGCTTTTTTGTCGAAGGCTCATCCTCCCCATTGAAGAAGTCTATAATTAAAATAAACTAGCCGGTACCCGGCGTCGCATGCCGGTTAAGCTGTAGCTGAACGCACTAAAAGTCCTTTGGATGTTGAAAGTGGTTTAAAAGTACGATCAAATATAAAAAAGAAATCTCAAAGTCTGCATACAAAATCGTCAAGGTTTGACTCTAGCCCTCCCCTGGGTAGCTTATCTTTTAACCATATTTGGATTGTGTACTGTCCCCGTGACTTAATTTTTTGTTTTTAAAAAACAAAAGTAGATTTTTTGTCTCGCTTCACTTGCGTTAAATATGCTGTCCAGGAAAAAGCGAGAAAGAAGGCCACAAAGAATAGTCCAACTATGTTTTTATCAGATTTAAAAAAAATAATAAGACAAAACTAAATTGCTTTTTTTAACCCTTGTCATATCTAACTTTTCGAATTTAGATATGCAAAATGTCGTATGTACACACTTTTTAACAGTAACGACAACTCAAATGTTTTTATATGAAGAAAGAGGTGGACTATTTCTTTCTCTTGCTTTTTATCGCCCTTTGAATGCTGTTGTTGTTCGACAACTTTTTTATTTTTATGTTTTGATTTTTATGTTATGATTTTACATTTGAAATGTTCTTTCCTATAAAAGGATTTTGTTTTGTTTTGAAAATAATTGTCATTAATAAATACGATCGTTAAATACATTCGAAAACATTTAAAACAAAAGAAAAGAAAAACAGCGTCGGGCATGTCTGGGCAGAAAAAAAATTACTAAATGTAGATGGGCCTTAAATTTCAAAACAAAGGACAAATAAAGTCTAAACCAGGCTCTATCCGATCTGTCAATCAAAACAAACTTATCGAGAACAAAAAAATATATTGCTTGCGAAAACGAAAGTGACACACAAAAAACAAACAGACATACAGACTACGGCTATTAATATATAGATGAGGGAAGATTAGAGAAAACCTTGAAATCAACCAGAGTTTATAACCTTTCCAAAGCAAAAAGAAGTGTTTTCTCTTGCCGCTATCTCTCCACTTTTGTGCGAAATGAGCGAAAACTTTTAATGTTTTTGTAAGGTCATTGGTTGGATGAAAAAAGAAGCAATTCCATTGGTCGAAATTGACGTTCACCTTTCATAATAATTTATGTAGTTGTAGTTTCAGTCAGTCAGGCTCATCATATACGCGTGTTTCTTCCAAACAACTAAAACAATCCAGGTGTAAGTGTAGAAAGAACACAGCCAATAAAGTACAAAATCATATTATATTCATTCCCTGAATGTGTGCTATTTCAGGCCTTAAAACATGTTTTTTTGTTGCAAGATAAGCTTTGGAAAGTTAGGCAGTTTCCTAGGTCAACACATATCTTGTCATTATATAGTATTACTAGAAAGATTGACAAAAGAAGTCAAAACAAGATTTACCTGACAGTTTCGCAAGAATTGTGTGTTTTCGTTTAGAATAATGATTTTGATATATTGTTTAAATATTATGAACTTGTCTTAATTGAAATTTTCTACTTATGAATGCAGCTTGGCTCAGCCACTTGCTTCATTCCAACCAAGACTATGAAGGAGTCAAAATATCAAATCTCAAATATAATCAATATGTCAACATAGTCTCGCTCAAGCATTTTGAACTCAGCCCACACTCACATACAATTTTAACAATATTCTCTTTTCTGTTATATTTTTAGACTTCATTTGGAAATCAGCGACTTTCACAAATACATGAAACCCACTATAGAGGAAGAAAAGATGAGACAAAATGTTGTGGATAGAATCTCTGCTTTGATTGTTCACATCTGGCCCTCCGCAAAGGTATTATTCTTAAGAAAAATGATACAGGACTTTCAGACAGAGTCTTGATTGTCTTCACAATCTACCTGACTTATTGGAATATTGAACATCATTGCAAGTAGGAAATTCCATTTCTCATAACCTTGAATAAATAATTCTGCTCATGGGGTTTATAGTGTCAGAAATTGGATGAATTGGGTGTTGTCATGAGAAGAGAATTTTGGATCACAGTGGGACTCTTATGGAATTCTTACAATTAAAGCTGTTTTGCAAATTTGATTCATATGCAATAGTTTATTTCAGTTTATATGTTGAAATGATTTTATTTTGATATCATAGATACACTGGTATATTATAAAACATATTTTTACTTGAAGCTCGCAAAATGTATTTCATTCATTCTTCTCGTTTAAGGTTGAAGTGTTTGGTAGTTTCAGAACAAAGCTTTACCTTCCCACAAGGTAAGCATTGATTGATTGATTGATTGATTGATTGATTGATTGATTGATTGATTGATTGATTGATTGATTGATTGACGTGGTGACTTTTGTAGATTAGAAACCTTCTTTAACAGATTTTTGAATTGTGCATTAGGGAGACAAAATATTTTCGCAAGCAACTAGTTTCTGTACCCATATACCCAGATATACCTATTTTGTATTGCACCTTATTCGTTTTTGTCTTAACAGTGATATAGATTTGGCAGTGTTTGGGAAATGGGAGAAGTTACCTTTGAATACATTGAAAAAGGAACTGGTCAACCATGGCTTTGCAGATGAAGAGACAATCAAAGTTCTCGATAAAGCATCAGTAAGACCAGCAATGATTTTATATTTTTATATCTGTCTAATAAAGGTTTTACATGATTTGGTAATTCGTAAATCTCTGAAACCCTTTATAGTTTTACACAATCCCAAAAAATTGTTTATGAACTGCGTAAAAATTTCGTTTTTTGATTTTGATTATCATTCATTAGTTTCTCTGATACAGTTAATTTTATCTTCATTGGATTAAACTGCACCTTCAAGCTTTTGACTATTTTTCTTATCTTCTTAATAAGGGAACTTAGTTTTGGAGATAACTGATTTTGACACTTTTTTAGTCAATTCTACCAAAAATTGTCACTGCAAACAGCTGCAAAACAAATTATTCCCACCTAGTTTTTTTAAGTTTTTGAAATCTTTTTCTTTTTCTATAATATGTCACTTTCTTTTATGTTTGCAGGTCCCAATCATCAAATTGACAGACAAGAAGAGCAAAATTCGGGTAGACATCAGCTTCAATGTCGAAAGTTCTATCAAAAGTGCTGAACTCATTAAAGTAAAAATGTGTTTCACTTTGTTTTGTTCCCTGCTAACTATTACCAGACGATCTCAATCGAACGGAATCGACGATCGAACCAGTCGAACCAAATCGAACGTAATCGACCGATTGAAATTCGATTGTTGAACGCAATCGAATCTCAATCGAATATTACCGCAATTTTCAGATTCAATTGATGTTCGATTGCGTTCGATTGATGTTCGATTGCGTTCGATTGCGTTCGATCGTCGATTCATTGACCCCCAGATTGTTCATCGCATAATTTCTACGGGAAATCGAAAGTAATTTCATTTGGCTTGTGATGTTTGAGAGTTTGGATGTTGGGAAGCTGCAAGAATAAAGCCAGACGATCTCAATCGAACGGAATCGACGATTGAACCAGTCGAACAACAATCGAACCAATCGAATATTACCCAGAATTTTGACGTTCGATTGAGATTCGATTGCGTTTGACAATCGAATTTCAATCGATCGATTGCGTTCGATTTCGTTCGATTGGTTCGATCGTCGATTCCGTTCGATTGAGATCGTCTGGCTATTAATGGGAATGTTCGAACCCTTTTAAACAAGAGGATCATTCTAGCACAATATAGTGGATATATGAGAATGCTCAAACCCTTTAAACGAGACGATTACTTTTGTGTAATTCCTTTCGACTGTTGCGATTTTGGAGTACCTTTTAAAGGGAAGAAAATTTGACCGATTTGTCTGAAATCTGCCAAATTAAAAGATCCCGTCAAATTTAATTATTTCGGCCATCCGCCAAATTGTATTGTTTTTTATATTTTATGTTAAAATTTTCACAATTTACCGTCTAAAAAATGCAATATCCATGTTTTCACCCTGATTTTGGATCTAAAAATCCGTCATCTGCCAAATTAAATTCCTGTCAAAATTATCTTTTCGCTGATCTACCAAATTAAATTCCCTTTGAAAAAACTTTTTCAGCCACTCGCCAAATTAAATTCCCGCCAAAATCTCTTCCCTTAAGGTACTGTAAAGATAGGCAATATCCCTGAATGTCCTGAAATCCTTTAACTTACTAATTCAGTGCCCCTGTTACTTGGCATAGAGTCGTATTCTCCTAGGGGGCTACCAGGTAATGTAACTGTAACCCAACTTTTTGGACCTAAAGTAAATTACACTCAAACGATTAAATCAAATAGCCAAACCTCGATCCTCTTTGCACACCTGAATGATGGTATAGTTATCATCAATCAATTATGTAAATGACCGAGATTGGGTGCTTCTTACTTACGTCAAGTTAGAAAAACTGCAAAAGTCTGCAAACATAGAAAATTGTATGAATCTGACTATTGTTTTTTAATTTCATTTAATAGAAATACATTGAAGAGTTCAGGATTCTTCCATCATTGTTCTTAATCATCAAGCATTTCTTGGTGCAAAGAGATTTGAACGAAGTATTCACCGGTGGAATCAGCTCCTACTGTTTGATGTTACTCACTATAAGCTTTCTACAGGTACATATGGTATTTTGAAATTTGATTGGGACCTGGCATCACCTGCCTGCCATTTTAAGTCTTTGAAGTAATAAGCCTATCAGTAGAGGGCATTTTGTAAAATCGCTCCTTTTTTTTAAAAGCACTTGTTATACATTTTTGGAAACTTCAACCTTAGAGAAATCGAAATTACAATGTTTCCAATTTTTTTTTGGACACTTTGGTGTGATTTTCGGACAAATATGATGGTCTCAGGCAAAAATCATAGGGTTAAAAATGAATGAAAATTTTAGCTTGAGAAAACGGAGACCTGTTGTATATTTTTGGAAAGCTCTCAAAAAATTAGTATTAGAGATATATTGCAAGTATAGGTGATTTCTGTACCTAACTCGAGATATTAACCCTTGAAAATTATTCATCATCTGACATCCGTAGAGTGCAGACGTGTCAAAAATTTTTGGCGCGTAAAAAGTAGGCGTTTTGTTTCTCGAGCCATTTTTTTACAATCAATGTGACAACAAGAAAGCAGCAAAAGAACATCGAAGAAGTACTTCAAGATATACCTTTATACACTACCACACAAGATTCTCCAACACAAAAAGACACTCAAGACACCTCACCACACCAAGAAAAAGACTCTCTTCAAACAAAAGACACAGATAAAGACTTTGTGACAAGTCCTGGTGGTGATGTATCTTATTCTTTTTCTCAACCTTATAATCTTCATAAATCATTCGAGGAGGAACCTATCGAGGGGGTTACACTTGAAATGATCTTTTACGAAATGAGGGTTATAAAGTATGACATTGCATCAAAGATAGAGAGTGTAAAAGAAGATATTACAATCAAGCTCCAAAATCAAAACTTGGAGATGAGAAGAGAACTGGACGAACTTAAGCAGGAACTTTCTTCGAAAAGCAAAATTATTGACGATTTGAGAACTGAACTGGATCAAGTTGGGAAAGGAAAGGTTGATTTGGACGACGTTAGCACAGTAGAGAGACAAAACAGTGAACTTCAACAATACATAAGAAGGAATAATATCGAAATTGCGGGTATCCCTGACTCTGTCAAACAAAACGAGTTAGAATCGAAAGTGATCGAAATAGCTAAAGCCGTCAACATTGATATTCCTCCCAACGAAATCGAAGCTTGTCATCGCCTGTTCCAAAGAAAAAATCAAAAAGGTCCAAAGCGCACAATAGTGAGATTTGTAAACAGAAAACTTGCAGAAAAGTTAATCAAAAAAGGCAAAGACTTCAGTAAACGTGAGGTATTTGAAAAAGCAGATTTGACAAATAAAATTTACATTAATAATAACCTTTGCAGTTACTACAGATTTCTCTGGGGAAGAGTTAAAGCGTTGTATGGTCGTAATGCTATTGAATCGTTTTGGGTGTTTAATGGTTCTATTAACTTGAGATTTAATGATGACACAGATGAAGTCTTGAAAGTAACACATTTAAATGATTTAATTGAATTCTTTCCTGATCATAAAGATCTCTTTGTTTCTAAATAATTTTTTTTCATTCTGTAGCGTTTCTTATTTATATCTTAGTTTTTGAATGCTCTGTTTTTTATTATACTTTGGCTCGAGAAACATTCTCTTTTGCACACTGATTTTCCAGTAATGACAAACGATGATTGCTCTGTTTGCTCGAAAAAAATTACTTCTAAAACCTTTCATTTTTGTCCCAAGTGTGAAAGACGATCCCATGCAAAGTGCTTAGGCGTTGAACCAAAATACATAAAAAACATTTGGCTCTGTAAACTTTGTAGGCATGATGCTCTACCTAATCTTGAATCCGATGAAAAATTACCCATTGGTAAAGACATAAGTCACTTAAAAAATTATTTTAAACATCTAAATTCTATCTCGAATTCTTTTTCTAATTTTGATTCACAAATCGACGATCAACTTGATAATATTACTTATGATGATCACGTTAATCATTTCGACTGCAAATACTATAGTACTCAAGAATTTGCTTCTCTTCCTCTTAAAAAACAAAATTTTCTTGCTTTCATCTCAACATCTGTTCTTTAGAAAAACATCATGACAATCTTACTACTTTACTTCATAATCTCAATCATAATTTTAGCATTCTCGGTATCAGTGAAACCAGACTCAAATCTTCTATCGAAAACACTGAACTTTCTATCAACGGCTTTAAATCCTTTGATACCCCAGCCGTCTCATCAGTTGGGGGAACTGCTCTCTTTATTTCTAACTCTCTCAAAAGCAAACCTCGCACAGATCTTTCAAAGATAGTGCACTCAGCCTGTGGTAATCTTGAGTCAACTTTTGCTGAAATCGTCTTAAAAAATAGGAAAAACCATATCGTTGGTTGCATCTACAAACATCCAGACCTTGACGTTGATCTTTTTAATAAAAATTTTATATCTCCTTTGCTGAAGAAAGCCTGCCAAGAAAACAAAAATCTTATTTTATTAGGCGATTTCAACATAGATCTTTTGACTTGTGACTCTGTAATCTCTCACTCTAAATTTCTTGATATTCTTGGTGCTTATCAGATTCTTCCAACTATTACCTTGCCAACACGGATCACTGATACCTCCAGTACTCTTATCGATAACATTCTTACTTCTCCTTTTAACTGTTCATCAACTTCTGGAAATCTAACTGTTGCTATATCTGACCATCTTCCTCAATTTCTAATTCTTAATACTGACTGTGATTCTGGTTACAAATCTGAACTTCCTTTTCGTCGAGATTGGTCCAAATTTGATGAGGCTACTTTCAAAGATGAATTCGACAGCGTTGATTGGAAAGATCTTCTTAAAACTGAAAGGGGGGATGTTGACTTATCTTTTGATTCTTTTTTGACTCGTTTTTCTTCTTTGTATGATAAGCATGTTCCTCTGAAACAGTTGACCAGACGTCAAGCTAACCTCCTTCTCAAACCCTGGATCACCAAAGGCATTCTTGTCTCGATGAACATCAGAGATAGCCTCAAAGACGACTATTTGAAAGTTCCTGATTCTTCACCCGATCTTAAGAAATTTCTTCGTGACAGATACAAATTTTACCGAAATCGCATTGTATCTCTTATCCGTGCTAGTAAAAAACTCCATTATTCTCGCTACTTTTTTCAAAACTCAGACAATCTTCGAAAACTTTGGCAAGGCGTCAGAGAGATTATATCTTCTCCTTCTTCTTCAAACTCTATTTCTCTTAACATCAATGATTCTTTATCTTCCAACCCTGAAGAAGTATCTAAAGCTTTCAACGATTTCTTTTCAACCATTGCAGGTGAAGTTCGTTCAAAAATTCCTTTTACGCGTCATCATTTCTCAGAGTGGCTAAAGAACGAAAATCGAAATGCTAATGACTTTTTCATTGCTCCAGCTTCAAAACCAGAAGTCATCAAAACTCTCATGTCTCTCAGTGAAAATAAGGCAACTGGTCCAAACAGCATCCCGTATCGAATTATTTCTTCCAACTTGGACACGCTTTCTTCTATCTTCACTGATATTATTAATCTTTCTTTCTTTACTGGTATCTTTCCAAGTCAGCTGAAAGAAGCGAAAGTCATCCCTGTCTTCAAAAACAAAGGTTCTCCATTCGATGCTGAGAACTATAGGCCAATTTCTCTTCTTTCTAACATTGACAAAATCTTCCAAAAACTCATGCATTCACGACTGACGAACTTTCTCGACCAATCAAACTCGATCTACCCATTACAGTTTGGATTTCGATCAAACCACTCGACTGAAACAGCCCTTCTCTATGCTATCAACAAAATATCAAATGCTTTGGATGAAGGTAAGTATGGATGCTCTATTTTCATCGATTTACAAAAGGCATTCGATACCGTCGACCATTCTATCCTACTATCAAAGCTAGATTTTTACGGGGTTCGTGGAAAAGCTCTTGGTTGGTTTCGATCATTTCTTACTGATAGATCACAGTTTGTTTCAGTCTCTGGTAAAATTTCTACTTCTAAAAATATGAAACATGGTGTCCCTCAAGGCTCTGTTTTAGGCCCACTTCTTTTTCTCCTTTATGTGAATGATCTCCATATTGCACTTCGATATGCTTTGGTCAATTTGTTTGCTGATGACACTATGCTTTTTTTTGAGAACGAATCCTTGAAACCGATCGCTAAGCAAGCCAATATCGATCTAAAGCTTCTTATGAATTGGCTTAAAGCAAATAAAATCTCTCTCAACACTAGTAAAACTGAGCTTTTGTTGTTTCGTCCTGTCCGAAAGAAGATCGATTATGATTTGAAAATCAAAATCAACGGACATCGGCTTAGACCCAGCAAGATTGTAAAGTATCTTGGTGTTTACATCGATGAACATCTGAACTGGAAACACCACATTGATTTTGTCTGCAATAAATTGAAGCGAGCTAATGGAGCTCTAAGTAAACTTCGGCATTATGTCGACAAGAAAACACTAGCATCATTATATTTTTCCCTTTTCCAATGTCACGCCTCTTATGCAGCCCAGATTTGGGGGCAACGCCAAACAATCCACGCCCGTCGAGTTCTTATTCTTCAAAAACAAGCTCTCAGAATCATGTCTTTCTCTGACTTTCGTGCACATACTTTTCCTCTGTTTTTAGAATTTAAACTTCTTCAATTTTTTGACTTTGTCAAATACCTTAATATCCTCTTTCTTTTCAAACTTTTGAATCGAAAATTACCTCTTCCTCTTTTACAAACTCTTGAATACAAACGTCTTAATGATACTGACCGTCATGAAGTAATTCGTTGTAAGTCTGGACTTCTAAAAATACCCGAAGTAAAAACAGTGACTTATGGTAACTATTCAATTCTATACCAATCCATCTTGGTTTGGAATGAACTTCAAAATTTCGTTTCTCTCGATGATTTGTCTACACTAGCATTGGATCGTCTTAAAGATTTAAGCAAATTATATTTCCTCTCGTCGTACACTTGATTTGTGTTTTTTTTTTTTTTTTTTTTTTTTTTCGAGTTTGATTTTAAATTTTAACATTTTCCTTTTTTTTTTTTTCTGTTTTTATTAAAAACGAAATTAAAAAACGAAAATTATTTCACTTTATTACCCTAGTATGATCGTTTTATAAACTTAGTATTTTTTTCACTTGTTGTTGTAATTATATCGTGCGGCCACCTCCTTAGTTTAGCATTATGTCTATGAGTGTGGTCGCTAGTCTCGCTTTCGTTGACAAATAAATGATTTACTTACTTACTTACTTACTGAAAACCGTGTTTTTCAGCCAGAAACAGCTGTTTTGTCCAGTTTTTGCGCTTTTTGAAGCTCAATATCTCTCCGTTTTCTCAAGCTAAAATTTTCATTAATTTTTAACCCTATGATTTTTGCCTGAGACCGTCATATTTGTCCGAAACTCACACCAAAGTGTCCGAAAAAAAATTGGAAACATCGTAATTTCGATTTCTCTAAGATTGAAGTTTCCAAAAATGTGTAACAAGTGCTTCTAACAAAACAATCGAGCGATTTCAAAAAATCGAACAAAATTCCCCCTACTATATCAACTTTTAGCGGCGTTCAGCTTTTTAGGGGACACGTAATGAATTTACAAGAAGGATTTGTGCTTGGCATTTTTAAACTGGCTGTAAAACAAACCAAGGAAATTCCCACTAAAACTTCATATGAGGGACATTTTCTACCCGGGGTGTAAACTATTTTTAACATTCGAATAGCTCAACTAAATTGAAGTTACTTTATTACTTATGCAAGTTCATATTACATTTTTCACGAGAGTGCTCCTATAGATTGGTCTCTTCCAGACAATGTACATACATTGGGAGTGGAGGATAAATCGTCCAGGGATAGTGGAAAGTCTACAAAATATGCCCTGTCCGAGAGCAAATTTACTCTGTTTGGGGGTGATTTTGAATGTCCAAGGTCAACTAATGCTTGTCAGGGGGTCCGGTTGGTTGGACCTGTTGTTTTCAGGGGGATGGTTGAAGTCACAATGTTCGTGGGGAAGATTTTCGAAAAAATGTTATATTATCCACACCCAATATTCAAATTCATTTCTGTTCGATAATAAATAAGAATCTTCATTTCTGTTTATTTTTATTTTCCACATCTAGCGCCATCGAAAAGTGGACGTCCGAAAAACGAAAAACGTCAACTTGGGTGTATTGTTGATGGAATTTCTGGAATTGTACGGAAGGAATTTCAATTACCAGCGCATTGCCGTCAAAATCAAAGATGATGGTTGTTATGCCAACAAAGAGATGGTCAGTATCTCCAGAAATTGTCTTCATACCTTTTTAGAAGTTCGCACCCTTGGGTTGTTGGCTAACCTTTGAATACTTCCTTTCAAGATTTCACTGGCATAGATCTCCCGCTGAATGTGGCGTTCTCGGACATAAAAACCCCTTTGCAAGCCAATTACCAACCTTCGTCTCAATCATCATATTATTTTTCAGATTCCCTTGAGGTCAAACCTCCTTAGTTAGGATTTATGGGCTACATGCATTTTTTATAAGAAAGTGTCTTCCCCTTGGCCAGGCTCGTGTATGCTCAAGCATTAAAAGCATCCAGGGATAGCATACGCTTATTACAAGCCTATGAGTTATTATGCTCATAATTCACCCGACCCAATGTTTTTGTAAAATCTCAGAAATTTTGCAAACAATCGATTCAAAAGACGTCTAGATTTTTTGAAGCAGTGGAATGTGGCTTGCCGTGGAATGTCTTTTTTACTTGACCACTACCAAACCATTTTGAATAGAAAAGAATTGACGACTTTGAAAATATTTCAGACTGGTGTATGTGCTTTATGCTTAGGAAATATGCTTATAAGTGTTATGCTTTTATAAAAAAACATGTATTTCTCAGAAAGCCTACTACGAGGGTCCTTCTCCCCATTAAAAACCCCCACCATCCTGGGCTGGCTTTACAAATTTCCATTCCCACCCGTTTTTCAATAGTTATATAGTTAAAGCCGATACTTTACTTTCAGTTAGTCTTTCGATTGAACTATCTAAGAACCAGACGAACTGTTAAGTATGAACGAGGAATCGAACTGTGAGCCCCTTATTTTTGGCCCTGTCTCCTTAGCTCACTTGGCCATCGCTCCGTATTCCCTTTCTCATCTCGTTTATTCTATTTCTCGACAGCTTGCAAAGGAGTTAGTGAAGGAACATTCTTACCACTATTGTGTATTCTCTATCTCATCTCGTTTATTCTTTTTCTCGACAGCTTGCAAAGGAGTTAGGTGAAGGCACATTCTTACCACTATTGTGTATCGAAGATCCCATCACTCACTGTGAGTATATTCTTCAACCTCTACTGATCATCTCAAATCAAAACTAAGATTTGATATATTAAATCAAAACTTTGACCTTTTTAAAGCCTTAAGGTATATGATGTAGGTTTTACCTAGCGATCGCGTAAGCCTGAAACAGTCCGGAGTATGTGTTCGAGTAAATTCTAACTTGAAGAGGCTAGTCCCAACACTAATAAAAAGTTAACAAACACTAACAAAAACTTCTAGATTTGATGTCAGAAGATTCTTCTCTAGCTAGCCCTTTGTGCTTTAGACTCAGACCATGTTCGCACGTGACAACCTTCCGTTTTCGCATCGAAACGAAATGAAGGCAATTTTAATGGCTAGAAGTAAAACTTGAATTTAATTAGCCAATAGAATGGCTTTATTCTGTTTCGGAACCGTAGCGTGTGAAGAAGGTCTCAATGACAGTGCTGTGAGGTGTTTTTTTTTTAACTTTTGAATTTTTTCTTGTGTATTTCCAGCTTGTGAAATTGGTAAAAGTTCATACGGTATCTTACGAGTGAAGGATGCGTTCGAATATGGTTTCAACATCATCGACCGAGCAATCCGAAACAAATCTTACTTCAAGGTCAACCCAAACAGGTACAACCCATAATATGAAGGAAGGTCTTTCATTTTTTTAAGTATAAATGAAATATAGTGGTTGAGTTTCTTTTTTGTACCACAAAAGAGGGGGTCAAATTAATGAAACTGTTGACTTGTCAGGAGCAATCAATTCACTGTATCTCGCATATAGCTTAACAATTTAAATATCGATCCCCTACAGAAAACATACTAATTATAAAGATTTTACCTTTTGTTTAAAAATACAATATTTCAGCGTTTCGCTGAAAACAAGGCTGTAGTTTGTATTACAATGGAATTTCCTTAACTGGAATATCCACGGTGAACGCATATTTCTTCATTTTATAGAAATTTGATCGAGTACTTTAGGCGTACAAACTTTCGCAAACAGAATCTTTCGCGAGGACGAAAAATCGCGAAATTGACGACATTTACTTTCGCGAATTTAGCGAAAAAATATTTTTCGCGAGCATAAACTTTCGCGAATCAAGACGTAAAATTGAGATTTTTTACATAAAAAAATATGGCTTAGAAGAACAAATACTACTTCGATTGGCTTGAAACATTTGTCCTTTGACCATGGAGGTATAAAGAAACAGGAGAAGTATGCTATTGTAACCATGCTCGCCCTACGATTAAAAAAATTACGAGGTATGCATGCTCATAATCTCATATATCGTGCATTTTTAATGAGCTCTCTTGTTGATAGGTGAAATCTTATTGGCTAACTTAAGTGTTGGAAATAAGATGAGACGAGATTCATTGTTTCTGACATTGGTGTAAGAAAATATTTGGACTAAAAAAGGGCCTGTAAACTTTGCAATCCTTCATCAAATGACAAGATTTTTCGATCAACATTTTCTTCAAGGTGAACCCTATTGTTTATTACTTTCCTCCAAAATATTCCAGCGACTTTTTGTCTACAAATTGGGCCTGAAATTGTGTGTGCTTATAAAGAACTTTTTATTTTCTGGCTAGAGAAAATATCTTTTCAAAACAAAATTTAATGGATGCCAAAATTGAACGCAAGCTTATTTCGTGGAGCTAAATTTTATTTTATTCTCGTATATTAGAAGGCTAGAAATCTTCGATGCTGATAGTAAGAATGTTCAGAACAGACTTGAGTTCTACTAAAAAGTCGTATTTCGTCGGGCGAGCCTAGAATTTCTTTTGATTTATTATATAAAAGAAATCAAAAGACTTTAACGACCAATTACCGACAAATTCATCTCCTGTCTTTCTTTATACCTCTATGCTTTGACTAATTAGTCTTTTAGCAGGCTAAAAAGTGCCATAAAAGCTACATTTTATTCAAAGTTTGAAGTTTTACAGATTTTCTATTTTATCAAGAATTTTTCGTGAGCATAAACTTTCGCGAATGGTCCTTCCTAGAATTTTTAAAGACATTTACTTTCGCGAAAAAGGCCAAAATTCGCGAAAATCGCGAAAGTTTCTGCTCGCGAAAGTTTGTACACCTAAAGTAAACGAAATTGAGTTTAAGGGTTTTACTTTTGGTCAGCGATAATTATAATTTGAAAGGCCTTGTCACCAATCCTTCATACTTTTCTCTCACAGCACCTATTTAAGTCGTATCGTGTCTGTCGCCAGAGAGGTTGAAGAATATCGACAATGGATCCGCACCAGCTACAAATCTTTTGATTTCGTACCCAAAACACCCGTCTATATTCCAAGCACGCCCGTCACGCCGCAGTCCATATATCCTATAGCGATCCCTAACCAATTTATAAGCACGTCGAACGGGCGACCGCCTTTGTTACCTACCCCGCCCTCACCGTTCTCGCCACGGGTTAACATGATCACGTCACCGTTTTCAACTTACCCGCCCTCAACGACATATGGATTTTTCGGAGACTCGAATACCGTTCAACAGACTATAATCATTCCAACTGCAGGGTCTACCGGCAATAGTGACACAACAGATCTCAATCAACAACAAATACCAAACCTCCAACAATCACAAAAGTTAAACCAACAACCATCACAACAGAATCCAGAAATCGTAACAACGCCCCCGCCCCCGGTCACCCAACAAATCCACTACGTCGTGCCGGCAAATAACGGAGCTTACATCCAACAAACACGCCCATTAACTCAACAATCGTTTGTTTCGCCCTCCCCTTCGCCATCAAGTCCCATCAAAACAATGCCTCCAAACCTTGCGTTCGGCTCCTTGATCACGTCAATGGCTCAACAACGCCGCAACAACAGTAAAGCGAATACGAATTATACAAACAAACGAAATACGAACAGTGCGCGTAATTCGCAACGAAACTCACCCAAAACAAGCCCCAAATTAACGAACAGATCTTTTAGTGTTCCTAATGCTGTTCCAGGAATTGCAGCCGTTTCTGTCCCACAAACCACCACGGACTATTCTAAACAAATTTCACGGATAACCGGTACTGAGTCCCGGATACATTACACAGCCGATGAACTGCGGAGCTTGAATCCGGGCACTACTATGGTCTCAAACGGTAATGGTAAACGTAAAACGGAGAAGGAATACCGTGTGCCCGTCGAACGATTCGATTCGTCCAAATTCATCAACAAAGACAGTTCAATTCATAAATATGTAGCACCTGTTCCGTTAAAGTCTTCGCCCGTTGCGTCACATATGAAACGTAGAGACAGCTTAAAAGACAGTGCCATAGTAATTTCTTCGGATGGAGAATAATAGGTTATTTGTTTCAAATTTTGGTATGTAGATAGCTTTGTTTTTTTTTACGACTCGCTGTATACAGCATGATCTAAGGGGATTATCTATCATCTTTCTTTGACCTTTGCTTTTGTCAGAATTATAAAATACAAACTATAAGGGACTGGATACAAGTGTAAGCCCAGACCTTGAATATTGCATATCCCTAGAGTAAAGTTTTCTTGATCGCTTGGGTCGATAAATATTATAGAGATCAGCTGCCAGCTTAAGTGTTGTTAGTTTTGTTATTTTTTGTATGATTTTTTTGTTGATTTTTACAACAACAACAACAGTGTAAACCCACCCCTCTTTAAGCTAATCCCCAAAGTGGCACTTACTAAACTACCAACTACTTAATAAGATCATCCTTCAAAAGTTTGTTTGATTTCAATCGGAGTTTGTCACGGAGAGAAGTCGAAATGATTTCTTGCAAACAGGTCAATCTTCTTAAGCGTAGTGCCATCTGTGTAATATTATGGACTTCTAGAACATTTGTCACCATTTTTAGAAGGTGCTATGCCTGATATCAATCCCTTCAAAATATTTCTGAGATGAGCCTTTGTTCCGCCCCTCTCCACCCTCTCCGCCCTTTCCCTTGGATATGATCCGCAGTATACGTATTACGAATACGTTTTTTTGAATAGAACATATATCGTTGTTTTACTACCAGAAAAAAAGATTATAGTATTTTATACATATTTTTATTAGAAAAGATTTATTTTCCAATTGTCCTAAACGAAAATTTATTATTTCTTATCCCTTTTCCTCAACGACTCCAGCACAGTTGTGTAAAAGAGTTCCCATGTCAACAAATTGGGTTGCTGGCATCCATCGACGGATTGCTCCTTATATCCTACCGGTGGATTCGAAGAGGCCTCCGATTCCGACTAATGTTAAACTTATTTCTCAATTCTCAACTCAAGTGAAAATGTAATTGTTAATCTTATTGTTCTTTTTGAACATTTTTAAGAGCGTTTTGAAATCGAACACTCATCTGTTTCTTTTTCATTTTGAAATATCTAATTTTGAAATTTTCAAAGCTATTCCATAGTCTTTTATAGTCGCTCTTGAATGTCAACGCTCGAGTAAGTTATGGCATGTCTCAAAAACTGAATATTACCATAATTTTTAGATCGCATTAGTCGACAGAAAATGACCAAATAAATGACTGAACACGAAGGTTACCATGATGTGTTCTAACCTGATGTGTAACCTAGTTGTTCTTCGCTGATTTTTGTGAAAAACCACTAAAACTGATTATGACGTCTTGAAAACTAAAAATTGAATTTCTCAAGAATGGTTTATCCATTTATGACCACTATGACTAACGTACTCCAAGCATAAGAAAGGTTTTACACGATACTCTTGATTGTGGTAGATTTCAACAATTCAAGATTTTTCAAAATAACTATTCTTTATCATTCATAAGACAGAGCGATTTTTCTTGAAAAATCAACTTGATAAAAGTAGCAGAAAACCACTTCAGTTATAATTTTCTCATGTAGAACATATATAATGTCTAATGTAATTTTCCTTGGAAATTTCCTTGGTACAAGAAACTGTAAAGTACATTAATTTGCTTTAGGTTGTTTAAAAAGTAGTCTCGGACGCTTCGACGACGCCGGGACGGTCAGTGTTAAATTTATTTCTCTTTTCATGAAAACTTGAATTGCTGCCAATTCCCATGTGTTAAATTTATTCTCAATTATTAATTCAAGTCCTAAGTCGGATGTTTTGTTCTACTTCTATATACAGTATATGGCCCCCAAAACGGAGACGGCCCCCAAAACGGAGGTTTTCGTTAAAATTAAGATTCTGACTTGTAGATTTATCAGAATTAAACGATTTTTGTTTATTTTGAAAGAATGATGGTTATACTTAAAAATGAGCATGTTTTTGCTGGTTTGAGACAGATTCAAAATAACATATTTGCGTCTAAAGGAAATATTTTAACACCAAAATTAGATAAAAATTGCATATAACTCACTCTAGCTCCTTGGATATTGAAAATAAGTTATGAAAACGGGGTATAGGAAACTTTCTACACCTATTCTAATGCCGTTCAGAAAATGCAAATACATCAGTGACTTTAGAGGCTGGGTAAAAGATATAACATCTTGAAGGTCAACCAGTATTTTGGAGCCCTAGAATCAGCATTGACAAAACCAAAAATTCTATATATGAGAAAAAGCAAAGAATCTTGGAATTCTATTCCTATCACCTTGAGTTAATAGTTTATAACAAAAAATTAACATCAAATGTAAAATTTTTCGCTGAATCAGCAAAAAACGGCAAATTCTGTCATTTTTTTGCAAAATAAGGAGAAAAATATCTTTAAAGCTTAATATTTTCAGTTTCAGTTAAGCTTTTTTTCTAAAGTTTTCACAGCTTATTCCATGCATGAATGGAACTATTTTCAAAGGAGATTTGTTTTCAAAAACTTGATTAAGACGTTGTTAAATCAAAATTGTAGGGGTATACTGTAAAAATGTTATCAAATAAATTTATGCCCAAAACCCTCTAAATCATATTTCAAAACTATGGTCAAAATTTTGTATTCATATCTTAGAGATATCTCGAGAAATCGCTAAAATTTCAAACCTCCGTTTTGGGGGCCATTAGAAAAAAGCTACCTATCTTGTTGAAATTTAAAATTTTGAAAAAGAACTTCCAGGAAATAAAGTAGAGATGTTAAAGGTTTTCATGCAGCAAAAATTTTTGTAAAACCTCTTTTCCTCTAGATTGGAGAGAAATTTCAAATTTGATCACCGTTTTGGGGGCCGCATACTGTTTAGAGTTGTCATCTTGTACAGGCCGCTGGGGTAATGTCGCCTGACTGTCTTAAATGACAGTCAGCATGTCCCAAGACAGGATAAAGACAGAGGGACCCAGAGAAGATTTGCTACCTTCTCATTGTAACATCGTCTCTCTAAGAGGAAAAAGAATTCGGCCACTCTTTGCTGTTTGTAGGTCTGACAGGAAAAATATTTTACTTTTTCATACTATATATATGAAAATTTGAATTCCTGCCAATTCCCATAGCAGATTATGTTACTCTTTCGATCAAAGAATTTACTTCATGTTGTTCTAAATTTAAGAATTAGAACGCATTAGAGCCTCCGATACTCATGCTACTCAAAAAATAGAGCTAAACAAAATTTAACAAAGGTTAAAAGGTCGTCCTAAGAGCCATCGTATTAATCTCATCGGCTGACTCGAAATGCTTCTTCAAGAAGAAAACAACTCTCGAGCTCTCGTTAATCATGTGTAAAGTTGCACTTATAGAATTGTCTTATAGAATTGATAGATATTCAACACAGATGTAACACGCATAGCAGCTGCAAGTCCTTTGCACTTTGACATTTTAACCACAAAAATACAAGATTGGTGGCTCTCTCGTGAAAAGCTTTACCGTCTATCTATAAACCGTTGTTATTATTATGAGGGATTTTAACGCAATCAAAGACTTACGAAAATGAGAATGTTGAAATTGAAGTCTATTACTGGAAGTTTGAGAAACTCTTTCCTGCAAGGTTTATGGCGGTGCTCCAGAACTGATCCATCTGTCATCCCTGTTATTGGCAGCCTCTCACATCCTTACTTCAAGCAGTTCGTTGAGATTTACTCTGATCACGCATATGCTGAGAAAAGCACCAAAATCATGCTTAAAAGCCCTTTAGTTGGGTATCAAATAAATGATCTCACTTGTAAACCAAATACGGAGGAAATGGGATATGAGCATGTTTACCAAGTCTGGTGCAAGGATTTTGACCAACTCACTGATTCTGATTTCAACGATTTGTTATCAGTTTACCAGAAAGGTCAAGGCATACAAGAGACAGACCAACGTATCGTTGATCAATTACTCATTGCAACTGGATTTCCTCCACAAAGCTCTTTTGAGGAACCTATATTCTTAACATACAGGAATACAAACATCCAAGACGAAGCTGTTGAACAAGAATTGGAAAATTACCGTATTGGTTTTTGCAACATGAATGATTTCCATACCAAGATCAAACATTTTCAACCAATATTGATTCAAGATGAAATTCGATTTGCTATACAGAACCAGATGACGATAGGAGCGTATCATAAACAAACAAACGAGATTGTTGGGTGGATGACTATTTCTTCAAATGGTGTTCAAGAACGTATGTATACGTATCCTGAACACAGACGTCGTGGCATTGCTGATGCGATTACGGCCCGTACTATAAACACAAATCTTCGTTACGGCATGCCCTCTTACGGATATCACTCCGGTCAGAGTCACCCAACAGATCAATACGGTTATCAAGTATTTGAAGGTTATAAGCTAAATGTTTGCCATGGATTTTTGGTAACTGATGACCCTTTGTATCCAAGATCTGAGACTGTTGAAAAACAGAGAATCTTGAGTACCGTGGGTCTGAAATAAATTTGACAGCAGTTTTGTGATTTACTAAAAGTGTAAGTAAGAGAACCATTCACTGTTCAAATCAAAACAATTGTTGTAATTTCTTTTAACTAACATGACCAGGATGAATATCTTTTTTCATAATAAATTTGTATTTCGAAATCTCATCCCCTAAAAAAAAACGACAAAAACGTATACAAATTAACAAACTAAAATTTAAGGGCTCTGGCCATAAAAAGTGAATTTCCATATATTTGGCACTTACGAAATACCGATTTCTGTCTGATTTAGCCCACAAACCTTTGGCATGTTTTTTTGTTATACATTTTCTGTTAGGCCAACTGATGCTTACTGATAACGCTAGATAATACCCGCCTGGCATTGGCTGGTTTTCAAACGCGTAAGATTACGTAATTTAAAAACAAACGTCGGATTTCATTTGTTGTTGGATTTGAAACCATTGCATTTTTTTTACATCAAAACCATGCAACTTGGTAACGTCAGATTTTTTTATGACGTATTGTTTTGAAAGTTCCCCCTTAGCCAACACCAGATTTCCGAGTTTATGTATGTGTGTTTTTCTTGGACGGAGACGGTAAGGTTCTAATTTGACAAGATCCTGACCAACTGAGGAGGACGGTGAGTCAGAACTTTTACTGTCCTCGATTTTGCGGGTCAGAGATGCGGGTTATTCCAAATCGCTTCAGTCACTCTACCGTCCTCCAAAGTGCAAATACGTAAGCTCGCTATTCTCTTTTTTTTTAAGAAAATAATAAGAAATTTTATTTCGAATAAACCAAAATAAACTATAGAATCAACAAAATTTACAGAGATATCCAAATCTTCCACATAACTATGAATAAATTCAATTAGTAAATTTATAAAATATATTTTATGGCAAATACCCAATCGACTCACTTATTGTGATATCCTCAAAGTCTTTTATTATGATTTTGTTTTTTAAAGTTCTACTTCCTCTCAGGGAGAGAACGGTGGATCTTATAAGGGCAAGTGCTAGCTTTGTCCGCAACCAGTTGAGGATGACAGGCAGTAGTTCATCACGTTTGTCTGATAATAGGATTGCAAAAATGACTGGCTTCCCTTCCATAACCTCCCTTAATTGTGAATATTAGGGGGTAAATGATCCCTGGTCAACCTCGATGATCCTTCTGTTGTAATGGTGTTTCTTCTCGCTACTCGCTATTCTCTGGCGTCAATCAGTAACTAACGTAAATAAAGTCTGGGCGGGATACACGGGGACAAGGTTGGTAGATGGTGTATCTTTTACCGAACCAAAAAGAAGTATAGATTTGTGCGAAGCGAATTTATGAGCGAAGCAGTTTTGCTATATTGTGCACGTACCTTTAACTTCTATCCCAAGCAAAAATTTGCTATAAAATTTGCTATATATAAATCACATCTTCAAACCGATGATTTTATCAAAATGACCTTGAATGGTTTGGCTTAAAGCCACGAAAACTTTCTCGGTTTTGTAGCTAGGACTGCGAAAAATGCCGTTTTAAAATGGTGTACCCTAGCAGTGAACAGCAAAAAAATTACCGGAAGCCGAAACACGGACTTAGAATCTGAAGTTGATCAGATTGCCGCGCGGGTGGCACGCATCTAAGCAATCTAAGCAGTGGTTCTTCGGTTTTAAATGTTTATTTGCTGTTAGATGATGAAGATCCTTTCTGTCACCTTTCAGGTTTTTGCAAGTCCCGCGGGCGAAGGAGTGCTCTTTTAGTGAACGAAACTTACCTTGCAAAATCAAGTGGGTATTCTATCTATGATAAAGAAGTATGGAGGTAATCAAATTTGTTGAATTTGTCAAGAATTAAATTAAAA
This sequence comes from Clytia hemisphaerica, assembly GCF_902728285.1. NCBI lineage: Eukaryota > Metazoa > Cnidaria > Hydrozoa > Leptothecata > Clytiidae > Clytia > Clytia hemisphaerica. Next base: position 1,717,382 of record NW_027103512.1, on the reverse strand, counting down.
ATGCCCAAGAACCAACAAACCATCTTTGTACATTTTTGTTTTTGTTTTATTTTTATGTTTTGATGATTTCGACAGACGATTCGTGATTTGAATAAAAATGTTCGATCATTCGACGAATATCGTTAGATTTTATTAAGGCACCATTTACACTAGAATAACTAGAACTAGAAGGAAAAAAAGAGCGATGCGCTGGCGGCGGCGGGTGTTGTGCCGCCGTGGATTATGTGGTGTGTTTGGCATTAAGGCTCTTACGACCCTGTCTCTATAGCGGCTTTAGAGGGATTTTTAGAGTGTCTCTTATTTTGCTAGCAACTTGCGAATTGAGGTGGAGACTGGATCGCTTCGCAACCCTTATACAATACAGCTAGTCACATGCCATAGACACAGATCCCCCACAGATCACAGAAATAACAAAAAAATGTCAAACTTGACCTATGACCTGTGACCTGCGACCTGTGACCTTGTGTTGTGACCTGCGTTTCAAACCAGCCGCTGGATTATACGAAAGCAAAAGGACAGGCGGAGCTTCGATAAATCCAGTCGGGTCTTTTTTTTCAATTTCCTAGACAGAGCGTTACACACAATAAAGCTGTATCCGACTGAAATTGGTAAACATTTGTAATGGTCCAGGCGATTGTTACAGGGACTTTTAAAAACCCTTTATCTCCTGAAGATTGGCGCTAAAAGGGTACAGGAAAAGTGTGTAATCTGTTATCGGAATTAATTTCCCGATTTACATTCCGAATTTGGCTTTAAAAGAAGCTATATAATACGGTACAGCGGAGCAGCACAAACTTATTGTCAAACAAAATTGGCTTATCAAACCGATCGAACCGAAACCCATTGATCGAACTTAATCGAACACTCACAATCTTTTAAAAAATCTTAGAGTTCGATTAATTTTTTTAATCGAACTTTTAAATCGTTCGATGGAATTCGACTAGTTCGATTGCTTGATTGGTTCGACAAGTTCGATTGATCAGGTCTGGTTGATAAAAGAATGATACCAAGAATTTCAGGACCCTCTCGGAGTTTTCCGGAGCAGCTAAAAAACACTATTTTTCTCTATGGAAAGTTCCAGAGCTCTTCCGGTGCTTCCGAACCAAGTGATTTTTAACAGGTTCTAAAAAACTGTTAAACATGGTTACAAAAAACTATTTGTCCCGATATCGTGCTCCGAAACACCGGACCGGAAGTGCAATGGAATGTTCTGGAGTTCCAGTACAGACCAATCACCGAAAATTATGCTCTGGAACACCAGATGCTAGAAGCAGAAGTGCTCCAGAATCTTCCAGTGTCAAATAATTGACGCAAAGGGGTGGGGGCGGGGTTAGAGTCTGACAGGGCTCGAAATAACGATATTTAGGTGGTCGGACACATTGTCCGATCAAAAATTGATTTGGATCGGACATGTCCTAAGGCTTTTAAAGTAAAATGGGTCGGACATGTCCGATTGATTAATTAATATAAGCCTCTATCTCCAAAAATCATGATCGTGATCATATAAATACTCAAGAATGCTTGAAATACTAAATTTCCTTATAAGGAAAATCAAAACAAACGATCGCGATTTATTTGAGTGAAAAAGGAAAAAAGCAGGTGCCTTATTTTGTTTTTGTGAGCTTACATAAGAATAAACCGAAAGTGTGTGGAGCCACGGGAGTTTCTAAACATCGACCAGAAATGGCGACTACGACAAGGGACCACGACCGGCGACCAGATAAATTTGGGTTATCGAGTTTACCTGCTTTCTCCACCGTAGAGAACATCCAAATCGAGCCATGATGTGGCTTTCAAATGAACCACTGAGCACGTGACTGAGAATTACTCTAGCTAGAGAATACTAAAAGTGACTTTTGACGTAACCAGTCATTTTCTAGACAAAGTGACACTATTTGACAAAAATATTGACAAGGTCATTAAGTATGATGTTTGTAAGCTTTATTACACCAAATATTTTAATTGTACCGAATGAGATGCCTTTAGTATGAATAGATAGAAATTGTCAGTAGGAAAAAGCTGGGAAGGCCAGTTTTAGAGATATCAATCTCATCAATTATTCTATTGTCCTTTCATTGTCAAAATGACTTATTTTGACGAAATAATGATCTGATGATCAAGTATAAAGCTTCCTAAATAAATTCCAGCACAAATTTTGCCACTAATTAATTTGATGCCAAAAATACAAAAGGATATAAATTGACACTCTATTCAAGCTCCAAGAACGTTGAAATGGCTACTCTGCACGTTTTACACGAGGCTTTATAATCACTGTAGGTGAGACAGGGGTGAGCTTTACTCTTCAATTCGATAAATAAATGATCATAAGAGAAAGACTCTACGGTGGAGAAAGAGGAAAAACTCGATAACCCAAATTTATCTGATCGCCGGTCGTGGTCGCTGGTCGTGGTCGCCATTTCTGATCGATGTTTAGAAACTCCCGTGGAGCCACTTCAATTTTTTTCTTTCTAAACAATTTTCTTTTAAAAGGTGTTACCTATTAAATGGTATTTCAGTTTTGTGTTTACCGATTTTTTTTCATCTTACCGCATTTTTCTATTAACAATTATGAGTAATCTTTACTTAAATGAAAATACACCTGACAGACTGCAATTACTTCCAAATCTATATACTTCAAGTCTAATACAAGCTTCTGATAGAATTTCACATTGACCACGAACAAGCTAAACAAATGCCAATTAATGGTCAGAAGCCCATGATTTTTACTTGAAGCATGCTTTCATTTGTTGAGAAAAAGCATCACACAAAATGAATATCTAACAACACTAATGATCGCAACTTTGAGAGTTTTTGTGTGTAAATAAAGAAGTTACTAATTCTATGTTAATTATAATTTCTTTTGGAAATTTCACAACGCATCTGACAAATTTTTTGAAGGCACCGAAAGTAATTGGGTCGGACATGATGTCCGACTAGAATCGATTTGGGTCGGACATCTTAGCAATTGGGTCGGACAATGTCCGATGTCCGACCGTTATTTCGAGCCCTGAGAGTCTGTGACGCTAAGAAATTTCACCAACTGTTTTTAGTGCACTTTTTTATAATTATAGTTTTGATTCCTGTTGAAGATTCATATTCTGGTTTTCATACTACTAGATGCTTTTTTAAAGCTTTAGCGACCGTAGTAGAGCATCCGGCTACGGTTTGCAAGGTTGTGGGTTCAACCCCCAGCCGGGTCATACCAAAGATTCCCAAAATTGTACTTGATGCCTCTCTGCTTGATGCTCAGCAACTAAGAGAAGGATCAAGGGTAAGTGGAGAAATCCAGGGAGAAAGAGTGGCGCCCTCCCCTACCTTCGGGTAGATAGCTATCGAAAGAGGAGCCTTCGGGTCGCCTCCGACTGCGGTCGCAGACTTACTTACTTAAAGCTTTAGAGCTACACTGAAGACGTATCCCAATGGGAAAACAAAATAAAGGCAGTATTTAGCTAAAGTCTCCCTATCCAGAGAGATTTGTTTTAGTGCTGTTAGAATCACAGATGGAGTAACTAAAAACTAAAGGAAAATGAAAATTACGCAATTTAAGATTGACTGAATAATCTTTTATAAACTTCATTGCTCAAGATTTTGCTTTTCTTTCACAGGAATGTGCACAACCAGTCAGTGAAGTCAAGTTTGAAGATATTCTTTATTAGAAAACAGTTAAAACATAAAAGCAGTCAAAACGCAATTTACCTTACCTCCTGAGTTTGTCTTTGTTATGCTAAAATATAACAAACCTTTGTCATGCTGTCTAATTACAAAAACCTCCAATCACTACTTCTCCGCCATCTTGTTTCACTCTTGTTTCACATGCCGTGTTTTAAAATTCCGTAGCTACATTATATGTATGGAAAAGGTTTTCTCCAGGTTTTTTCAATCCCAGGATTAAACTACGAGGGCGGTTCTGCCCGCTTATTTTTCTTTCGGCATTGAGCGCCCCGGGGATACTTAACAATAAAAGAGATTTTAAGATTAATGTTGAAAAGGATATTTTTTCGATAAATTTAGGCAATACTCAACAAAAAATAAGGTGGTTTTAAACAAATCTTTGACAACTTGGCGTTTCTTTCTGTTCTAATATATATGCAAATCGTGTCGAAAAAAGAATATATTTCCGCCTTTACTTTCACTTTCGCCTTTGTGTTACGCGTTGAATACTGCTCGCTAACAAATTCTGATTGGCTGTAAGTCTTTAGCTTCGGGGTTCTGATTGGATCATTTCCCGCGTCACGGTTGAATTTTGATTGGTTGAAAGTTTCTGAGCGTGAATTCTGATTGGATGAATACCTGAAAAGTAAACAATAGTATGTAAGTATTTTGCTTATCAAAACCTAGAAATTTCCAGGGGGTTTTATTTACTTTGCATGACGATAATTAACCCTACAGAACACCAAGGAAAAAACCCAACATAGAACAGGTGTATTTTGTAATATAGAATATGTTAGCGTGAATCTTTTTGAAATTCTATGTCAGGATTTTTTCTCAATGCCCGGGGTACCCGTTGCTAAAATCTTATGTTAAAAACGAAAGCGATTACGGCAAAAAGTAGCGATTTTCGTAATACCTGAAATATTGATACTTGACTGTACTGCTAGTACCATTACGGAAGCCTTTCCTGACAAAAGGATATCTTCCTCTCTAATTTAATTGCTTAACGGGTGATTTTTAGATTAGAAATCAATGAGGAGCCAATTTTTACAGGTTTTATTTAGGGGATTTCTTATTAATGTTTGTAATTTAATCAAAGTTGCCAAGTTAATGGGATAAACTTCCGCGGTGATTAAATTTCGCGGTTAGGCCTATCCACAAAACTCAAAAATTTCGTGGGGACTTAATTTCGCTGGTAGCACTATTGGTGGCAATATATTCACGATTTTGTGACTTTTACTGTCAAATCATGCATGTTGGTCGTTGAAATACACATTATTTGTGCCTCTTTGATGCAAGTAACTATTCAAACAGTATTTATTTGACATATTCTGAGTTTTGTTAAGAAATATTTCCCGGATCAGGCCCTTCCAAATTTCCATTGGGACTTAATTTTGCAGATTTTTCGCGGGTGAGTGTTATCCGCGTAATCTGGGGAATCCGCAAAATTTAATCTGCGCGAAAGTTTATTCCCCGCGAAAGTTTATTCCCCGTGAAAGTTTATCCCATTCAAGTATAAGCTTTTAAAATTGAAATTCCCTTTTCAAAATGCATGAAAATGTGCTAAATTATTTTATCTCATTTTTATTTAAAAAACTGCCAATTCTGCAAGAAAATGATTATTTTTATATACTGTAGCTTGAAACTTTTTGACCAAAGTAAAATATCAAACTTCAAAATTTGAATTTTAAAATCTTATTTTAATAAGAGTAACACTGGCTAGTTCGAAACGCAGGTCACAGGTCACAGGTCACAGGTCAGTGATGACAGGTTGACTCTAATCAATGTCATTGCAGAGGAAAATGTTTGGAAAACACAAAGAATTATCAAAAAACATAATTCTCAAGCAATTTCATCCATATAAAACCATTTCAAACATCAAAATTTAACCATGTGCTTTTATCGATCTTTCGCAGTTTGCGCCGTGTATAACGCAGACCAGAAAATTTAAAACCATATTATACGTATAACAGGTATATTACATATTGTAATGTTTGTAATGTTATATGATGGTTACATATAATAAAACTCATCGCTCTAAAACTACCTTCTCAGAGAACTCACGTGCTTCTCATTGGTGTAATTTTATATCCAGCCATATTGTTATCATCACATTCAATATGCTAAATATTTTTGGTGTTTTTCTCTTGTAAGACATGATATTTTGTGATTCTGTCAACATTTTTGTCAAAAATTGTCATTTTAAGTCATTAAAATAACAATTGAATGATTAATTAGTTTCATCCTTCTAAAACCACTCTCTTAGGGACCTCACAAGCTTCTGATTGGTGCCGTTTTATATCCATTCACACCATCCACATCACATTCTGTATTATAAATATTTTTCGTGTTTTTCTCTTTTCTTGCATCAGATTTTATGATTCTGTTAATGTCACACTAGCGTCCCGCCAAAATGCATATCAAAGATTAATGCTGCGAAAGCGCTATATCGTTTCCTTGACTCTTGAGCAAAAAAATGCACCGCAAAATTTCTAAAGAGATTCATGAAAAAATAACCCGGCGCTTTTTAATGAAATTAACATTTTCAAAAACTTTGAGAAATTGCCTAAAATTTGAGCCATAGATGAAAAAATTTGAGCCAAGCCAACCTTGAAAACTAATTTGAAGAACAACTTCACAAGAAAAAGATCTACGGGGGAGGCGGAACCCACCTAGATCCGCGCACCGCCGGATAGGCTATTTCCCGGAAATTTTGCCGGACCTCAAACAATGACCCATTTACATGTTCTGAATTATTTTTACTTTAGCGTATAAACAAGGCCTTAAAAATCGAAGCGCTGTCTCGGGAATTGAATGACAAAATTTGGTTGGTTGATATTTGGCTGCTGCACGTTTTATTTTGTTTCAAACTTTCAAGTTTTAATTAATTGTCCTGCGAACTTGATTCAGGTAACTCTCATCCTTGTTGTGCAAATACATCCTGTAGATGACTGATGTTGTTTTTTCTGAAAGCTAAATTTCCTAGTGTGACTAACTGTATGTTATGTATATGTTATGATCTTATTATCTTTTTTTCGGTCTGCACTTTGTTGACCTGTGACCTGTGACCTGCGTTTTGAACTAGCCGGAGTAACACTGATTTCAAGCTGGTCCAAGAAAGACTTGATTCAGTCTACATGTGGATCAATATATGTTCTAATTCTTTTTGAGTCACCCAGTTTAATTCTTTTTTTAACAGTTTGTAGAAATGAAATTTTGGCTTCATACTTTTATTTTTGTTGCTGTGCTCCATGCCCAATTTGGAAATGTTTTTGGAGCTAGGAAGAACCACACAAATAATTGGGCAGTTATAGCATGTACATCAAGATACTGGTTCAATTATAGACATATTGCAAATGCTCTGTCGGTTTATCGCAGCGTTAAAAGGTTAGGTATACCAGACAGTCATATTATATTGATGCTAGCAGATGAAATGCCTTGTAACCCAAGAAATTCACGTCCTGCTCGAGTTTTTAATAATGTTCAACAGAAAATCGATGTTTATGGTGATAATGTAGAAGTTGATTACAAAGGTTATGAAGTTACACCAGAAAATCTTGTTAGAGTATTGACTGGACGTGTCAATGAAAATTCACCACGCTCAAAACGTTTACTCTCAGATGAAACAAGTAATATTTTGGTTTATCTTACTGGGCATGGGGGAGAAGGTTTTCTCAAATTTCAAGAAGCAGAGGAGATTACAAACATTGAATTAGCTGATGTTTTTGAACAGATGTGGCTTAAGGGTCGATACAATGAATTATTGTTATTAACGGACACTTGTCAAGCAGCTTCTATCCATGCTAAATGTTATTCTCCAAACATTCTAGCAGCTGCTAGCAGTCAAGTTGGGGAAGACTCTTTATCTCACCATGACGATCCAAAGATTGGTGTTCCAATCATTGACCGATGGACTTATTACATTTTACAATTTCTAGAGGGAGTTCAACCAGATAGTAAGAAGACAATGAAAGAGTTCTTCGAACAAACAAGTGATTATTATCTTGTACGCTCACACCCCCATGTACGCTCTGATTTGTTTCAGAGACCATTAGATAAGACCTTGTTGACAGATTTTTTTGGCAGTGTCCACTCTACAGAGATAACAAAACAGTATGATTTTGAACTTGAAACCGAAGAAGATAAGACCTCTTTCACTGAAGACAAAATAAATATCAATAAACAACCTAGCAAGAAATATTCTTTTGTTTCTCAGATTCCAACATTGTAATATTTGGTGAACTGTGGATTAGCTTTCTTGTAAAATATTTAAGACGTTTTATAATTCTTATCATTTCATTTTTTCAATATAGAACCAAAAATCTTATTATTTATTTTGCTTTTACCCCGGTTTGCTTTTTGTCTTGTCATTTTCTCCTGCCGAATCATTTTAATTTGAGGGAAATATCCTTAAAATTTTTGCTCCACAGTGAAATATTTAACCATTTGATCACAGTATTGAAATAAGGCTGTTTGAGGACTCAAATTTTATAAATTTCTTTTCTTTATTTAGTGAAAATAAAATAAAGAAATTAGAAAGATGTTAATTATTGCATACGGAGTGACATCTATATTACTGGTAATTGGGCTTGTGCTTGGGTTTCGATTATGGCAAGGAAAGAAGAACCAAGTTGTTATCAACAATCCAGCCTTTGTCAATTTCCAACAAAAATATTTCCGTGTTTATTTCCTTGCATTATTAGCTGAATGGCTACAAGGACCGTATTTATATAAATTGTATCATGATTATGGTTTTGTTGATCCTTTCATTGGGATTATTTATGTTTGCGGGTTTGTATCAAGTATTGTTTTTGGTACATACACTGGTATACTTACTGACCGACTTGGTAGGAAAAAGGTGTGCGTATTGTTTACTATTTTGTATTCAATATGCTGCTTTACAAAGCTTTCTCATAATTTTTTTGTATTATGTCTTGGAAGAGTACTAGGTGGAGTATCAACTAGTTTACTCTTTTCTGCATTTGATTCTTGGTATATGTTTGAGCATACACAAGCTTATCAGTTCCCTACAGAATGGATGGATGTCACTTTCTCAAAAGCTACCTTTTATAACAGTGTTATTGCAATCACAGCTGGCTTTATTGCTAATTTGTTATCTGAATGGCTTCAATTTGGACCAGTTGCACCATTTTTATTTGCAATACCTTTTCTTGTTGTGGCTGGAGCACTGATTCAAGTCACCTGGTCTGAGAATCATGGAAGATCTGGCCAAGCTTGTAAAGGCTGTTTTGAAGGACTACGTCTCATTGTTATGAATCGTGGTATCTTCCTTATCGGTGCTGTTCAAGCAATGTTCGAAAGTGTCATGTACATTTTTGTGTTTTTATGGACGCCAGTTTTGCTGCCAGCTGAACCACCTCTTGGTGTCGTGTTTGCTTCTTTTATGTGCTCTATATGGATTGGAGGAAGCTTATTTGAACATCTTGTAGCAAGAAAATATAAAATGACGACAATTGTTTGTTTTGTTGTCTATGGAGTCATGTTTGCTAATGGTGGAGCAGCTTTTGCTAGTGCTAATCATCCCCGTACCTCGTATTTATTATTTTTAGTGATTGAACTACTTTGTGGTATATACTTCCCAGCTATGGGTTACCTGAGAACCAAAGTGTTGCCAGCTGCACATCATGCTGTTATAATGAACTGGTTTCGTGTACCGTTGAACGTGATTGCAAGTATAGTGTTATTGGTGTTACACGATAGTCACAGCCCACACGGTATCACGCAAATGTTCACACTCTGTGCATGTCTTTTGATGGTTGGTGGTTTGTTTGCAACGTTATTGAAATTTACGGTGAATGATAATGAAATGAATGCGAATACAGAAACAGAAGAATTGGCTTAGATTATCTTTTCAATAGAATTAAAAAATTTCATTCTCCTTTGTTTATTACTCAAAACATGATCCTGACTAACTTTATATCAAAGTCAACTTATTTAAGATAAGTGGAGTTCCCTGCAAAATTTTAACCCCACAGAGGATTCCATTTCCAAAATCGAAATATCCAATGAAATAAGTAGAAATTTTGAAATTGTCCAAACTTTGAAATCTGAAAACATTAAAATTCCCTGAAATATTAATATATCAATCTCAACCATGATTGTAGCTTCTCTTACTCGTTAAATTTTCAAATGTCAAATGTCTTGTTGTGGTGAGTCTGGATTGTGGTGTATTAGGATTATTATTTGGTAATTGAACTTAGGATAATGTTTTATACATCTAAATCTTTTTTCCGCGAAGAACATTTTCAGATATTCTAATAGGTGACGGTTATTTTTTATTATTATTCTTTTGTATAGAGACAGAATCATTGGTAGTTTTAGGAGGGCGTACAGCCGCAGGGTACAAACCCATAGGGTACTAACCCTGATTTACAGAAATATTTGTGTAAGGTGCCACCAACCCTATTTTTAATACCTGGTGCCTACTTTTTTGAGGAAAAAAGGGACCCTCGCCCCGATTCTATCCTTGTGGATATCGTATTATGTATTATTAGTGTTTAAATGGCAAATTTCTTTCCAGAAAATTGGCAAAATTTATTTTATGACTTGCCAAGATCGATAAATTTATACCCATTTTATGCCAAGATCGATAAATCTATACCCATTTTATGCCAAGATCGATAAATCTATACCCATTTTATGCCAAGATCGATAAATCTATACCCATTTTAGTTTAGCAACTAAATACCAATATTAACAATATCATGTACTTGCTTGAAAGAAGTGATATGCCCACCCCTCCCCAAACTTAGTATCGGATACTAACTTATTTGAGATTTAAAGTTAGACACCGCCACATGGGTCAGTACTCTGCGGCTGTACCCTTCCCCCCTGGTAGTTTTATTTTTTATTGAATATTAAAATCTCAAAAATAGTATAAAAAATTTTAATCAAATATTTTATTTATTCTTTTAGCAGAAAATATATCCATAGTAATTGTAGTAGTGTAAAGTTATCAGTCAGTTGATTTCAATTTTCTGTACAAGAATACTTTAGCATTATTTACAATCCTCAAAAGATTAGGCCATGCCCAACATTTGGCAGCATTTAGCAGCATTATTTTGCATTAATATATTATTTTATCATTTTCATTATAAAAAAGCAAATACGAAAAAAAGTGAAAATGGCAGCCGTGGATACAAACGAGGTTAAAAAGGAAAATTGTCAACATGTGAAAATTGACCGGCGGCCGAAACGAAAAAAGCCTGGTTTCCACGAAGAGATGTTTGATGAAACAAAGTATTACTTTAAGAAAGGTATTAAATCTTCCACAGTTTTATTTTGATTTCACATCTCATCGTGTCTTTAAAAGTTTGAGTCTGTTTCCTTTGCCTTACATAGTTCATACTGGTTCGAACGACATATCAGATATCAGTCTGATGTCTGATGTCATTACATTTATGAGCTTACAGATACTAGTCTACTCGATAAACAGCTCCAGCATTTTAGGCCTTACGACACCCCTGTGTCACAAACCCGCTGGGACCCCAGCCCCACTGGAAAATTCGGCAACAATTTCGTCCCCGCTGGAATTTCGGATTGGGAAATTGAATATTCAATGTTTAAAAATTATACTTCAAAACCATCCCCACTGGAGTTTTTAACCTTGGAACAATAGAATTTATATCCCCGTTGGGATTTCAATAGGAATTTTTATCCCCAATTTGGAAGAAAGTTCCACCGGCCCTGTGAGACAGGGGTGTTTTACATTACGCTCGAAACGAAGCAAGATATGATATGATGACTTTTGACATTTTTCTTTTATCTTTGTAAATTAAATTAAAAATTAAACCCGTTCACCTCTTGCTTTGATAGATGCTAAAGTAATGAGTGCACTATTATTTGGACTACACGATTTTTTATAAGACCATCCAAAACTTTTGAAACCTTAAGATTTTCTTATAATGCTCATAATGAGTATTCTTTTATGCAATTTCCTAAGAAAATGAAATTACAATGTTGAAATTAGACTAAATTAGGCGAGACCAATTTGATTAGTCGTTTTACGAGGCCGACCGACCCTGAAATTCTAAAAATCTAAATTAAAAAAAAATTATTTTCGGTAGTATATTCTTATTTTCATTGCTTTACAGACTACCAAATTTTCAAGGTTTTGGTTGTCTTACCAAGGTTTTGAGAATTTTACGTTCGATTTTTCATTTCATCCATGAATTCCTTCGACCTTTTTGTGTCTTTTTTATTTTCTATTTTAGAGTCCATTAAGCCTGCTCTTGATATTTTGGCCAAGCCTTATGTTCTCGTATATTTCTAGTTATAGTGTCTTATAAAAAAGCGTGTATGTAGTTTATGCAAACTGATATTATCCCATAACATTTATCGTATTATCATATAACACCAATATTACTGTATTATGCGGATAATAAACGACTCAAGATTTTCTTTGTTTTTACAGGACTGCGTTTCGTGTACCCATACCCTTTCACTTTTACCGCACACATCAAGAAAAGATGGTTGAATTTGAAGTTGATCGAGTTGTTTGAAAGAGAATTTCATATGGAAACCATCCAATATTATGTAAATTTATCTTTGTTTTTTTTTCAGGTCAATCTGTTTGTAGAGATTTCAACTTTTTAAATCTTTGAAGAAGATGAACTGTATCATTGCAGCCCTTCAGTGGAGTTCCCAGCCATAGAAAACATAGGGATATCAATCCCCATCGAGTTTTAGTCCATTATTTTTACCCCCACTGGCTGATAAAATCCCACCGGGTCTATGAGAAGAGGGTGGTTATCCTGGGTATCAGAGGCCAAGTTTTCAAAGAGAAGATATTAACCTCTGAGGACGAGATGGGGTTTTTCAATCAGGTCGGAAAAGTCTCAAAGTAACAAAATCAACCACGGGAGAGCCATTACGCCAAAAATGTTCTCCTATTACGCACATACACCAAAAAGAGGCCCAACCCACACACGCTAATCACTGGGAGGGGGAGGTGGCTCATCACTGTATAGAAGTATAGAATAGAGTCGACTTTTTACTGAACTTTGCTTTCTGATGAGAGGATTCTGCCATTATTGAATCTTTATAAAATTCTATTGGTCATGGTTTTCTGCTCTTTTTTTCCAAAAAGGGACTTTGACTGGTAATGTGGTATGGATTTGGTGTGTGCTCAAGCAAAGTCTGCCATATATTACACTGGGTCACTTATCAGCGCAATCAAGTCTATCAAAAAGCAATAAGTGGTCCCGTGCTAATCACAGTAATGCTTGGTAACATATTTTGTTTGTTTTTCAGGAAAACGCTATCAAGATTGGAAAGATAAAAGGTATCTATTGGTGAAAATCTTTTTATCGATAATATCTTGGTACCCTAAATAAATCTCGCTGTAGTTCTTCATAAATTTCGAAACTTTTCTTTTGGGTGGCAGCTGAAAGCTCTTAGAATGTGTTATTTATCAAATCTTTTTATTTTATGAATTAAGAATTCATTGTAGACCATGTTCAGTTCCGTATCATTCCTAAACAAAACAGTTCTGATAAACATTATGCGAACGTCAAAATTTGAAACGTCAAAAATAAAGACGTTACAATAGCAAGACAGATGAAACGGTTTCGCTCAACTTTTTTCATCGAAACGGAACTGCTCCGGACTGGTTCCGAAACCAATATGAACACTCTCGATCTGTATAGAAAACCCTAACATGAACATGAACCCATAACGTCTGAACATTTATTCCTTGTTTCCTTCCTTCATTGCTATGTCCAATAATTTTCTTTCGACAGTAAACGATCAGATTGTGCCAAGAGATCGAAAGTTGACAAATAAAGACATCCTCAAGACAATTGTTCACCGGTAAAACCATGAGACATTTTCACTAACCTTTATTAACCCTGGACTAAGCTATATCCGCCATCTTTGATCGGAGTTTTTTCTTTTGAAAATGGTTTCTGCAATGAAGCCATTGCAGTGTTGATACATGGGTTTCGATCGTATAGTCCAGGTTTAGAGGTGTTTCATGTTTTGTTGAATTACGTAAGCAGACGTTCGATTTGCATATGTGATCGCCTCCACAGATGCGAACTTGACAAAACAAGGAGAACTTCAATAGTGTAAATTATGTTCATTATGTTGAATGGTGAAAAAGAATGCAGCTTTTGTTATTTGATTTTTCCCGACATGTTTCTAACTAGGTCCGTTCTCAAAAAGCCCTATTAGACATTATTAAACATTATTAGAATATATAATTAACATTAAAGCAATAAAAGAAACCTGTTCCAAACGTCTCTTCCAAAACCATTACACTTTTCTTATCTCTAGACATGAGCCACCTGTTGTGTACGAGCCTTTTGAATTTCTACAGAACGACCAAGATATGATTGTCATCAACAAACCAGCTTCCATACCGGTCCATCCCTGTGGCCGGTACCGTCATAATACGGTGGTCTTCATTCTTGGAAAAGACCATGGGCTAGAGCGGCTGCATAGTATGTATGTTTATCTGTGGGCCATAATGGTAATCAGGACTGGTTGCGCTCTAGGAACGACTTCCGGTTGGTTAGACGCAAAGATCGAATTAGAGAAGATTTTATATTGAAGATTTTCAACATTTTTCAAAACTTTAGACCAATGGTTAGTCGTCATTAGCGCGCAGTGGCCCTGATTACCCATCACGCTTTGTGACTATGAAGTGGCCTATTCGACTGACCGTGTTGCGGTAAACAGTATGGAAATACTTAATTGTTGAATCCATCTTTTATGCGAATCTTAATCGGTGTTGGGTCACGTCTCACATCTCTACAATACGCATGTTGAAAGGCATAGAGTTTTTTTAACGTAATTCCGGCATTATGGAAGCAAACGTTCGAATTTGCAGAGGCGATCCCTTCTACGTAATTCGAATGTTTGCTTCCATAATGGTAGAAGTTACGTAACTTAACCAAACATGAAAAGCCTCTATACTTGTCTTGATTATTCTTCGATCATCCGATCGTTTTTACTCTTTCCTTTTGTTTTAGCGATCCATCGAATCGACCGTTTGACGTCTGGTATACTTATGTTCGCCAAGTCAGTATTATTTATTTTGACTTGTCGAGCTCAATTATTAAATACCGTATGCTGGTCTAATCTCGACACCCTTCATCTAATTTTGACACTCTTCATCTAATCTTGACACCCTTCTTCAGAGTCGGGAATAAAAAGACGGTCGGAATAATACATCAGTCGGAGTTGCTGATAGAGAAACTATATTTTTGCTTAGAAAAAATATTTTGTCTATCAGTGATTCCGACCTTTCTATTATTCCTATCTTTAAAGAAGGGTGTCGAAATTAGATGAAGGATGTCGAAATTAGACAAACTCACGGTAGTATCTTTGAAACTATATTTTTGTTTTTGCTTAGCGATCAGGGAGGAAAAAATCTTTTGTCTATCAGTGATTCTGACCTTCCTATTATTCCTATCTTTAAAGAAGGGTGTCGAAATTAGATGAAGGATGTCGAAATTAGACAAACTCACGGTAGTATCTTTGAAACTATATTTTTGTTTTTGCTTAGCGATAAGAGAGGAAAAAATCTTTTGTCTATCAGTGATTCTGACCTTCTCACAATACTTTTCTCTAAAGAAGAATATCGGAACTAGAAGAGGGGTGTCGACATTAGACCAACTTACAATAGTATTTTTGAATCCTTCACAACGGATGAATCGCTGGCCAGAAGCAGAATAAGATACCCAACCTCGTCCACGTGTAACCAGGCTTTATTTACGATAAATGATGGACGCCAGAGAATATCATTTGGGTATCAGTTGTCTGTACACAAACCCGATATCTACGGCATATTTCAAAATTCAAAGTCATTGTCTTCAAACTGACCGCTGCGAAGGAGTGTTGGTGAGAGAGGGGATACGATGAGAGAAATGTTGCTATTTAAAAAACATACTTCATCGCAGAGGTCTCCGTAGGGGAAATTTTTTATCAAACAGACAATGCGCACAGAGTGTACTACGAAGCGATAAACGTGAGATACACTCTGGCAGAGAGTAGGTATCAGTAAGTATAAAAAAAGCCGATAATACACGGGGTACGAGGTTGTTGGCCTATCAGGTAAAATGGTCTTTATCCCCTTTTCTTCGGCGAGAGAAAAAAAAATAGTAGAGGCCACTATGTCTTCCCGTGTGCAGCAGCTTGTGCAAAGGGATTTTATGATTGAATATTGTTCCTTGAATGTAGAAGATCAAAATTTGAGAGGTGGGGCCGGGTGTGACTACTCGTTGCCATGGAAACTGACGTCATTGGTTACTATGGCAACCAAAATAAAAAATCGTCAAAATTGAAAACTTTTTGTTTCATTCGAAAGAGCATGAAAAACTGATGAAGAAAAAGGTCATAACCTATATCTGAAAATGAATATATTAGGAGATATAAAGGAAATAAGGCAAAATGACGTCATAAAACTATGACGTCATCGAAAAATCAAAATTTGCCAAAATTCGAAAATTTTTGGTTTTTTGAAAAGAAGACCCTCCAGTGAACATAAAATATTATTACGAAAACGTTTGAAAATTCGTTAAAAAAAGTCTATTGGTCAAAATTGACAATTTCATTTTTTGCCTGTCGAAGGTTGGATCAGGTTGGATCTTGCCCAAGCAAGCACATTACAGGCAAAATTTAAAAATATCAATTTTTGCTCATAGACTTCTTAAAAAGGATTTTCAGACTTTTTCGTAATAATATTTTTTGTTCACTGGAAGGTATTCTTTCCAAAAAACCAAAAATTTTGAATTTTGGCAAATTTTGATTTTTCGATGACGTCATCGTTTTATGACATCATTTTGCCTTATTTCCTTTATATCTCCTGATATATTCATTTTCAAATATAGGTTGTGACCTTTTTCTTTATCAGTATTTCATGCTCTTTCGAATGAAACAAAAAATTTTCAATTTTGACGACCTTTTATTTTGGTTGCCATAGTAACCAATGACGTCAGTTTCCATGGCAACCGGTGGTCACACCCGGCCCCACCTCTCAAATTTTGATCTTCTACATTCAAGGAACAATATTCAATCATAAAATCCCTTTGCACAAGCTGCTGCACACGGGAAGCTTTTTCGCGACATAGTGGCCCCTACTAAAACACATTTATCTATTTTGAAACAAAGAGCAAAATCTTTACCTTTCAGAACACCAGAGAAAGCTAAAGCAATGGAGACAGCAGTTCACGGACGGAATGTGGAGAAAAAATATTACGCTCGCGTCGAAGGTGATTTCCCTAGGTAAGTGGAAAGTTGTTTTTTGGCAACATATAAATTCTTTTCTCGAGTTCTTTTCTTTTTTGTCGACAAAAGTTTTACCCATGTAATAGATTTTTTCTTGACTTACCTTAGTCTCTGAGAATCTTTTTATAGAATTTTTCTGAGTCTGAGAATTTTTGTGTCACGTGAACAGCAGCTCTCAGTTGAAAAATAATGATCATAAGAAACTATCAAAAATGTTCAAACTTTATAGTCCGCCCATCATTACTGAGGTTGAGCATACCAGGATAATCACGACGACAGACGAAAAATTTAACAGGCTAGTGAAAATACGAAATTTGATTGGTTGAAACTCACTAGCCTGTTAATTTTTCGTTCGTCGTTGTGATTTTACCGATTTACTTAACTTCACTATTAACGACTTTTAAAGAAAACGGTTTTAAACCTTATTTTTTCATTACTAAGCAATGAATATAAAGTGCTCATTAAAAAAACATTATCCAAATGAAACCGGACAGGTTATAAATTTCGCACCTGTTTGTCTGTGTGTTTTCTTGATCCTCAAAACCTATGGGTAGACTGGAGACTCAAAAATAATTAACTTGAATTTGGCGCAAAGCTTCTGGTTGTTGTTTTGTCATTTCTCTTATTTCAGGTCTGCGGACTTCATGATATTCTCTACAGTCAACTCACATTCTCTTGTTACAATTTTTTCCAAACCATTAAAAAGGGAACTTATTTTGATGAGAACTAATTTTGGCAAATTTGGTGAGTTTAGACAAAATTTGCTAAAAGTTAGTTTCCGCCAAAATTAAATATTTTACTCACTCGCCAAAATAAGTTCTCGCCAAAATGAATTTTTTTTGTATTTTGCCTCAATATAACCACTTAAATTCATCAAAATAGCTCAAAATAAGGCAAAAAAGGACATATTTAGATTATTGTCATTCGCCAAAATTAGATCACGCCAAATTTACAAAATGTTTGACCATTCGCCAAAATAAGTTCTTGCCAACAGTTCGACAAAATTAGTTCTCGCCAAAATTAGTTCTCGCCAAAATAAGTTCGCTAAATGTAATGAGCTGTTATTGAATAATTGCCAACTCCAGTGCAATCAATCAATCTCGTTCACTTTGGTTTATTTTTGTAGTGAAAGTATTGTCGTTGAAGAGCCGTTATTAACCATGTCTCATAAAATCGGTGTTTGTCAAGTTCATGTAGACGGGAAGCCATGCTCTACCACTTTTCACAAGATATCGTTCAATGGTAAAAGCAGCTTGGTTCGTTGTAAGTTGATTCTCATGCTTCATTCTTTATTAGTGTTTTTTTTTTTTGTTTTTTTTTTTGCACTGAGGTTTTTAAATGAAACAATAGAGTTTCGAAATCTAAGCCAATCAGCTGTGCTTTAAACATTCATTTGGTTTAGATCTCTATTGATATACTTCTTTGTTTACAATTTCTATTATGTTTAATCCTACTAATAGGTGAATTCCTGGTGGGGGTCATATATACAGTAGAGTCTCCATAACTCGAAAACCGCACGGGTAAAACAAAGTTGTTCGAGTTAAGGATATTTCGAATTATGATTAACATTTAAAAGGCATTGTTAGCTGAAAAAACCATAAAACTTGTTCGAGTTAAGGAGGTTGAGTTAAAGAGACTCTATTGTATTATTTCCAAAAGGATCTTTAGTCCTTGTACACGAGCGTCACGGGTGATTTTTCACTTTTAGAAAACTTGATAGGTTAGCCTCCGTACTTTTTCTTTCCGAAGAAGAAGACTTTTGTTTCATTTTTCACATAAGTGTACCCGTTTCATATCAGACACATATTTTATATCAGGACAGTATCTACCTATTGTTATATCATGCTGATATAAGCAAAAAATGGTTATTATTTCCTCTTTCTGACCAATCTTGCTCCACATCCGTTTCAAACCAAAGTGAAAAAGCTTGTAAATTAAAATTGACGAGTAAGCAAACGATATCACTCTTATTTAAAAACAAAACCTTTAACATGTAAGATTAAATATTGTTTATTTCCAATCCTTTATTCGGTGTAGGTTTACCACGTACAGGACGTATGCATCAGATACGAGTCCATTTGCAATGGCTTGGTCACCCCATTCTAAACGATCCGATTTACAATCATGCCACAGCTTGGGGTGAAGGTGGTGGAAAGAAAGGGACAGAGATTGATGTCAAAAAGGTTTGAAATGCGTGATGGGTATAGCCTGGAAATGTCTATTTTATCAAGCCTGGATTCTGAAGGCTGAGATAAGGCTGACGGCAATATAGCGTGTTTAGGTGGTGTGTTTAGCCTCTACGCTATATGTCTATTTAATCAAGCCTGGAATCAGAAGCCTGAGATAAGGCTGACGGCAATATAGCGTGTTTAGGTGGTGTGTTTAGCCTCAACGATATATGTCTATTTAATCAAGCCTGGAAACAGACGGCTGAGATAAGGCTGACGGCGATATAGCGTGTTTAGATGGTGTGTTTAGCCTCAACGATATATGTCTATTTAATCAAGCCTGGAAACAGACGGCTGAGATAAGGCTGACGGCAATATAGCGTGTTTAGATGGTGTGTTTAGCCTCTACGCTCTATGTCTTTTTATTCAAGCCTTGAGTCAGAAGACTGAGCTAAAGCGGATGGCACTGAAGCGTCATCGGCGCTTAGCCAAAGCTTTTTTAATTCTAGTAAGTGAAACTAGCTTGTATTTCTAGGATATTCTAGAGATAGGTTTATTATGATCATATCTAGAATCACAGGCTCATAGGTACAGAAAGGTTTATACCGATAAAAATTGGGCTTAAAATCGGAAAACCGGGCTCTTGGAAGGCGCTCTTTTTTAGATCTGTACAAACAAAACGATTAAGTATTTTGTTTGATGAGAAATAATAGAATTGCTGATACATTCCAGGTGGTGGCTGAACTCATCCGAACACGTAAGGACAAGTCGTACGACGACGCCACTGGTGGTCAGGATGAAAATAGAGCTACGGCAACATCCGAGAACGACAATAATAATCATCATCATCGTCAGTCGAAAAAGCTAAAGACAGAAGACGGGGGTTCTGTCGAAGTAAAAACAGATATAACGTCTAATTCTTCGAATTCAATAGACGCTGATGCTAATCAGAAAAGTAAAATTCAAAATGGCGGCTCACTAGAAGGGGTGAGAGAAACAGACAATATAAAAATGAACGGTACTTCAGACGAGTTAAGTCATTTAAATATTCAGAAGCCATACTCAACTGAGTGTGAAACAAACTCTACGACGGAAAGCAAATCTTCTGCAATGGAGAGCGAAGTAAAAGACCTTTCTACTCTAAAATGTGAAGAAAATCCTAATAAGGAGAGTGCGGCGGAGAAGAGAGAAGGAAGCTCAGGGAAGGAGAGCGAAGGAAAGATAACAAAACAAGACTCAGAAAACATAACTACTACGACAGAGAGCAATGGAAAGATAAAGGAAAACACGGCGAGGGAGGAGAGCGAAGAAACCACGGCGATGGAGGGGAGAGAAGAAACCACGGCGAGGGAGGGTGAAGTTGAAGAAGAAGAGGAGTCGTACACTTCGCTTGATATTGGAGAGCAATATCATGATCCCACGTGTACTGAATGCAAAAGAGCCTGGAAACTACCCAAACAATCCGAACTTGTCATGTATCTTCACGCTCATTCTTATAAGGTACGTTGAGTGAGTGAGTGAGTGAGTGAGTGAGTGAGATTGATTTTGATACATTTATCATGGATTCTCTTACAGATGCAAAATACAGTTGACTCTCTCTAATTCGATCTTCAAGAGACCAATAATATTCTTCGAATTAGAGAAATATTCGAATTACAAACCCAGCCTCCTTATGCTTTAAGGTTTGATAGATGTATGAGGAAATCAATGCAACGACTTTCGACGTGTTCCGTCTTTCTTCCCTTGTAAGCTCAAACCCATTCTCCTCACAATTTTGGTCATAGGTGTATTGGTGTTAAATGATTTATTTGTCTAAAGTATTCATAATTATATACCTGGCTTTCCTTTCCATTTTTCAGGGTCCTGGGTTCGAATACAGAACAACATTGCCTGAGTGGGCGAAAGATGATTGGTTAAGAGATTAACGAAATTAGAATAAAAAATTATACAAGAAAAGCTTTTACATGATTATGATATTCTCCATGTTTATTTTTCTCTTCAAAAAATCCTCGTCCTCGGTCCTCGCTAGACTGCTCTGATCGGTACATTTCCTTGAAGATTATCTTCAAGCTTAGGTTGTTCTTTCTTTAATTTGCTTCTATTTTTTCCCACAATCAGTCCTATAATATTTGACAGTAAACAGTGGTTTACATATGGTTGTAACGGTCTCTCTGGGGCTTATCAATCATTACCGAGTTTATGTATCGGAGGATATCGAGGGCGACGGTAAGTGAAATCGATACAAAATAAAGTCGATAGTTGATGTACGGCTTTATATCGCCTTTGCTCACCTAAACAGACGACGGTATTTTGTTGTTTTAACCGTCATCGAGCAAAGTGGACGGTGATTTTGGAGACGTGTCAACTTTCTCGGGCAATTTAAGACATGTCCAAATTTTTCAAATGTACCTGGGGAACTAATAGCATAGTTAGGGAGTTCTTTTTGAGGTTTACTACCAAAACTTTACGGAGCTGATTGTAGATATTCGAGTATTTTGAGCCACAGATATCTGTAAAGCCTGAAGGGCTAGATAGGCAACTTTAAGCTTTCTCCAGCAAAAAAAAGTGAAGCAAAAATTTGACTTTTTAAATTTCGTGCCGATGGATAGGATCTAGCATTTTAATTGTTTTCAGAGCGCGAGATCAAAAAAATCAGGCGGCAAACACTATTTCGCATCTCTCAAACCAGTGAAATTGCTTGTTGTCATGTGATTTCTTTGGTAGGAAATCCTACCAAAACTTGCTTCACTTTTCGATAAAGGTCGCAAATCTAGCCCTTCGGGCTTTATAGATCTGTGTTTTGAGCCTCGTATATTTGTGTCTGTAAAATATTTTATTTTCACAGTAAAAATTAAACAAAAAATAAGATATTGGTTGAAAGATCCAGAAAATGACGATAGCAATAGGATTTGAAGGAAGCGCAAATAAAATTGGGATAGGTATCATAGAAGACGGAAATGTTTTATCAAACGTTCGACACACTTATATCACACCTCCTGGAAAAGGTTTGATTTTGTTTCATTTTTAGACGGGAAGTAGAGAATTCTTTATTAAAGTAAAAAAAGTCCCTTCCTGCCATCCCTCTCATGGCGTTTCATTTTTTTTTCAATCTAGTAAGGACCTAATACTATATAAACATTCAGAAGAACTATTTTTATACAGCAGTATCGCCATGTAATTACAATATTGATTGCCTTTTCAGTGCCATAGGAATCATTTTTATTATTTGGGCTGAGGATTAATAACAACGCGAGGACAAACCATGGTTTGGCCCAAGGGAAAGCCCCCATGCCCGTGCCACTTCTTTTTATTGAATTTTTATCAAATTTGATTGGATTCTGTGTGGGTGACTTATTATTGATAACTAATTTCGTTCAGATTTTGTTTTTCTTTCCAGGATTTTTGCCACGTGACACGGCTAAACATCATCAAGAACATATTTTAGATATTTTACAAAAGTAAGAACATCTTTTGTAGAAATCCTTATGATAAAAATATTTGCAAACATTTCAGGGGGGTCATGCAATTGCTCCATGACACTATGATCAGTAACTACTATTTTGGGAAAGTCTTTGTCACACCATCGCCAGCAAATTTTACTCAGCTGTTGAGTAACTGTTTTCCATGCTCAATTTTTCTAGATGTATACTCCTCGAAATTTTTATTTCACTTTGTTATTTAAGAACGGTTTGAATAAGTCCACTTGGCTTAAGTGACTATCAAAGCATTCACAAATTTCGTTTTCATAAATTTGGCAAAAAATTTATTTGAGATGTTGAAAGTTTTTAGATATTTTTCCATAAAAATTAATTTCAATTCAAATTCAAATGTCAATTTCCTCTAAAAAATTGCAATCATAAGTTCAGTTACTGAATTCCGGATATTCTTAGTAAATTTTTAATGCAAATTTCATCATGAATAGGGTGTATTCATAGTATGGTGTATCTAAGGGGAACCTTTCTTCTCTGCATTATCAATTTTTTCGGCAAAGAAAAACGTTAAACCGGCTATATCCAATTTTATCGATTATTTTGTTTCTTATTCAGAGCACTGGAAGATGCTAATATCAAACCAGAACAAATCGATTGTGTTTGCTTTACAAAAGGTATGATCTCTTGGGCCATTTCCAGGGGGTAACCTGAGAAGAATTTTCAGGGGGTCTAAAGGAGTGTTTTTTTTTCATTTTCCAGGGGGTAAATAGTTATTCTAAAATTTCCAGGAGGTAAAAGACAGGTTTTAGTTCGTCCACCGTAACTTTAAAGTATAAAAAGAAATTTTTTCCTAGGTTTTTTTCAAAATTTGCCATTTTCCAGGGGGTATCCTCACATTTCCAAGAATTTTATTCTGACTTGAAAAGGTTCGTCCTCCTGTATGGAAATTTAATGGAACAGTCCATTTTCTTTGTTGTCCTCAAATAAAAACTGGAGGGAAATAGGTGCAGTTTTTAAAAAAGGGGAATTTTCTTAAGATAAATTGAACGGGAGCTAGCCAGTGGTTTTAAAGCTACTTCCTTGTGTTTTACCATTCTAGAGAAAGGTGGAAAGATCGAGCAAATCTTCAAGTGTTTTTCCACTGAAAAGGCAATTTCATCACTACAGTCGTCTCTCGCTTATCCAAACAATTTTATTCGAATCTTTCTACAATTCAAACTTATTCCCAGTCCCCATGAGAGAGGAAGCCTCTGAAAATACTTTCTATAATTTGAATATCTATGTTATTCGAACAAATAAGATTCCTTGTTCGAGTTCGAATTAGCGAAAGTCAATTGTACATATTTGGTGGGGTAACGTCCGATAACCATATTATTATATTAACGATAAACACTAAAAAAACCCTGAAAAAGTGATCTAAATAAAACATTTCTTTGTTTAGGACCAGGTATGGGAGCACCTCTCGTCTCAACGGCTGTGGTTGCACGCACTGTAGCTCAGCTATGGGATAAACCTCTGGTTGGTGTCAATCATTGTGTTGGACGTATCTTTTCATTTGAGTTACAATGCGTTTTACCGTGCTTTGTACCTGTGAACTTTAAAAAAAGGTAAACTGTACATTTTTTGTTTATTTCATTTATTTCAAGTTAGTTTACCATAGATAAATATCTAATTTACACCAACAAAAAAAAATTGAAAAAATAGAGTTCAGTAAATTTTGCAAATATTACAAGTACAGGGATCTAAACGTTTAAGCTTAAGCAAACTAGATTTAAACGTGGAAATATCTTTGGAATTCTTAAGGTCATCCGAAAGTTTATTCCACAAGATACTAGCTCGAAATGAGAAAGAGTTAAAGCCATGGCGTACCGTCAAGACTTTTTTACGGACTGAAAGAAGATTTTTGGAACGAAGGTGACGTTCGATCTTCCGGGACGGAAACAGCCATGACATGAAGACAGGATTTCCAAGATTCTGAGATTTGAAGACTTCAGAAAGTAATTGGCGAAGGTGTAATTCATGAATAGATTTCGTAAAGGCACATCCTCTGTTTCCGGAGGGATTAAATTGAGAATTTTTGCTCCACGCTCAAAAACCTTAGGTAAAGTGTTTTCATACAAAACATCCAAAGAATAGGGGCATACATGAATTTTGAAATGATAAAAGCATTAAATAATAAAATACATTGTTTGTAGCTGATTAACTTTCTGATTCTGTTGAATCTGATGACATTGTAGTTTGCTAAATGGCAAAGACTAGAAATATGAGATTCAAAGGATAACTTGGAGTCAAACACAATACCAAGCAGCTTAACTGAATCAGATTTTTTGATAATAAAATTGTCAATCTTTATTATTCAAAAAATGTTGTTGCCCTGGCGAGATCGGTGAACGAAACAAATCAAAACACTGGCGTTATCGTGTCTGGCATTGTTCAAAGAGGAGACGACCTGAATCAGAAAGTAATGAAAGTAAATGAGATCTTGGAGCATCAGTGTAATGAATGCAACATTGGTTTTCTTGATAATAGTGGCATCGATCCCGGTAAGCACCTTAATGGCAGTAAACTGCATCTCAATGTTAATGGGACCGATGAACTTCAAAATAATTTGAAAAGTATTATAAACTGTTGACGTGTTTTGCATGAACTTGACGATGAAATTGACGACCTCGATGGTACTGAAATTCTAAAAAATCCTTTACAAAACCTGAGCAAAAAAGATGGCATTTTATTTACATATCTCAATATAAACTCTATTAGAAACAAGCTCAAAGACGTAAAGGGAATCATCCTACCCCATGTGGATATCCTCTGTATAGCAGAAACTAAGATAGACTCTTCGTTTCCGGAATCCAAGCTTTTGATTAAAGGGTTCAAAAAGCCAATTAGACTTGATTTTTCTAAAACCAGCGGAGGTTTGCTACTTTACGTAAAAAACCAGCTCCCACTTCGCCAACTTAAAGATAATCTTCTATCACCTGGAATTGAGTGTCTTACACTGGAGTTGAATTTGAGAAAAACTAAATGGCTCCTACTTTCTATTTATCGTAATCCAAGTTTACAAAAGCTAAAACCCTTTCTTGAAGAATTAACAAAAGTTCTTGACCACTATAGTGACACGTATGAAAATGTATTGATTTTTGGAGATTTTAATGAGGAAATATCTGAGAAGAATATGTCAGAGTTCCTTGATGCATTTTCACTGAAAAGTCTAATTAAGAAGCCAACATGCTTTAAGTCAGAAAAGGGTAGATGCATTGATTTGATCCTTACAAATCGGGCACCTTGCTTTAAAAACAGTGGGTCATTTGAAACAGGAATCAGTGACTACCATCATCTGATTTATAGCATGTTCAAAGCTAGCTTTAAAAAATCTCCTCCAAAGATAATTGAATATAGATCCTTTAAAAATTTTGATGAAAAGGGTTTCCGGTCCAACCTCTGTCGTAATCTTGATTGTGACTTCTCAGACTTTGAAACTTTTAGCACAACTTTTGAAAATATTCTTGATGCTCATGCACCAATGAAAAAGCGAACCGTCCGGGGAAATCAAAAACCTCATATGTCTAAAACCCTACGTAAAGCAATCATGGTTCGCTCATACTACAAAAACAAAGCAAATAAGACCGGAAACCCCCTCTATAAAACCTTGTATCGCAAACAAAAAAATTATATTGTAAATTTGAATAGGAAAGCAAAGAGAAAATACTTTCGTGATTTAGGGACATCAGAAAATTTCTGGAAATCTGCAAAACCATATTTCTCAAAGAAAGTCCAACATCACGAGAAAATCTTCTTGCTTGACGATTCAAATAAATCAAAACTTGTTGATGATGAAGCCTCCATAGCAAAAATTTTTAACGACTATTTTGTAAATATTGCTTCCCATCTCGGCCTAAAAACTTCAGAATGCAGTCTTCCAGAAGATTCTGAAACCGATCCGCTTGAAAACCATCCTAGTATACTTCGCATCATCGAATCTCTATCTGCAAGCAAGTCTTTCTCTTTTAGCGAAGTAACTCCTGAAGATATCCATTGTATTATGCTCAAACTTAATCAAGATAAATCTGTCAGCGGTCCTTTTTCCATTAGAATAATCAAAGTGGTCTCTGATATACTGTCAGGGCCATTATCAAGACTCGTAAACCTTGCCTTCAGTACTTCTAAATTTCCCCAAAGTCTAAAAAGGGCAAGGGTTACGCCTGTTTTTAAAAAGGAAGATAAATTTCTGAAGAAAAACTATCGGCCAATTAGTATATTACCAGCTTTTTCAAAAATATTTGAGAGAATTATGCACGACCAACTTTCATCCTACTTTGATGGCATTTTTGATTCGAGACTCTGTGGGTTTAGAGCTAAGCACAGCACTCAACATGCTCTAATTCAAATGATTGGTCAATGGCATCAAAGTCTTGATGAGTCCGGGAAGGTGGGAGCAGTACTGATGGACTTATCAAAGGCTTTTGACTGCATTGACCACAAACTTCTTATCGCAAAGCTTAAAGCCTACGGAATTGAAACAAAAAGTCTCGATCTTCTAAAATGTTATCTGAGTAATCGCTATCAGAGAACAAAGATCGGCTCTGAATATAGCGATTGGTTAGAAATCACTCTAGGTGTTCCGCAGGGGTCAATTCTTGGTCCCCTTTTATTTAATATATTCATAAACGATTTATTTCTTTTTATTGTTAAAGCCAGCATCTGCAATTTTGCGGACGATAACACCTCACACACTCTTGTGCGGAAACTCTTGAAGAGGTCATCTCAAATCTTGAGTTTGACCTAGAAATAATCTTAGCCTGGTTTTCAAATAACTACCTCGAAGCTAACCCCGGAAAATTCCAAATGTTGGTTCTAGGAAATAGGAATCTTCCTGTAGAAATCAGCGTTGGAAATGTTAGGATAAAATCAACGGATTCTGTTGAGCTTCTAGGCATAACTATTGATAACAATCTTTCTTTTGCGACCCATATCAATTCACTTTGCTCTAAAGCAAGATCCAGAATCTGGAGTTTGAACAGAATTCGTTTTTATCTTAATTTTGACCAGCGAAAGTTATTATTTAATGCTTATATTATGTCAATATTTAACTATGCACCGATCATTTGGATGTTCTGTAATAAAACCACATATGAAGAAATCACTAAAGTTCATAAGCGGGCCCTAAGAGCTCTACTCTGTGATTTCAGAAACGATTATGAAGTTTTATTGCAAAACGCCAAATGTAAGACGGTTCATGAAACTCAGCTTTGCTTCTTACTTTGTGAGGTCTACAAATCTGAGAACAAATTAAATCCGAAGTTCATGCAAGAAATCTACGTAACGAAGAAAATAAAATTCAACTTCCGAAACAAAGTTTTAATGTCTATACCTAAGGCTAATTCACAACGTTACGGAACTCAATCTTTCTTATTTCGAGGAAGCCTGCTTTGGAATCAGATCCCTGAAAAAATCAAGCTTGAATCCTCTATCGAAACTTTTAAATCCTCACTGAAAGAAATAAGCCTCACAAATATTTGTCTTTGTAAAATATGTATATAAAAAAAAATTTTATCTTATATTCTTCATTATATAATTAGTTTATTCTCTACGGTTGGTATTAATTAGTATTTTATTATTACTATGGCAGACCAACAATAAATAAATTGGAAAATAAAAAAATAAATAAAATTATTTCAATAGATCGATCAACGTTATGTCCTAGTAGCATCATCTGAAACTTTTTCGGATTTGCCACAAGCATGTTGTTTTTAAACCATTCTAAGACGGTGGCAAGATCAGACGTGAGGTTAGAAAGAATGGTATCCATGCTTGGGTCACATGAGAAGAGATTATTATCATCCGCAAAGTTACAGATACTTGCAAGTAAAAATAAAAGGTCGTTAATAAATATGTTAAATAAAAGAGGGCCAAGAATAGAACCTTGTACAGCTTTATCAGTAAAATAAAAATTGAAATCAGTGACAGGGGGCTCCATTTCTCCATTTGGACCCTACTCTGGATCTTAGGGGTCGTTTGAACGACGTCATTTTCATTGTTCTCTGTGTACAAGTAGGGGGTGTCCATAGGCGTAGCGAGATGTGAGGCGTGCAGACGTTTATGACATATTCATTATCTTTTGATAAAACAAAGACAATAATTGCAGTGACGTAAAAACCGCTCTCATCCATAAATTTTGCAAGGTATCCACACCTAGATTTATAAACCCTAAACCCTATATGTGTCAATCCTTAACAAGAATAGTTATAAAGATATTGAAATGGGACGACTTGTAACGGGAGCGCAAAATCCAGTCGTTTTGTACGTCAGTGGTGGTAATACGCAGGTCAGTGATTTATTTCCACTCTATAGTATCTTTCCAATGTAACGTTATGGTCAGCGTCATACGAACTATTTGTTGTTTATTTGGCAAGTTGGTTATTTTTAGCTTGAGGTTTAATGTGAAAATATGTAAATAATGGGTTGTTATATAAGCCCAGAGAAGGAATTAGTGTCTTAAATTGGGTAAATGTTATTTACAGGTGTGGATATTTTGGGGTGAAAGATAGATGGATAGATTAATGAAGATCTTGTCTATCTTGTCTATCACATGGGATAAAAAAGACCGGAGAGACCCAATGGTCTACTATTTAACCATGGGTTTTGTTTATGACTCTCTTGATTTGGATGAACAACACATGATTCTTAAATCATTTCTTTTCTTTTGTAGGTGATTGCATACTCACAACAGAAATATCGGATTTTTGGTGAAACTATAGATATTGCAATTGGTAACTGTTTGGATCGATTCGCTCGAGTATTAAAGGTATTTCTCATTTTTTTTAACTGATTAAGATTAGATTTGAAAATGTTGGAATAGAGAGATTTTCGTAAAAGGAAACTTTTTTTTTTTCGATTGAGAATCACTTGAAATTAATATTTCTGCCAGGAACCATTTATCTAATTTATCTGATTTATTAATTTCAATTTTCTATGGGCCCTGCTAAAAGGGTTCAATTGAAAGTTAGACTTCCCTTATAATTATTCTAGTTATCAAACGATCCAAGCCCTGGTTACAACATTGAACAAATGGCCAAAAAGTAAGACACATTTCAAACGTTACCACATATCGTTAAATTTTTCCAATATGATTTTCTCTCATGAGATACCATGTATTCAAACTAGTCAAGCTGCTTTATTAAACTTACGGTGGAAAAGCGTCAAAACATCAGGCTGAGAAAACGAAATGGCGGACTAGTCAGCTCAAAATTTGGGCACATTTCCCTTATTATAGAAAGCCCAATCCAGTCAAGGAGTTATAAACTGTAATTATATGGCTGATTACATTTAGCTTAGAGATGTAAGGGAGGAGCGGGGTGATTAATCCGTAATAGCCCTGCTGTAACCACCCCTCCTCGAAAAGAGAAAAAGAAATGCCTTACGTTCAAAAACTAATCGATTTCATAGTTGCGCAATTCGAATATTTTAACTGTTTGGTTGTTCATAGTGGATAAGTGACACTTGAGAGTCCCATTTGAGTGTCCCGCTAGAGCGTCCCACCGTCCCACATCCCACTTATCTAGTTTGCCAGTTGGTTGTCATTCGCTTCTATTCAGTGACAAAAGTAAAAAAGGAAGATTGGAAAAATATGTGAACAAAAGTAAGTATTTACACTGAAAGTTTCAAGCTAATGGCCTTAACGTGTCTAGAAACTCCCGTAACTTTCTGTTTTCTTTTATTACCAGAGGAAAGAAGTACATCGAGTTACCTTACACTGTAAAAGGAATGGATATCAGCTTCTCTGGTATCCTCTCATTTATTGAGGTATGAATAAACCGTTTTGTTTTGTCCCTTACGAATTCGTTTTTCCCAGTTTGTTAGAATAGTTATACAGTGTGTCTCAAAAAAGCTGACAAATTGTCATATAAAGTAAAACCCTCATAATTTAAATGCAAAATTATATGACGTGTATACTTAATATTTCAATCTCAAAAACCTATTCAATCATCTTGGAAATCTATTGATTTCAATTATTCCAAGACCAGCTTAGATAAGGAGTTTTGAGGATTTGACTTTATATTTGGCCGCTTTTTTCAGGACACGCTTTATGTGTGTTCTAATTAAAAGGTCCGCAAATTGGAGAGTAGACTGTGCAGTAGAGATCCTTCTGTTGAAAGATTCTTAATTCAGAATGAAATGTGTTGTCCGGAGATTACCCATCGTCCACGAACGAGTGTCCCTTTACCCTATTCTTGAAACAAATTTCGATGTTTCTTTCATACTATTTAATAATTCAATGGAGTCTCCATAACTCGAACACGTAGGGGAAACACAAAGTTCTTCAAGTTAATGTGATTTCGAGTTATAGAGTAAGGTTGTTTGTAGGACAATGTTTACTAAAAGGACTATTAAACTTGTTCAAGTTAAGTTGAAAGTTAAGTTATAGAGGTTCGAGTTGAAGAGATTCAGCTATATTTATAGGGTTTGCTAAGTGAAACGGACCATAAAACTTGTTCGAGTTATAGAGGTTCAAGTTAAAGAGACTGTACTGTATATCGTTTTGTTCAGGCAGCAGCTGACAAGATGATGAAGAGAGGAGAGTGCACTGCTGAAGATCTTTGTTTTTCACTCCAAGAAACTTTATTTGCTATGCTCATTGAAATTACTGGTAAGGTTCAATGAACAGTCTGTACAAAAGAATCTGATCACCTTAAACGAAACTAATTAAATAATATACTCACTCGCCAAAATAAGTTCCCGCCAAAATCAATTTTTTTTGTTTTTTTTGTCTAAATGAACCCTGAAATTCACCAAAATAAGGCAAAATAGAACGCTGTCATTCGCCAAAATTAGTTCCCGCCAAAATTTGAAAATTTGGCCATTCGCCAAAATAAGTTTCCGCCAAAATTAATTTCTTTTAGGATTTTTGCTGCCCGCCAAAATTATTTCCCGCCAAAATAAGTTCCCTTAAGGTAATCCTTCTCAAATTTGTGGTTTTAAGAATTACTAGTACAAATCTGAATTTTTGTTACAAAGATAATCAAAAGTTAGAAGGGTCATGATATCACATAGACTATCCTATCGTCGACACAAGGCCACTAAAAAGGGAATAATTCAGGAGACGGGATAAATTTGAAAATAAGTTCATCCCGGGGCGGAGAAGCAATGGCGGAGGTGTTTAGAGTTTATTCCAAACTCTTCCGTCACTATTTTTTTCCGTAAACCGCCGTGTGGGTTGTAAACTCTGTTCATATATCTATTTCCCTCTAGGATAGCATCGTGTAGATATCACAGCAAATATTGAGATTTCTGTGTTGTTTTTTTTTCTTGAAGAATGCTTTTTTTAAATTTGTAAATTTGTTCTTTTTCCTTAACACTAGAACGAGCAATGGCGCACTGCGGATCAAACGAAGTTCTTATTGTGGGTGGTGTTGGATGTAAGGAATTCACACTCATTCATACGCAATTTCCTTACAAGCCCTACTACACATTAGATAGGCTAACTTCTCATAGATTTTTCGTGCAAGTGTGTCAAGTTTTGAAGTCGACCATAGTCCCCCATGTTGTTTTTCAATTTATCTTACATTTTCGAACGTTTATTAGTTCAAAACATTCGAATCACGCTGTTAATGGCTTGAATTGAAAACAAGACGGCGGATTAGTCAGCTCTAAATCTGAACACGCTTCTTGTATACGGGTTGCTGTAAATCAGCACTTTTACCGTCCTCGATATTGCGGGTCAGAACTGTGGGGTATTCCAAATCGCTTCAGTCACTCTACCGTCATCAAAAGTGCAAATACATAAACTTGCTATTACATCTAAAGTGGGGGTATAGTGTAAATGGCAATGTTTTTTATATCATTTCTATGTTTGTAATTCTTTTTTTTTTGTAGGCAACAAGCGACTACAAGAGATGATGGGTATGCAAAACTTTATCGTCCTTTTCTCAATGAAGATGGAACAGTTTTGATATTTTCATAGGCTTATGAGAGAGTTAATGTAAAGAATCCTATATTTGCCAAAAATTGCTAAAAACAGATTTCACCATCCACAGCCAGACCGGGATAATTTACCCACCTCAATCTTTTGATTCCTATTTGAGTATGACGAGGACTAACTTCATATGGTTAAACGAACAAATTACGCATGCGTGTTATAATGCCGGATTCTTTACAGGAACAGACTTTATTTGCAAATTGAACCCGTCATCGCTCTGTAAGATGGTTTCTTTTGCAAATTTTGCACTCGTCATCTTCACAGTTCCGACCTTTAACTACATATGTGTATCTTACTTTTACATTTTCAGGCAAAATGGCTGAAGAGAGAAACGGAAAACTATTTGC
The DNA here is from genome assembly GCF_902728285.1 of Clytia hemisphaerica. Taxonomy (NCBI): domain Eukaryota; kingdom Metazoa; phylum Cnidaria; class Hydrozoa; order Leptothecata; family Clytiidae; genus Clytia; species Clytia hemisphaerica. The sequence continues at coordinate 1,684,558 of NW_027103512.1, read as the reverse complement.
CACGGATGAAAGGTAAACCTTGAAAAATTGAAATTGCTTGAACTTTACACCAATCTGAACCGATCATGAATTTATTTTGATACTAATACACAGGGAGCAAAATTAAAGTCTGAAGAAAAATCACGCTTTAACTCGAATCTTTTATGTGCTTGTTACATGACTTTTATTTCTGATTGGTTGGAATTTATTGACAGGTAAATAAGTAACATGGGAAAACAATCACGTGATATATTATTTTGCAACCCGTGTATTCATACCGTTGGGAAATCAGTTAAGTTTGTCAAAATTCTTACAACTCTTGACGAAAATCCTTTCAAGCAGGAAATGATCGAATAGCGCTCTGCGTCTCGCACGTCATAATTATTTCAAGTTAATAGAAATGTGTACGAGCTCCGATCCCACAGTTCATTTGGAAATGATTGGAAAACCGTGAAAGTTATTACCTTTCTTTAGATATTGTAAGTTATAAACGTGCAATAGTAATTACCGCAAAGGAGGAAGGGATCGCAAGTCGTACAAACGAATAAATTTGTGCAGATTTGTTACTATTTTTAGATTCGTCGCGTTGTGATGCTATTTTTTTTCGAATCGGTACGAGTTATATAAAATACGAGAAAGAATATCAAATTGTTCATTTTCGTTTAGGTTTTGTATCGACAATGGAGTGATGATTGCTCAAGCAGGCTGGGAAATGTTTCGTTCAGGTCACGTGACCCCTATGGATGACACGTGGTGCACTCAGAGGTGAGCAGAGAAATTATTGCTCTAAATTTCGGAGAGTAGAAAGTGACTGTTTTTCCTGAGTCACTTTTTCCATGTACTCTGTACCAGAGTGAATCTCGTGTTCATCGTTTTGTAGTACAAAATATAAATTCCCGTACTGAACAATAGCCCTCTCTCCACAGTTCAAGATCATGATTATGTTTCTTTTCTTTAAAGTTGATGTAAAGTAGTACATGTGTACTTAGCTCGAGGCTAATCAATATCAACAATATCAATCAGCCACTACTGTTCCGAGCTCTAGCGTTTCCAGGTCTGTTTCCCGCTTTAAAGTGTCGAGAAACGTTCGTTTCCTCAAACGATTAGGACCGACAGGACACCAAAGTTAAAGATCTGAGATTATTTCATGTTTTGAACGATGATCTATAAATAGCAACACTTCTCTCGTCGTCTCCCCTCTCTTACCTGGACTCAAATGGTGGGTTTGAAAAAACTCAAATCAGAAAAAACGATGACAACAAACCTTATATGGCAATGACTTTTGAAATTAGCCGTAAACATGGCAATAGTGCTTGAAAAGTTGTGCACGTGGGAGGGAGGCCTTATTAAATAATTGCCTTAGGAGTGTTGTTTGGAAAGATTCTTGACTCCATTGAAGGAAGTGGACAGGCGAAATACAACGACGTGGTTTACTAGTATAGTTTGTAAATTGATTAAAAATGGCTGTGTTTCTTTTGTCCAAAATTATGATTTCAAATGTTGAACCTGTTTTTCTTACGCTTTGTGTAAGCCAAAACCAATAACAGTGCTCAATGTTTATGATAACAGAGCTTTATACTAGTTTGAAAAAAGAAAACGAGTTTTAAGTTAATTCCATACTCTACCTGTTCTTCTTGTGTTTTTGCTAAACATTCTCCCATTCTTTAAACCTTTTAGATATCGAACTGACGAAGTTGATGTTCTTTGGCGTGATTGAAACAATTGAGAAGGTCAGATATAAGGATGTATCCAGAACCTGTTTGTCCAGTAAGGATGTTATGTAAAATATGGATAAAGAAACAAATGTCCAGGGACTGCTCATAGACCCTGATACATCGTATTGGCCATGAAGATAATTGACTAAGAAAACCATCCAATGATTGCTACTTGCTGTATAATGAGACTTTATTAAAGCATGAATGAGAGCTTTTGGTGTCGGTGGGTGGTTTGAGAGTATAACTTTCCATGTGTAAGTTCTGAGGAAGGGTAACAGAACAGAAAGATGTAAATAGAGGTACAACTTGTATGTTACGATATGGATGCATGCCAAAGATGTGTTTACTTCCCAGAACAATATGTTTCTCTTTTTTTTTTGGAATATTTCAACTTCCAACAAACTTTAGATGTAGTTTGTTCAGAGCTTTTTGGAGTGTGAAGTTATTTACTTTACTCTGGCACTATGATCAAATCACGTCGAGTCGAAGGTTTATACTACCTGTCCCGTCGGTTTTAACCGTCTGCGGAATTCGCTCTTTTTACGTCTGGAATGGCGAAACCCACCGAAAATTTGGTGCCAATTCCGAGATTCCAATACAAAACCGTAGATAGTATAGAGAACCCATTTCGTAGGTGCCAGCATCCTAAGATTCCGACCGATATTTTGCAAAATCTTGAAATTTAGGTTTTTAGTATCAAGGATTCTTGATTTAGCTTCTGTACAAAGTAATCGATCCAAAAATTTTGAAGACTTTGGATGTTCTTGACCTTTTTTTGACTTGTTGAGCATAAGAATGTTCTTAACATGCTCTTATTTTTGTGCATTTTTGGACCTACCCCGGTGGGGTGGAGGTCCTATAAATTAACCCGTGTTCGTTAGTTAGTTAGTTAGTTCGTTCGTTCGTTAGTTACCAACTTTTCTCGAGATTGGCTCATTCAATTTTTCTGATTTTTTGCACAAAGGTGCATTACTATAAACCCTCGAATGTGACGGAGCCCGATTTTCGAAAAAAAAAATTTTCCGGCCGGTAGAACCGGAAATGTCCCGAAAAAAGTGGTTTTTTGATATTTTCTCGAGATTTTATCATTAGTTTTTTGCGATTTTTTGCACATAGATGCACATTAGTACTGCCGAAAAGGTGTCGAAAACCATTTGCCGAAAAATTTTTTTTTGTTCACCGTTAAACATCGATGCGTTTCTTAATTGCTTTCTCCGTTCCAATAGATATATAAATCGAAATTTAAAATTATACATTACTTCCATTAAATTCTAATTATTCGTTTTATAAATAGGTAGGTCCATTAAAGTATTACTTGTTTCCTAAGAAAATAGGCGTTTTAGAATCGAAAAAGCCTTAAAATGTTTTTAACTTCTTAATATTTAGGCCATTGAAGCAGTTTCTTCTTATATAGTTTGTTCTTGTAATTAAGAAAAATAATTGAAACAAACCTTACTTTGCTATCTCAATAATTACTTAGTTAAAACGCGAGTAGAAACCAACCTTTCAAAAACAATGAAAGGAGATTGCGTGCGGTATTTTGTTGTGAAAAAGTCATAAAGGAATTCCTGTCACTATTAACGACTGAATATTGACACTGCAATAAAAATTTTTTGATGACTTTTGCACATTTTTCCTTAATTTTTGTTTCTTGCAAAATTTAATCTCTTTGAAACATGATAAATTGTGCAATGTGACATAAACATATCTCGAATAAATTTTGTTGATAAAGAACGTCAAAAGATTTTGAAGTTTTCAGATGTTCTTAAGTTTTGAGCCTAAAAATGTTCTTAAAATGTATGTACCTATGTTTGACAAATTATGAGTATTTTCATGTTCTAAAGTCTACAAAGTCTCAAAATGGATGGTTCTTGAAATGTTCTTTAACTTTTGGCACTGGAGCCTTATGTTCTTATATATTTTGTTCTTACATAAAAACGTGTTTGCCAAAAGATGATATCGGCTTTAGCTTTCACTTATCCAACTATTTTTTAGTTTCGGTTGTGTAATTGTGCGATCAGTTCGATGTTTTTGTAATTTCTGAAAATTCCCATGCGAAAAAGTTTCAATTCACCTCATGTTCAAATCTTGAAAAAGTCTTACACATTACACATTTTCATTTTTTTTATAGCATCCTTTTTTTCAAACCCCCTTTCCATAATTTTGTTGGAAAACTCTTATGTAACAGCGTTTCGAAACCGAGAAAGGTGTTATACTTATGTGATGTAATTCATGAAAAGCTTCTTTGCTATCTGATGCTTTGTAGCTGTAACAATTTTGATTTGTTTCGGTTAATGAGATCTATCCGAACCAATCTTCTATATAGGGCTTGAAGCCATTTATTTCCTCCATAAGATGCGCAATGATACAGATGCCAAATCGAAAGTACAATCTACCGCTGTTACATCCAAAATTGTAGATTAAAGAAAGCGTCAAAAATGAGTTTCAAGTCTTAAGGTGTCTGTTTCTCCTGGGAACTAGGTCGAAGCATGTTGTGGATCAGGCTAATCTAATTTAGTAAAGAATAAAAAATCTGGCGTTTTTCATCGCCCCATGTCTTTCTTGTTCATGCTTTGAATTTTAAAACCTTACAAGATGCGTATATTTCGAGTTCCTTTTCTACTTATTCGTGTTAAAAATATCGGCTGGAATAAGAGCTTTCGGCTTTACTTCATTGGTTTCGATCACACGGATAATTTACTGATATTTTCGTTCCTACAATCAGTGCCGTAATAAATTGGCACTTTTGGCTAATTTACCATTTTTCGAAATTTCAAGTTCGAGCGCGAATGTCAATTTCACGCCTTCAACTTGATTTCATCGATTATTTCGATCTGGGAGAGATTTATTGGTTTCTAGGCTATATTTCAAGCCCTACTGCCTGGACCATTTTTGAACTTTTGGATCCTCAGATCCTAAGGTCCTAAGTCTTACGTCCAGCATTAAAACTCAGAGTTAAAATTCTACCCTTCGAACCTACTTTAGAGCACTTACAAATCGATTGTGGTTTCAAAACACCCCGGTGAATTTCCCTTTTGTGACAAGTATCACTGATTGTACTTGAAAACTGATACCATGTTTATTTGCTTTTTCACATTCCTGAAATTTGTAACTTTTAAGGACTTCTTGGTATTTAGAAAGATCAATGTTATTTGTTTTTCATGTACGTGAATGAATTCGTTTTACGCAATGCACTTTCGTAGTGACAATATTGTGTTTAAAAGTCGAAGAAATATTTGTCTTCTATATCCTACATACCTTTCCCTAATAGCGAGTTTATGTATTTGCACTTTTGATGATGGTAAAGTGGCTGAAGCGATTTGGAAAAACTCGCAGTTTCGACCGGCAAGACCGAGGACAGTAAAAGTGCTGATTTACCGTCGTCCTCAGTCAGACAGGATGTAGACAATTCAATACCTTACCGTCTCCGTCGCAGAAAAAAAAACACACATAAACTCTGTAATATGGGAAGGATAACTGAATTTCCCTAATATTTTTTTTTGATTCTTAATAAACTTTCGCAAAAATGAATTCAGAAAATTTCGCGATTGCTTCGGTTCGCCAAATTTACATTTACTAAAATTTAAACTAAGTCAAAAGACAAAAGTGTCAACAATTCAAGTTTGTAACAATTTTTTAAATATTTTCATTCACGTTGGTTATGCTGGCGAAAAAGATTTTTCTTGAATTTGCGAAAGTTTATGTCGTAAAATTCGCAATCTTTCCGCCTCGCGAAACTTTGTGCGCCTAAAGTAAGTTTTCTAAAGTGAAGATAAAAACGAATAAACGCCCTGGGCGTTTGTTATTTTTTTTGGTTTTTAGGAGAAACGTCTATTCCAGGGGGCGTTTAAAAGAAGGGGATGTTTATAAAATAATTTTTAACCAAAGTAACCTTTCTGCTTTTGTCGCTTTTTTGTTTTTTGAGCACAAATGATTGCAATTAAAAGTGTAAAAATAGGTTAAAATTTGTTTAAATATTAAAGTTTCCCTTCAAATGATCCTTCCTTAATAAACGCCTCTCCTAGAGGGAAGGCGTTTATTCGAAGAGGGCGTTTATTGAAAAAAATTTCTTTAAGGAGGGGCGTTTATTCGAGCGTTTAAAACACCCCCTTGTTTGACGTAATACGGTATTTGAAAGTTTACAATTTCACGTTCGTTCGGTAAGATTGTAAATAGTGAAAGATGAAACTACCATTCTCGTCATAACTCAATCAACCTTGATTCAATTAGAATGTCTTGCCAAAGTTTGACAGCGTTGGTCTTTACTGTGATGGAAATGAATCGGCCAAGATCAATTAAAAACTTTATTACTGTCACATTTTCCAAGAAAATGAAGTAGTTGGGGCTTAGAGTTGTTTAAGGTGTTATATGATAATATAACATATATATAATATCATCTTTTATGAAATTTTACAATTAGTTATGCTTGAGGCTTTACTACAGTTATTATACTGTAGCAGGTATTTCTTCTAAAAATGATCAGTACTGAAGCCTTCGGATGTTCTTAGATTTTTTAGCTTCAAGCCTATAAATGTTCTTAAAAACATATTCTTATTTTTACCATTTTATGGGTACTTTTGTCCATTTTTCTAAGAAAATAGGTGTTTTAGGGTCTGCAAAGCCTTAAAATGTTTTTAACTTGTTCTTAATAAATTCGAAGCCTTGTGTTCTTATATACTTTATTCTTACAAAAAAAACGTGTAGTTCTTGGAATGATATTAAAACATGCATTTATTACGGTCACTCGCTCTTTGACAAAAGGTTTTCTTCACTTTATTCTGACGAAAATACCTTGCAGCTAAACCGGCTGGCTGATAATCAGAATTCGTCAAACGACTTGACTTGCAAGTTTGTACTAAAGATCGTTGAAATATACTTTTTTTTATAAGCATACGGGAAAATCGGGTCGAGGCTCAGTATGTTTAGCTAAATCTCATTTTCAGCCTTAATTTATGCTTATTTATGCTTAGACTTTTTAAGTCGGAACATTGATTCGACTCAAAAGATTACATATTTTTGTAATTTGGTCTAAAAAAGCTAAAACAGCTTTAAAATTAAAAGTAACCCTAAAAAGGTCAGCGTTTTAGAAAAGCTGCACAATTTTTTTTGCATAAAGTTCAGCCAAAAGTAGACTCTAGTCTACCACTGTCCTGATATGAAACGGGAACACCTATGTAAAATAAAAACCTTTAAACATTGTTTGTGCCAACGTTTCGGTGATCGCACGGACTGTAAAATGATTGCGGTCTGTTGGCGTAGGCGAAGACGAAAGGTCAAAGTCTTCCTTCCGGACAGAAACATTAGAGCGTCATTTAATTGGAGAATGAAACGACGCAATACTAAAGCGCTTCGAAATTTATCAGACGGCAATACGGATAGAAACAGCATTACGGAACATTTTTACTTAGAAAATAACCATCTTCATCGTATAATAAAACACCTCAATACACCTTTTCGACCGTAGTCGCGTACCACTATTATTTAATTTACCCTAAACTTGATTCAATCCTTTTTTTACACTTTTGTCTATTGTCTTTAGGTGGGAAAAAAGACTGGGACGGTTTTAGGGTGGTAAAACAGACAAAAAATGCATGCGCGGCAATTGAGTGGCTACGGTCGAAAAGGTGTGTATAGTTAAAGATTACTTAAATCCTACGGCTAAGGTAGAACCCTTCAGCCTTAATTTTAAATGGGCTCATCGATAAGAAGACATTATCTGATGATTCGGTTTTTTCAACTAACTGATGTTTATTTTGTTGCATTTCTTAATGGAGTAAACATTGACCACAAAGTAGGTTTAGCGAACAGGAAAAGCCAATTACAGAGAATTTGTTTCTCATTAAGATTAGACTAATGATAATTATCCGTAGAAATGCTGAGATTTCATTTTTTCGAAATTTCCGATCTTAGATATAGTAGATTACAGAGATAACGCCCTCTTTTAAAAATGTCAAAAATTGGGCTGTTCCATTAAAAAAACCATATAAGGGGGTGGACAAACCTTTTCAAGTGAAAACAAATTTCTTGGAGAAAATGTGTAGATACCCCCTGGAAAATGGCAAAATCTCCTTGGAAAAATTATTTTCATATCTTAAAGTGAGGACGAACTAAAATCAGTCTTTCACCCCTTGGAAATTTTAGAATAACTTTTTACCTCCTTGGAAAAATGAAAAAATACAACAAATTTTTTATGAATTACCCTCTGGAAATGTTCGTCCATCCTCTGTATGGATATGAAATAGAATGGCCCAATATATAGAATAAAAATTCAAACAGTATACGTAAAATCTAATCTTTTCACATTTTGGTATATATTTACTCTACCTTTCTCAAATTTATCGATACAGCATGACTCTGATGTGTCGCCAGTACAAAGTACAATGCCTGGTAAACACTGTGATTTCCCTAGGAAAGTATCCCGGGATAGGGCCCGGTCCGATGATATCGGAGGGTTAGCTTCTCTTTTCTCTTATTCTCAAAATTTAGCAGCCCGGTTAAGCATCCCCGATTCAGGCGGAGACTTGGGTGGTTTGATTTGGAGACGACTCTCCAAATAAATTTTCTTTAATTCTTACTGGAATTTGACAAAAAGATTTTTTCCGATGGGGTAAAGCTAAGTAATCATCTTGAAAAATATTCATTTCTTCCAACAATTATCCATTTAACCCTTCGGAGTCTGTCGAATTTTGGGTAATGCACAATAAGCAAATTTTCTGTTTATCATCCTCTAAACAGAAGTGTCATTAAATATACAATTAGTTTGTTTCTGATTTAATTAAGTATGGCGCTTGAGAAAGTGTTTCAATTGCTTTTTGCCACAGTCGCAGTCTTTTCAGATCTTCAAAGAGGCCACACATATATCGTACCGCAGCGGGGAATTTTCTACTCGGTACTCGCGTATAAAGTGGTGAACCGTCGTTTTCAACCTCGTTCCCAGGGCCTGATTCTCACTTTTTTATAATTTTGATGGTCGTTTCGAATCGCCCTGGCAAAAAAGGATTGAGATTCGCTGACGTCAGCGAAAAAAAAGTTGAATTTCAACTATTTTTTCGCAAGCTTTCATTTTCTGGAAGATAATTTTTTCCTGCTGTTACCGTGGTTGCATTGACGTCACAGCTACTAAGAACCAATCAGAGAAGTAAATCGATCAAAACATTAGCTCATCGATGGAAGATGTGTATAAGTTTCTGTTCATGCATTTTTGGCCCTCCTCTAAAACGTTGAAAAAATGGCTGATGCCAATGGTAATGGAAAGATTGATAAGCCAGGCACCAGGCTGATAGAAATGGGAAGAAGGAAGCATACAGGTGATAGATGGTTCATATAAGAACAGAAGCAGCCACCGGGGCAAAAAGGCGAAATAGCTGTTCCGATTTGCCAGCCAGGAGAATATTTCTAAAAAGTTGACATATTTAGCTTCTTCGGAACAGCTCCAAATTTCCAGCTGAAAAAGTAAATTTTCTCTAGCAAAAGTCCCACATTCCTGGGAACAGCTCTACAAAAGAACTTTTTGCTTTGTTCCTTAAAATAGCTGTTCCGATTTGCCAGGAGCAACTTTGTAATTCCACAGGAACAGCTCTCTATTTCCAGCTGGAGATAAAATGGAAAGTTTTATTTCAAAGGAACAGCTCTCTATTTCCAGCTGAAAAAAATGGAAAATAGCTATTCCGAATTGCCAGGAGCAATTACGGTATTTGATGGGAACAGCTCTCTATTTCCAGCTGGAAAAAAAATAGAAAGCAGAAAAGAGATCGAATTTTCGCGGAACGAGGAGTGTTAAGATAGTCGTTTTTTTATACACCCCTGCCTCTGTGACCTAGTGGGATCCACCCCACTGGCCACCCCAGTGAATTTTTTTTCCAAAAATGGCTCATTTTTCAGCCCCACTGGACAAATCACTCACCCCACTGGAACGTTGTAGTAAAAAACACCCCATTGAAAATGATAAAAAGTTTACACATACCCCACTCGAAATGCCCTTATTTTAACGTACCTCAGTAGAATTTTTCTTTCAAAAAATCACCCCACTAGAATTTTCTCCTTCCCCTTCTTTAAAGGTGAAATATCCGAAAAGCCAAACAAAAATTGCTCACTTCGCTCGCCATCAAATGTTCCACTTAAATATATATACTGTATTTAACCCGACTTATATGGTCATTTTAAAACGAGGAAAGTGCCAAACGAGAGGGGTTGAAAATCAAAAAATTCTCTGTCAGCGCAAACCACGGTTGTACTTGACCCTTTCTTTCTTTAAAGCTAGGGGGGTTTCATGGTTGGCGGAGGAGCGGAATCGGCCCTTTTTCAGACGGAGTGGCGAATTTGGCGAAAAATTTAGACGGAATTACGGAATTTGGGTTCTCTGACGGAGACGAAAAATTAGACAATTAGAATAGAATGCTACTTTATTAAGGGCAGAAACTTTCGCATTTTTCGTGATTTTGATCCTTTTTCGCGAAAGTTTCTGCCATGCTAGGTAGAAAATTAAAACTGAAAAAAGTTTTTTTCACGAAAAATGAACTTTCCTATTTAGTTTTGCGCTGTTTGCTAAGTTTTTGCTTGTTTTATGAGTTTTTGTTACCAAAAAAACTAAATTTTATATGAATTCGCGAAAAATATATATTTGTAGCAAAGCCTTGAGCAGAAAGAAGCAAGAGGTGTAATTTTGAGCAGGATTGACATTGATCAAATGAATCCTGTGATGTTCAACCATATTTTGGAAAAGGGCGATTTTAGCCATACTGAATTGAAAATTTCTCCCGTCGGCGCAAATCATGGTTGCGTCTCCTCGTTCCCTTTTGAAAAGTATTCACACTAATTCACAATTAATGTCCATGGACCAGAGGGCATGGCCCTCATGTTTTTACCAAAAAAAGCTACCTGTACTTTTAAAATATTTATTTTATTTTTACATGAATTATTTTTCAAATTGAATTGAAAAGGGTTCCAAAATAACACTTTCAACCCTTTAAAATTCAAAAATTTTCTCCGTTGCCCAAGCATGGTGGGCTTTGTCAATTTACTCAAATATACCTCAACCGTCAAAACCGGGGCCTTGATGTGACCCACCAGTGTTGTCAAACAAATTTTGATATGCATAAGTTAAAAATACGTCATTTTCCTTATCGGAAACACCCGAAAAACTGGAACTTGACCCCTGTGTATTACTAAAATAGAAAAACAGAGGTTAAATTCCTTTCAGATTTTTCGGTTGTTTCTGATAGGAAAATATATATAATCTAGACATGAGAATGCTAAAAAACTGATTGTCAACCAAGCACACACGTATTTGTGGGCAAAAATTAAGTTTATATAACGGCATTTTATCCAATGGGTCTGTCTAAACGTGGTCTAAAACTAAATTCATCAAGAGAATATGAGCGTGAAAGCTAAATTTTTTAAGCATAATATGGCTTGAAATAAAAAAAAATTGGCGTGATCGGGAAAATCAAATTTTTCAGGCGTGACGGTGTGAAATCGAAAAAAAAAATTGGCGTGATGGCCGGGGGGTGGGGGGGGGGGGGGCTCAACAAAGAGAGGCAGAAACTTAAAAGAAATTCAAATGCCAAGCCAGGGTAAAAGTCTCCTACTTCCGGAAAGTTTACTATACTATACTTCATTCAGGACTATTTTCTTTAAATTCCATATTTTTTTCCAGACAGGTATCCCAATACGAGACTTTTCTAGACAGTCTGTCAATTCCAGACTGTTTGCTTTCCAGACATTTTGGGCAATCCTGTCTATAACGGTAGCCAGGGGGGTCTCCAGAAGTCCGACATTTTCTAGCTCGGACATCTAAAAATTCCGACAATGCAATCAAAGGTTCCGCCAATTTTCAAAAATAGATTTTGCCCGACAACGAGTGATGAAAAGAATTAGCGTTTCTGCAAAAAACTGTAGTAGCCTGTCTGAATAACCAGCCAGCAAAACCATGAGAATTGTTTATTTGATATCTTTGTTATTAAAGCAGGTGGAAGGTCATATCTGTCTGTTATACGTTTAAACGGCTTACCTCTAAAATCCCAGTCGAAATTTGAAAGTATTATTTGTTGCCGGTTGGAGAGGGTTCACCAATTGGTATAAAGTTAGGTGAAAAAAATTCAAAAATTCGAAGAGACTCCTGATTGCTGATTTCTTAGATACCTTAGTTTGGGGTTGACCGTTAGAAAAAAGACTCTAAAGATCGTGTGACTGTTCGGACAAGACAAACTTCCGCGCTGATTTCAATTTGTCTGGATTTGGCCTGTTTTGTTGTCGAACGAATGCACCCGTCTATACAATACACTCATTTTTTTTTATTAGCATACTGAAGCTCAAATTTCCAGAAAAATTAAGCATATGCAAGCATACCTTGAGGCTCAGCCGAAGAAATTTTTAGAATGTGCTCCCTTTTATAGTATAGCATGGATATACTTGAAAGCCTTAAAATGGTATCACTAGCTATAGCAGAACGGGCGGGCCACTGATAGCCACTGGTTATTATCGGTCGATATACCATAAGTGCCTTAACTCGTCGGTACTAGGTCCGGATCACTTGAGATTGCACCCAGACCTGCCCGGGGTGTGTCCGGATATTTTCCGGAAAACACTTTAAAGATTCGAAATCATATGGCAAGCATTCGAAAACAATAGAATGTCTTCATTTCTCTCAAAATTAAAGAGAGGGGAACATGCACGAAAATTTCAGGCGAAATTTACCGTATGCTTATAAAAAAAGAGTGTATTCATGAGGAAATTGGTCAAAAAATATGCTAAGAATTTCACCATAATTGAACGGGCAAAAAAAACAGACAGAATTTAACAGGCAGTTTCTGATTTTTTATACGCACTAAATTTGTTCACAAGTATTTCGCAATCTATTTAGATAAAAGTACAACAAGTTGATATTTTAAACGAACCAATTTCGGCAAATTTAGCAAATTCAAACGCAAAATAACTCAAAATTAGTTCTTTTCAAAATTTAATTAATTGCTACTATGACAAAATTAGTTTCTCGCCAAAATTAACTTTTTCTATAATCAAAGAAATTCATTACTAACTTTTACCAAAACCCACTTTTAGGCAAAAATACACTGAGAGAAAAAAAGAAGAGCAAATCAGTTTTCAAAAAACAGTGAAAGGGTGACTTTTCTAGTTAGGAAAGAATTAAGGAGCCGTATTAACAACATAATATCCTAAAATTACTCTCGGGTACCTAATAGCCGGGGGGTTTGGAATAAGCAGGGTGGTTGGAAAAAATCTCAAAATTCAATAAGCGGGGGGG